>NC_092569.1:28309667-28649667 GCF_037975245.1 Apostichopus japonicus | reverse complement strand
CTTTTCTCTTTCATTATAAACTGTTGCCTATAAAGTCAAAAATCCATTTCGTGTTTACATATATTGAATCTGTATGATTTCTTCATTATTACAGCAGCAAATTTTGCAATTATACTATTATAATGAGGTGATGAAGTTGTCATGGCAATTGTCATCAGTTTCAAGATAGACAACCGTCCAATCACAGCTTGCTCATCGGTCGAACGGCATGGCCAAATGACGCTATGCATTCTATTTCGATTCTTGCATTCTGAAATGATCATTCGACACAAAATCAAAATTAAATTTCAGATTTATTCTGGATATCAAAAAGATTGAAAAATATACATTTTTTTAATTCATTGAAGGGGTGCTAACTTTCATACAGTATTTGACATTGGTACTTAAAGCTTTCAAAGAAGATATCCAGATGATCTCATCTTGTCCCTTTCTTTAAGAATACAAAGTACCATTTTGTTCTGCCTTCAAAGTTAGATCCATGAGCCCACAGTGCTGTAGTCTCTATTTCTGTACAACTAATCTATATATCAAAATCAATTGTCAAATCATGTGTTATATCTTCCTCCTCACTATCATCATTAGAATATTTGAACCTATGGAAAAAAAACACAGTAACACTCTTGCCCCCCCCCCCCCAATTACTCTCTTGACAAAGCTGCATGATTATGCTTAGTACGTCAATGGTGGGAGACACTTTTATCAACTCTGTAAAACGGTTCAAAGTTTTAAAGTTCAAAGTACTTTGCACACTTTTTTTTTGTCTCTGTCATCATTTAGTCCCAAAAACACAATTTTGAAGCAAAAAAGGTTCAATTGTTTAACATTTCACAAAGTAAGCATCCATTTAATCAATTCAAATTCTTCTTGCAAAAGGCTGGCATGTGTTTACAGAGGCACTGTCCCTTCTTAGATTACCCACAGACTGCATCACATCCAGACACACCTTCAGCTAGACCGTTCGAAATGGAACCGAGCGATTTAAGAAAAATGGCCAGCATTTCAAGCTTTAATGTTCTTTATAAACATCTCAGCATGAAACCCATGGGAGGATGATTAAGGTGGTTGATATTAGAGAAAATGGAATAGGAATATGGCTGGTAGAACATCAATCTTGATAAATATTTAAAAGCAAAATATTAGCATATCTATCAAATGTGCTCAAATGACACGTAATCATTAATACATTGTGTGCTTGGGCAGGGAACTTTATCTCCATCGCCTCTCTTCACCCAAGTGTATAAATGGGGACTTGCGAGGACATTTGTAAATATAGTTGCGTGCACCTGTTTGTGGCTGCACCCTATGGGAACTCCCTTAGGGGACACGTAGATGTGGTGCACTGTAGTGCCCCAGGAAGGATTGCTTGAATTGTGCACACTTTGGTGTGTGGGTGTGACAAGTAACCAATGAGTTGTGTGAGGAGGCCTTTGGTCTCAAACAAGACTGTAAACCTTTAACTTCATAATTCCTCTAATCTTTTCCAAGCAAATTTTATAAAGAAGAAACCTTGCAATAATTTAAAGCTCAACAGTATTTGCAATGAGATGCTGCTAAAGGTGCCTTGAGAAGTTTCAACCATTAAAAAAGCATTTCCAGATATGGAGAGAGCTGCAAGCTGGACTGTTCAATGAACTAAACATCAAATTACTATGTAAAATACTGAATTTTCTATGAGAAATTCCAAATACTGCTACCCATAGAACACTAACCACTACAAGGCCAGCTACTTTAATTGCTGAACGGGCAGGGAAGTTTTTGGGAAAATCTGTAAAATTTAGGGAAAAAATATGACAATCTTAATATTTCAATTCAAATTTAGTACAAGCTGGTTGTGTTTTTTACAAACATAACAATTGTCGTAATAATTGGCTTATAAGGCAATCAATATGTCTACAAGTGTTATAGTCACTTGGTACCAATTCTAAGAGATATTTGAAGAATTCTTGATATGTATATTAATACATCCTGATGTACAGTGATCTGCAACAAGCCAACCACTGCCTTGAAAAGATATAATGTCACAGTTATTACACAACGAACACCAACAGTCTGTCATTACGTCACCAATCTACTGTATACTATACTAAAGCTATACGAGAACTACACAGCACCACACAACAACATACGATACATACTATCAATCTGCAGCGTTTTTGTTTGTTTTGTTTGTTTTACGGTCACTAGCTTTGATGAACAGTGTTCTTTTTTCTAGTGTCCATCCATGGGCGTCAACCCAGGGGGGGACGGAGGGACACGTCCCCCCACAATTCGATGGGTGGGGGACACACTATCAAATGTCCCCCCCCCCCCCCACACACATTTGGAAAAAGAGTAGTGTCGTGGCTCTATTTGGTTAGGGCTTACACATCTCAGGATTCATATCATCGAATATCACTCAATGTTGCTGAATGGAGAATTCCACCCAGATCTTGTGAGTTGGTACCCTGAGCTCCCCGACAATCTTAAGCTTAGTCTGCCTTTCTTTCGAGGCCAGTTCCAGTCGTCGTCGGTTGAAGGGTATAGACAAATATTCAAGTCGATGAATTCAGCGGTACGGGCTATGTTTGGTGAAGTCGAAGCTCTCTTGCGGTTACTCCTCGTCTCCCCCACCAGTTTGACGGAAGCCGAGAGATCTTTTAGTGCTTTGAGGCGTTTGAAGACATGGCTACGGAGCACCATGACTCAACAGAGGCTGAACCATGTGATGGTGTGCCATATTCACCGCGAAAGTCTAGCCCAGTTGAAGCCTGAGAAGCTAGCAGACAAATTCGTTGGTTTCTTGGATCACAGACGCCGCATCTTCGGGCGATTCCAGTAGAAAACTAATGCGCTCCGTCATTATCATAAGAGACAGCACTTCATAGCTAGAGCCGAAGCCTGTACATATTTGTTGTTTAGTTGTAGATGGTGTTTCAAAGACGGTGCCCGTTCCCTAATATTGGGGAAATGAAATCGGGAGCATATTCCGTGGCAGCGCATCCCATGTTACCTTGTTGTTGGGTGATACCGGAGTTTACTCCACAGTGAGAACACTGGGTACATGCAGGGACGTCTCTGGAGGGGGGGTGGGGGTGTCTCACCCCAAACTTGGTAAAACTGACGATAGTTGGAAAATTGGAGTGCGACAGTCGGAATTTCCGACTGTCGCACTCTAGTTTATCTAGGCCTCTTCATTAATCCTGTGATTGTGCATGACCTAAAAATTGAAAAATTTCGGTCGAAATTGACCTTTAATCTGTCATATTTACCACGTTTTCCTTGCTGCTTTGAGAAATTGTACCACCATACAAAACTTCGTATGATATTGAATACTCCAAAAAAATGCCTAATAGAACTACCGTCATAAACATAGGAGCCCAATTTGATTTGGAGGAGGGGGGAGGGGGGGTTGTAACAACTTGCCCGAAAAATATAACCAAAATTTTTGCCCGAATTTATACAAAAATATTTGGTTGGGATGGGGGGGGGCTAATAAGTTTGTGAAATGAGTGCCAGTGGGTACAAATGTATCGAAAAAAGTTCAGAACAAAAGTGCAGTCGCGAAAGATTTGGTGTCTGACTGACACTGACCGTATCGTTGACGAGTAGCGCGAGGGTGGTGGGGGGGTACAAAGCAGCAGTCGGAATTTCCTGGCTTCAAAACCCATCCAGTTGGAGTTTCCGCCACTACACCCCCCACCCTCAATCATCAGGCCCTAGCTACGTCCCTGGGTACACGGTGGTTACAAAGTACGCTTCAACCAGAATTCACCTGTTTACCAGATCTGCAGATCCACCTAGCAACCAACGTAACTTGCGTGAGGACTCCAACTAACAACCACTGATTTATTTTGATGCCTTCATCACTTTAGCCACCACTTACATGGGACCTATTCTAAGTCTGACGATACATGCGCATGTGTGATTTGTTTGTGGTTTGTCTTGCCATCCTTGTTTCAAATTTCATAGAAATGTATACTCGTAGACCTAGCAAAACATTTTTTTTCCTTACCCCCCGGGTAAGGAAAAGATGAGAGAAAAAAAAAGAAACAAGAGCATCAATGATGCAGTATCTCAATACTGGAAGTTTTAATTTTGATTCCTAATTTCAAATCTTTGCTCTGTCTCTACAATTATCAATATCAATCATGGTACAACAAATATATAACTTGCATTTTTGCTACTCTGCCACGAATAGTCTCTGCAGGTTACACTTTATCCTGCTAGTCTTGCCTTTAGCACTCATTGCCTGTTAGTCGAAAGAACGACGTTGCAAGGTTTAGTAATGTCATAGAATATTTAAGAACTTGTTTTTTATGTGGTATCCTTCATCTTAGGTCAGTCTCTGTTGGACTTTTTGGTCATATAGTTTGACGTCAATGACAACAGCCAAATTAGAAGAGGCGAACAACTCGACCATATTCTTGATGCCTGCCTTGAGAGCTAGGCCTATTGACCTACTGTATGTTACTGTAGACTGTAGTGGTGACTACCATCAAAACTGTGTCCACTTCTAGATATCAAAACAACCCACGTTTTTCCATCTCAATTTTTCGGACATGAAGATTTCATGGATTTATGACTTGGAAAAAATAATGTAAAAGAAGATTACAAGTTTTTATATCCAAGTGATAGGTTGCCTCCTCTTCCCCTAATAGCCACCTCAGTTCCTCTCCATTTTGTTATTTTATTTTAATTCTTTGTACATTTGATGTCAAACATTACAGGTTCAAAAGAAAGCTAAACATACTTCTTATAACCTTATACATCTTATATATATCCTTATAAATAAAACATAACCTTATACAATTTTTATAGTCTTATCAAAGTTGTGATGCCATGGCCGGCTCCTCTTTTATACGTACCCATCAAACAAACTTACCCTGGTCCTTCCTAGGAAAAGCTGTCTGAACACCAGTACAATGCTAATGTGGCTATCACTGAAAGCCTAATAGGCCTAGGGGCCTAGGCCTATATATATATATATATATATATATATATATTTAAATGCACTAGGCCTACAGTAAGTAGCTTTCAGAAATACAAGAATGTGTATACGTAATTATACAAAATACATGAAGGGCAATCAAACAAACTTATCATGGCCCTTGCTCTGAAAAGCTACCTGAACACCAGTACTATCCTTAAATGGATGTTACAAAAACGAAGGCCTAATATAAATTAAATGCACTACGTAGAATTCAGCAGTACAGAATGTAATTAGCATGCAATACACTAACTCCTCGCGTACCTAACTACAGAACAGAAAATTGTTCGCGAGGGTAGCCATTTTCGTATATAACATGTAGCTGTTATGAGTCATAGCCAATCTGCTACAAAACAGACTTGGGGGCGGGGCTTAATCATCAAAAACGGACCTTTTTACTAAAAGTAGGGGCGGCAGCTCAGTGTTGCTTTAAGAAAGAAAAATCATTTAAACATCAAATAAAGCAAATAAAAGCCATTAAATGTCATATTCAGGTAGTAAAATTCTTATTAATACCTACCTGTAAACAACAAATGAAAGTTTAAAATTTTAATAAAATATATAATACATAGGACCCTATCTTAGACGATACCACTGTTGAAAGACAGTTCTATTCTATTCTCTTTCATAAAACATAAGTTTTGGAGCGTGTGCAAAACAGGTCTGCCAAAGTGTGTTTTCAGTCCAAATTGGCCCGATTTGGACATAAATCGGTGAAAAAGTCACAGAATGAGATACAATTCTGGAATAAAAAATAGTAACTTTTGTTGGTCTATATGATATATTCTTGCTCTGGAAATTCCAGAGAAAAAGAACTTTGTTTGAAGACGCTGAAAAATTTTTAAGAGAAGAGAAAGTCCCACTTACTGTTACAATATCTCTATACATGTAATGTATTGAGATAAAAAAGGGAAAAAGAGGGGAGGGGGGGGAAAAAAGGAGGAGAGGAAGGAAGGGAAAAGAAAAAGAAGAAAGCGAGAAAAAAGAGAAAAAGAGGGAGTAGAAGATAAAATCCAAGACCTCGGGAAGAGAAAGAGGAACAGTCATAATTACAGCGCTGATCCCTATTATATACACAGGGTAGCCAGTGACAGATCGAGGATTACGGAGGAGACGTGCGCCTCACCCTACCCCTTACACCGACAACTCATTTTTGACGTTCCATTTTTCCTCTCTCACTAATGTATCTATATATATATATATATACTATATATGGTCTATCATAACGCGTGTGTGTGTATGGACGCCTTAAACAATTGTACAATTGTGCTATGGAACCAACTGTGGCTGGTCTTGAACTCGACCGAGTCGTCGGGGAACATGACGCATTTCGGGAAGGGGGCGACCGCCCCCCCCCCCCCCAAGCAAATTTTCTTTATGATATCGCTAGTAATTTCAAAATAGACAATGATTAGATGCAACTTACAAGGCATGGGAAGTGTCATTTTCAGCGATCTGGGAGGCATTTTCGGCCAAAATTTTCTTGTACGCTTCACGCCAACTCATGGTGGCGCTACACTTACATAGTTTGCCCACAGGCTTCGCTCCTCCCTTGGCAATTTACTCGCTACACACCTTTTTGGAATTTGTAAAGCAAAGAGCAGATATCACATTATATCAGTGAGCAAGAAAATGCATGTTCCAGGATGAACAGCCTCAAAACTGTCTATATGTGTAGTCAAAGGCGTAAGAGCCCAATTGGATTTGGGGGCTGTAACGACTTGCCCGAAAAATAAAATTTTTCGCGCCCTTCGCGCGCGTTTAACATGTTAATGTCAACATCATATAAGCAAGCATCGGTCATTACATCGCATGGCATCGTGTGCCATACGGTCCGTGAAAGTTGCGCAGTATACTGCCGGATGCTAATGTAAACAACGAAATGTAATATGTAGATGGAGAAAAATCATACAGATCCATTTACGTCAAAACTCTCTTTTACAGTAGTAATGGCGAATTAGTCGGCCAAGCTTAGAACTTTATTTTAATTACCAAGGAGATAATTTTTAAACTATTCATTTCCTTAAGCTACATCATTGCTATTTATTTTTCTTTCAGTAGGTGCCCGAAAAATTCTCAGCATATTGCACGAATTTTCAGGGGGAAAAATTGTTTGGGGGGGGGGGGCTGCAGCCCCCGCCTCCTACGCCTATGTGTGTAGTAATTGGTTTCGAAATATCTGATATTGGAAATATATGCTATTTTTCATTTCCTTCAACCAAGTTTTATAATAGCCGTTATAAGAGGTTTTAATATTTGTACACCAATAAATTAACTGTGTCTGAATTTTCGAAAATTTCCTGACCAACATTCTTCATCATACTTCCCTCTACTAGTGCAAATTTGACCTGTCTGTTAGGGGTTCAAGGAGGTTTTTCTATATTGGTTGTCCATAGATTGAATTTTGTGCAACATTATGGGTATGTTTTGAAGTGATTTTATTCACAAGAAATGTGAATTTTCAAATTCTCAACAAATAATGGGCTTAAAACCTTGAAAAGTGGGGCTTTCGGATATTGTGGGCCGTGACGTAGAATCACCCACAAAAGCAATGAATGATCCACAGGACATGAAATGAGGTCGAACATGATGTGTGACTGGTGACAATCTTCAAAAAGGTTCTGGATGGAAAAAAAACTATTGGGAAATACTTGGTTCTCAGGCAAAAGTGTACATCTGGTTGGTCATGTTCATGCCCAAGAAGTGCCATTTCCCGTGATCTGGGGCTTATAAAAACCAGAAATTTTCTTGTACGCTCCGCGCCAACCGATGGTGGCGCTCCACTTAGATAGTAATTCGCGCCCCCCGAGTTAGAAAATCCTGGATACGCCCCTGTTAAAAGTCATTGGTGGTTTAACATGCTGGGGTATAACAACTTTTGGCCAAATTTGCGCTAAGCTCACTATATGAACTCGGATCTGGGCTGTGCTGAATTAGTTACTTATTTAAATTACTAATAATGGCGTATAAGGAAATGCACCATTTTGTGGTATGACTCCCAGGACGGCAAGGCGAGAAACTCACATGCAGTCTCGGCGGATAGCTTCCTTCGCCTATATGTCCAATTTGTTTGCGGCCCGTGAGATGTCTCAAGAAAAAGAAAAAAAATCAATCTATTTTACATCATCACAAAACACGAACTAGCTGCTTAGAATTTATCTGCACTAATGATACTGTCAGGTAGGTCTATTATCACCGTTAATTGTCAACTGGACTGTATTGACATTATGTTTTTGTGAATACAGATTAGTACACACACCTATTGCTTGAACGTCCTTGGAATCAAAGGTTTGAAATCAACAGCAAGTCGTTGGTTAGGTGCGGCCCTGTCAATCTTTCACTCCTAAAATCTGGCCCATTCATTCAAAAAGGTTGCCCACCCCTGCTATAGGCCTATATCTGAGGCCCTGGGGTTATTCCTTGACCGACTTGGTGCAATATAATGTGTCCATTTCAAAGTAAATTTATTCACAGATTGTTAGTTGTCTTGGGTTCGAACAAATGAGGGGTATTCTCCTGAAACATAGGGCAAAATGGGGCTGGGGTTCCAGTTTGCCGCATCATTTGTAAACTTGCACTGGGTTCTAATGTTCATGTCAATTGGAATCACTAATAAAAGAAAAAATCCACCAAAAATGAAGGCCGCATGAACTTTATTGCAGATTTCCTGAGTGATAAATTTGTAATTTTCTCCCGAAATCATGCAACTAGATGGCTGATATCCAGCCTGGCAAGTGCCATCTCCAGCGATCTGGCAGGTATTAAAATCTGAATTTTTCTTGGTACGCTGCGCGCCAACTGAAGGTGGCGCTCTGCTTAGAAAGAACTTACGGCCGGAATACTCGAATCGATTACGTCCCCCCACATTTCAAATCGGATTGACGCCCCCGTGTCCATCGTATGTAATATTGTGTAATTCTTTGTTCGAACTCCTTTTGTCAGTAAGTTATGTACATAAAAGAAATAAATTGACTTGAATTCAATTGAATCGAGTACATAGTAGACACAACTCAAAGCTCAACATTCAACCTACCGTAGGTCTACAAACTTACAGTATCGGAGCAGGTGACCTTCGCAGAAGTTCAATTCAAACCAGACAACTCTGATAGTGAGTTGTCAGTATGATGCAGGTGATAAGGATGTTAAGATTACTAAGAAATGACTAAGTAAGATTAGACAAACTTACACTGTCTGTAGACTTCATTCATTTTGAAAAGTCATTGAGATCTGTGAGAAACACTGTCACTTTCACCACTAGGAGAAAAAGGGAAAAGGAATGATTTTTTATTCATTTTGATTGCAAATCAGAGCTTATTCACAAAGTGAAGTTGGTCTATTCTGTGTAACAAATTTAATGCTTCTTTAGAAGCTCCACTCAACATCTTCATAGGACAGCCCTTGGCTTCGAAGAACTCTGCCAATGTTGTTAAACGTCGTTAAATGTTGTTAAAAATAAATCGTACAGAAAGTAGGATATTGTCTGCTTCTGACAATAATTTCTTTCAAGCCTTAAAGAGCTCTACATAATCCAACGGTTTCTCAAAATTTGGGAACATTGGCTCAGTAATGCTGCAGAATCTCAATAAGTATCTAACTACTCCTTGAGTAACCAGAACAAAGCAACTGAGCAAATTTTGTCAGATTTGAATTAAATAACATAGATGTGAAATGTCATCGCAATTATTATTTAGGATGTCGGCTGTAAAACTTACAATTGCTACAATACCAGAAATGCGGCATTACTCTCAGCTTTCACACTTCTCTAAGCCTACAGCAAGCAATAATATGCTGATATTACTATGGGTGGTAAACGACTACAACAAGTCAATAGTACTAGATTTTTAGGCGTATATATAGATCACGAACTTAAATGGTGTGACCACACTACAACTGTCTGTAAAAAAGTTGCAAAAAACACCGGTGTTTTAGCTAAGCTTAAGCATTATCTGCCACAACACATTTTAAAGATTCTCTATCAGACATTAGTCCAGCCACATATTACGTATTGTTGTAACATATGGTCTGGTACTAGATATACCAATCTGAATCCCATTTGTATTACACAGAAGAGAGCTGTCCGCCATATAACACATGCCAAACCACGGGACCACACAAATCCTCCTTTTAAGCGTTCTAATTTGTTAAAAACTTTTGACATCTTAATAGGGTTAACCTTGCTACATTTGCTTATAAGGCATGGAATGGACTGTTACCAAATGCTTTTAATGACTACTTAATATGTAACAGTGATATTCATCATTACAATACCAGATCTTCAGGCAATGCACATTATAACAGGTATAATTTTACAATGGGGATGTTATCACTAAGGGCACGTACAATCAAAACATGGAATTCTCTATCAGACAATATTACAAATAAACCTTCTGCAAAATCATTCAGAAGAAACTTTATTCAAAAAATTATTGCATCTTATTAATTGAACATGTTCATTTTTTCTTATATATTTAGTTTACTTTTTCCTTTTCTTTACAGGGAGTCCTCTACTTTGTTAACCATCTGAATGTTTTTTAGAGGACTTCCTATCGTATTGTATATATTCACGTGATAAACAAATAAATCAATCAATCAATCAATAATATGACAATGTGATTCTGGAAACATTTACATTTTTCAACCAGTTCTTTTCTCCTCTCCAGTCACGGGTGTAACTGCACAAGTTGTTATACTTATTAGTTATTCAGGTCACAAATTAAAACACTTTCATTCTTAGACAAATTAACTTTAAAGTTAGTACCCTAATGACAATTTGCTCCGTACACATAACTTTGTGAATCGGTTTCCTTCATATCAACTTTCACAGTAATGACTTAACTTCTGCCACCGTTGTTGATAGAGCAGAATTCTAATCTACCAGTTGTACATGCACAAACAAAAACAATAAACTCTCTCAGCAATTAAATTATCGTAAATCTTGTTTCCTTATTTTGTGCAAAGAAAATTGTTTCGAAAGTTTGAATATTAGGCACTGGCCTACATTGCTTGAATCTTACAAATTCTTCTTAAGTCAAACAGGCTTCTCAAATTTATGAAAGTTTATTGTGTAGAACAAATTAATAGCATTAATTAATTTAATACAGAGAGTCATGCAGTGAGCCTGTACTGTGCACTTACTTGCCTAGTCTCAGCTTCAATGCCTCCTGGTACTAACTTGAAGTTATTGTCAGGATCCAATCCCAACTGTCCAGAAAGATATGCCGTCTTTCCATCAATCACGACTGGGCTACTTTTTTATTCAAATAGAAAAAAAACATGTTTTATGCTTCAAACTTAAAGGACATTTGTCTCCATTAAAAGAGAAAAGGAAATTAGAGACATTATGACTGTAGTATTTTCTAAAGTTTTGTATTAATGAGTATAAAATGTACCACTAGTTCTGCTACAGTAGGCTGCTACTCCAACTGATATGCAAAAAGTGTTTACTAAGTACAAATGCAAAAGAGTTGAATGCAAAATGCAAAAGAGTGAATTGATGCACAAACATTATGTTCTGAACCAAAGAAATTGATCACAGGAGAATACAGTATTTAATGGTCATCAGTTTATCCCAGCTGAAATAATGTATGCAACTGTAGATGAAAAAACACGCTAGAATTTATCTAAATTCACACATATTTTTATCACCATCTAGGTTCTTCGTACAATCTTTCAGTCAATGAACAGTAATCAGTAATCATGTAGTTTAACTGCATTTACTACAAACTTTTTAGTAATAACGTAGTTGCAGCAAACAAAAGTACACTGTCTTCCAAAATATATATACTGCGCTCGTTATAGAGATAAGATTATAAACATCAGGTAATCTTACCGTCTAATACCATATTCAAATATTTGCTTAAGTGTAGGCATATGGAATTATGCATACAATTTCACTGAATAGCACAAGTATTACATTTTCATTAATAATGAAGTAGTCCCATAAGCAGCTCAGTTTCTAGTCCATGTTTCCAAGTTAAAATTCTTATGCTTTAAAATATAAAACAGAAAGTGAGGAAGGAAAACAATATTTCTGTTCTCTAATGAAAAACAAATAGATACAGATTGATGAAAAGCATTCATGGTTCTCACCTGATGGGTATTGGAGCTGCCATGTTAAATCAGGAATACAGTACTGGTAAGCTGACAGTCAGATTCTGTGGCAACACTGTGAACAATAACCAGTTCGACATGAGAATGATCACAAGAATTTCATTTGGTATGAATCATACCTGAGTTAAAAATATTGTAGGCTATGGACTACTGTATTTAAAATTATCCTTAATTGACTTTAGACTAGGCATATTGCTACAGTACAATATGACTAGTCACGTGTGTAACCATAGTTAGATTTCTTTGTAGGTTAAAGGGTGTGAAGACTCGCGCAAAAAGAAAAGTCTAATGCCGGTAATCTGACCTTGTTTTGAACAAGGTGTAACACAAGTGTTAATCACCACCATCGATCCCAGAAAATACACACACAGCTTGCTACCGGACGTCGGTAATTAGACACTAGTGTACAGTCAGTACATACAGCTGCGGTCAATACCCACAGCACATGGTATGAACGATACAGCGATGTACATCTCAGGTCCAGCTAAAGATAACAAGGTACAGTATCACATTTCAATACTGTTTGCATTTTGTAGCAACACAAACAAAACGTCACTTGCAAGCAAAAGGAAGTTAACTTTTTCAGATGGCCGCACGCGGTTTGGGGCGAGTCTTCAATGCCTTTAATGTTATGCTTTTCAAAATGTAAGGGATTTGGTTAGATTCTCATTTCATTTCATTTATTTTGTTTATTGTATTAGGGTATAGGCATGCATGTGCATCGGAGGACACTAGAAAATCATTCAACTTGTTTTCTTCAAATTTTTGCAAACTATAACTGACCATTAAGGAAAAAGTAAAGGAAAGAAACATTTATGGCCTGACTTTAGAATCCGTACCATATGAATGTGCAAGCTTACTTCGAATCGGCCGAAGAACAACTGTATAATCCGGCTGAACGTGTGTGCTCGCACCACATTTATTTAATAATTTATCATTACATTCAAATAAATGAGTATCTTCAGTGTCAGTACTAGGCCTACTTTAATAATTTATTTGTTCAGTCTAAGAACTCTAACTTACTTTAGTGCACCAAAGTAACTTAGAGTTCTGCAGCAGAGGCCTAGCTATTATTATAGTGAAACACTACAACATAGGCTACATCTAAAGCTAGTCTTCTTCGTCTTCGATACGGTGACACATCCGCAAAATGGGACAATATCTCACCACACACACGTCAAGAGAGTAATTAATTAGATCTGACCCGAGTACTGATATAAGTGACAGGATTCACAGAACCACTGGAACTACTAATGAGGTCTGAAGGCAGACTATTCCAATCCCTAATTGTATTTGGAAAAAAACTATACTTATAGCAATTGGTACTGGCATACAGTTGGCAGAAATTGCATATCGTGCATGTTCCGACTCCTACGCAGAGGCAATCTTAGGCAGTCAATAGGGATCTGAGCCTGACCATAGATGCCCTTAGCAAATAAGATGATTCTACTTTGTCTGCGCCTCTCTGCCAAGGGCACCAGGTTTAGGTCCCGTAACAGAGATGAGACAGAGCCAGGCTCTCTTGAATAATCTGAAGCGATGAAACGGGCTGCACGCCTCTGAATGTTTTCGAGGTTGTGCTGCAAGAAAGCTTGGTGGGGATCCCAGACAGAACTGGCATATTCCAATACTGACAGGAGGAGACCTTTATATGCAGCCAATTTTGCATCCTTCGAACAAGGGGATAAGTTTCTACGAAGAACTCCCAATATCCTATTTCCTTTGTTACACACCTTTTGAATATGCTTTCCCCAGTTGAGATCTGAAGTGATAGTCTAGTGCTAGACTCTGTATCGTAACCACGACCCTAAGAAAAAGAAGAATTAGTCCTGTGTCAAACTGCTTCAAGTTCATAGGCTTCAACCTAACCTAGGCTATAGCCTAGTAACTGTATAGGCCTAGACCTGACTAACTTCTGTATTATCATGTTTAGGACCAAACGTAAGTTTAGGCTAATTCCTTGTAGACAGTAATGCATACAACATAACTTTTAGTGAATATTTATCTTTAATGGTCACAAACCTACTGAAATATCAATGTACTTGCAGGATGAGAATATCTTACTTTCGACGCGACCCCTGACAAGACAACCTTAACGTAAAGTTTAAGAGCAACCAGTTCTGCGAAAGTTTACTGAAAGTAGCATACGCCTATTACAGGCCCCATTGAATTACACACTAACTGATAAAAGTAACATGATCTGTAAGTCTAGACGAGTTTCAACACAAACAGGACCAGTTACGTAGGAAGATACTTTTGAGTGGGGGGGGGGCTGAAGACTGATCACCGACCTGGGGGAGGGGTCGTCTAAGGAGAGGGGGTGTCCCCCTCCCCTTTGGATTTTTTTGCATTTCCAGATAGCCTCAGATGCAATTTGGTGCAATATAGCACACTTCAACACCGACTCCATTTCGTAAACTTAATTTTGTATTTTCACCTGGCCTTAGATGCAATTTGGTGCTCCAAATGAGATTTTTTTCTCATATGGAAATGAAAAAGGGGTTTTCTGACTTGCGAAGCGGGGGGGAGGGGCGGAATGATACTTCCGCCCCTCCACATTTTTCACTGGGGGGGCTGGCGCCCCTAGCCCCCCGGTTCCTACGCCCTTGAACAGGACAATAAAGTGCCCATGCTTCCCACCACATAGATCATCATAAGCTAGAGAAATTGAAATAATCCTGTCACATGACATGGATTAATGCTCTCCCCGACAAGCTTTCAATTTTTGCAGGTATTTTACAATCGTCATAATCATACGCACTTAAAGGGAAACAATCTCCGTCCGTACCTATACTATTAAATTGTTTTAATGGATAAACTGTTGCGGTTGCCTGTGGTCAGGCGCGTAGCCAGGAATTTGCCAAGGGAGGGGCGAAACTGTAAATTCGGCACTGCAATCTATAAGAGCCGTATCTCTATATACGGCTCTGCAAACTATCTAAGCGTAGCGCCACCATGTGTTGGCGCGAAGCGTACAAGAAAATTTTGCCTGAAAATGCCTCCCAGATTGCTGGAAATGGTCTTGTATGATGTTGCATCTTAGCATTTTCTCTTTTGAAAATACTAGCGATATCATAAAAATATTTTTTAAAAAAATATGCTCAAGGGGGGGGGGGGTCGGCTGCCCCTTCGCCCCTCTTGGCTACGCGCCTGCCTGTGGTTTTATTTTGCCACCGAGGACTTTCGTTTCCTTACAATTGAATTGGTAAAATTGTTTAACTTTCAAGGAGAGGACATTAAGCCAAATGAGAGTGGGTGAAAAAAGCAAAAAAAAACTTTCAAAACGTTTATTCAACAGTCCACTCTTAAAAGTGACCGATGTCTCTCCATAGTGTTATGAAATAGTATCAAGGTGGTGGAGCCTTTTCTTAGATATAAAAATTCCAGTTTCTCCATCAACTGTATAGCTTAATCCATTGGTCGAAGATTATTACGTAATTTCACACAAGTTGTTTTTTACCAGGTCTTACAGACTGCATGGCGTTAGTTCATTTGTTTATCAGGTTTGAGAACTTGAACACATAATTACAGTGTAGTGATATTATAATTATAATATATAAATATAATATATATAATTACAATATATAAATATAATATACCTCTATATAATCACCGATCGCCATTCTGGTTTTCTTCTTTTGATTCAACATTTTCAGATATTCTTTCATAGATGAATTCTTAATAAGTATTTACTTTGAAACAATCAGGGGCACAAAAGGCAAGTGCCCCGTTGTTTTGTGAATAACCTCAACCTCTTGGCTAATTACATGCGTATCATTTATGTTACCCTTCTAGGGGGGAATCGTGATACACACCTGGCGATGGGCACACAGCCACAGTCTCTAGGCAAGGGGCTGCACGTGGGGTAAAGAGCGAATTAGTCGGTTCGGTTTTGGGTTTTTCTTGCCCAGGTTCTTTCCTTGGTGACTTTTCCTTAAAAAGTACCTCAAATATGCCTTCTTCAATAAATTATAAGTGCCCATTCGTGGCGGGGGGGGGGTGCCTTTTGCCCCTTTTCTGTAATTTAAAAGTGATACTTCATGTACTTTCGTATCGACATTAAACTCAAACACCACAATAACGACAATAAGAGAAATTATAGGTCTCTGAAATGTATTCCAATGTATACGTGGGGATCCAAGTTTTGACGTCGTTTATCTTAACAAAATCGGTGGAACATGGAGTTGCCATTTAAACTCCCTGTGTGTAGTGTGAAACCACTGAATTTATTATGCCATATAAAGTAAGTTGTTATACTTCTAAGCATATAATAGGCCTACCGTGGTACTATAAAACAATAGAAGACTGCCTCCACGATATGAGACAATGGAGTAATAAAAACGGTTGGGCAAACAATACATAATTTAGATGCAATCAACCGTGTTGGCCATAGTTAAACTATATATATATATATATATATATATATATATATATATATATATATACCCATGTATCCATTTTATCGCAGAGATCACTTGTGTGATACAATAAAAGAGATATATCAATCGTATACATGCATGCAACAGAGCGGACGGGGACACGTCCCCCCACATTTCGATGGGTGGAGGGTTTCGGTATAAGAGTAATACATGTTCTCCCCTGTTATTTATTTCAGTCTCATTTCAATTTTTCGAATTTGTAAAGCAAACAGCAGATATCATATATATTAACAGCAGATATCACATCAGTGAGCATGAAAATGGCGTTCCAGGATGAAGAACCTTCAAACTGTCTATGTGTGTAGTGTTCGGTTTCGGAAATATCTGGTATTTTTTTCATTTCCTTCAACGAAGATTTAAAGTAGCCGTTATAAGAGGTTTTAATATTTGTACATCAATACATGGAAAAAGATCCTGACGGGGACTGCGGGAGGCGCCCCCACCAACTTTTTTCAATGGGGGGGGGGGGCATGATATACCGTGTCCCCACCAATTTGTCTTGACCAAACGTTGCACTTCAAATTCACCTGTATTGAACTTTTGCGCAGTTTGATCCAGCGTTGTGCAAATGACGTGCTATAAAAGACTGAAGTATTAAAAGACGAGAATTAATACTAATGACACTGTTAGGCGTGACTTCTCCGCTGAAGTATTAACACATTCAATCATGTGAAACATAATCTATACAAGAGACTGGTAAATTGTGGTCAGCAAAACGGACTGAGTGCGAACAAAACAATCGTTAACAACTCACATTGTGTGTTGCCAATTTGAGCTAGCTTCACGTCCAGTTCTCATTTTATTATATTTATCCACAGTTGTTAAATAGAGGACGGAAATCGCATTTGCGGCAGTCTATTTTTTTTTTCTGGGAGAGGACCCAAGACCCATCGTATACAAAAGTCTACTTGGGTTATTTGTCCCCTGATATTGTTTGGTCGCGCTCCGCTTGGATAGTATCCGAGAACAGACGCGCGTCCCCACTATTATCCAAGACGGATCTGCGCCCATGCACCAATAAATTAACTGTGTCTGAATCTTCGAAATTTCCCTGACCAACATTCCTAAAATACTTCCCTCTACTCGTGCAATCTTGACCGGTTTGTCAGGGGTTGAAGGAGATTTTTCTGTATTGGGTTGTCCATATATGGAATTTTGTGCAACATTATGGGTATGTTTTGAAGTGAATTTATTTCACGAGAAATGTGAATTTTCAAATTCTGAACTAATAATGGGCTTAAAACCTTGAAAAGTGGGGCTGACCGATATTGTGGGACGCGACGTAGAATCACCTACAAAAGCAATGGAGATGCGATGATGTAGAACATGATGTGTGACTGGTGACAATGGTCAAAAGGGTTATGGATGGAAAAAAAAGAAGGATATACTTGGTTCTCAGGCAAAAGTGTACATCTAGTTGGTCATTTTCAAGCCCGAGATGTGCCATTTCCGGTGATCGGGGGGGGGGGGGTGTTTAAAACCAGAAATGTTCTAGTACGCTTTGCGCCAATCAATAAACGAGAGATTCAAAATCATCCAATCCTTAATTGCTAACAGCCGTTTATTGCTAAAAATTAATTAAAAAAAATATGAATAACGATCACTCTTCCATTGACGATATAACTAGAATAGGCTAGCAGTTAAAATATAGATCGGGAAAGAAATCTTGACCTTGTCATTCGACAAAAATTTCTGTTTCCACTCCAAGATTTGTCCGATGTTTATCCAATTGCTTAACCTTATTGGTATTGGAACTGCTCGCAAAACCAATGTTTGTAGCATGCACACAGTAGTTGTTGGCAAACAGACTGTCTCCCTCTTTATATCAAATTCATAATTTGTTACATCAAGTTAATAATCTGTTTAATCAAATTAATAATCTGTTTAATCAAATTAATAATCTGTTTAATCAAATTAATAATCTGTTTAATCAACTTAAACAAGTTGATTAATCAAATTAATAATATGTTTAATCAAATTAATTAATTAAATTAATTAATTTAATAGTCTAAGTAATCAAATTATGGACCAGATGACCAGAGAGGGGGAGTGGAATGGGGTGACTAACCGTTCGGCTATTCAGGGATGGTTCTAGAGTAATGGGGAAGGCCATTAGCCGCCAAATCAAAACCGATATTCAGCAATAGTAATACAATAGTTGTGCCATTTTTCTACCTACGAGTGTTGTTATCGATAAGAGAGTAAACTAATTAGTTTCATTTACATTAACGGATGACTTGTCTTGTTATTTCAAATATACTATCCAAGAAATATGAATAATTTTAGGGCTTGTAATGTTTCTGTATGTATTGTGATTCACGAGATATTTAGTTTTAAAATATGCTTAAGCTCTGAATTTGTCATTTAAGGCTAAATGACTGATGACGTCAGCTCGTCGGTGCATATAGGCCTAAATGTTAATGTTTTATCAATTGTATTAACTCAACTAAAATTTTGTTCTTAATATCTTCATATACAAACAGCAGAGCACCATTGGTCAACATTTACACTATTTATCATTGTTAAACTTTTAGAGTATTGAAGAAAAATATTTCAGGCGGTAAGTCTTGTTTTCCTATTAAGTTTTTGTTTTCTATCTGACGGACGAACTGAACAGGGTGTTATACTAAGTATCCCAGCCGCTTTAATTGATAGGCCTCGGATGTATGAAAGGTTACTGGTTTTCTCAAATATTAAAAGACTGTGGTAAAGAAACACAACCTGGGACGATAACAGAGTTGTTTAGCGGTCTAAATGCCACAATTAATTATGTTGTGTCTACATTCACCCTAAAAGTTCTTTTCTGATGTTCACGTTCTTTGAATATTATGTCTCTTCATCATAATGATCTCGTAACTGACTGTAAAACTGATAGTTGGGAATTTATAATCAATGGGCCTTATGTGATTTACGGAAAAGTTGTATTCAGAACTTGGGATTAATCTCGAAACTTTGTCATGGGAGAGGACGCGAGGAGGGCGGGGGGGGGGGGGGGGGCGGGGGTGGTATGGGCAGTGTCGTAACTAGGTCAGTGCAGCTGGTGTGGACTCATTTTGCCAGGGCCATATGGTGAGTATGACCGATAACCGCCTGAAGATAAGTGCTTACAATAAGAATATTTATTAGTTTTTTAACAAAATGTTCAGTTCTTAAAGTTCTCTCATGATACTCCATCGAACTGAGAATTCAAACAAAACCATGTCCTCCACAGAGAAAGCCTCAGTATGCTATATCTAGGCGTCTGCGGTGCCGAAAATGTACACAAATTCTCAGCCAAATCAAAACCATGATTGGGCTTACTTGAATAAAGACTCTCTTCTGGGGGCCCATTTCTATTGCTGCACCAGGGCTAGATCGCGCCCTGCGGTACCACTGGTGGGACTGTGGCAGGAAGTGGGGGAAGGGGAGGGGGAATTTCTATTGCTGCATCAGGCTAGATCACGCCCTGCAGCACCATTGGTGAGACTGTGGCGGGGAGTGGGGGAAGGGGAGGGGAGGGGGATTTCTATTGCTGCATCAGGCAAGATCGTGCCCTGCAGTACCACTGGTGGGACTGTGGTAGGGAGTAGGGAAGGCGAGGGGGATTTCTATTGTTGCATCCGGCTAGATCACGCCCTGCAGCACCACTGGTGAGCCTGTGGCAAGTGTGGGGGAAGGGGAGGGGAGGGGGATTTCTATTGCTGCATCAGGCAAGATCGTGCCCTGCAGTACCACTGGTGGGACTGTGGTAGGGAGTAGGGAAGGCGAGGGGGATTTCTATTGTTGCATCCGGCTAGATCACGCCCTGCAGCACCACCGGTGAGCTTTGTGGCAGGGAGTGGGGAAGGGGAGGGGGAATTTCTATTGCTGCATCAGGCTAGATCGTGCCCTGCAGCACCACTGGTAGGACTGTGGCAGGGAATCGGGGAATAGAAGGGGAAAATTCTATTGCTGCATCAGGCTAGATCGTGCCCTGCAGCACCACTGGTAGGACTGTGGCAGGGAATCGGGGAATAGAAGGGGGAAATTCTATTGCTGCATCAGGCTAGATCGTGCCCTGCAGCACCACTGGTAGGACTGTGGCAGGGAATCGGGGAATAGAAGGGGGAAATTCTATTGCTGCATCAGGCTAGATCGTGCCCTGCAGCACCACTGGTAGGACTGTGGCAGGGAATCGGGGAATAGAAGGGGGAAATTCTATTGCTGCATCAGGCAAGATCATGCCCTGCGGTACCACTGGTGGGCCTGTGGCAGGGAGTGGGGAAGGGGAGGGGGATTTCTATTGCTGCACCAGGACTAGATCACGCCCTGCAGCACCACTGGTGAGCCTGTGGCATGGAGTGAGGAAGGGGAGGGGGAATTTCTATTGCTGCATCAGGCTAGATCACGCCCTGCAGCACCACTGGTGAGCCTGTGGCAAGTGTGGGGGAAGGGAAGGGGTAATTTCTATTGCTGCATCAGGCTAGATCACGCCCTGCAGCACCATTGGTGGGACTGTGGCGGGGAGTGGTGGAAGGGGAGGGGGATTTCTATTGTTGCATCAGGCAAGATCGTGCCCTGCAGCACCACTGGTGGGACTGTGGCAGGGAGTGGGGAAGGGAAGGGGGATTTCTATTGCTGCACCAGGACTAGATCGTGCCCTGCAGCACCACTGGTGAGCCTGTGGCAGGGAGTGAGGAAGGGGAGGGGGAATTTCTATTGCTGCATCAGGCTAGATCGTGCCCTGCAGCACCACTGGTAGGACTGTGGCAGGGAATCGGGGATTAGGAGGGGTAATTTCTATTGCTGCATCAGGCAAGATCATGCCCTGCGGTACCACTGGTGGGACTGAGGCAGGGAGTGGGGAAGGGGAGGGGATTTCTATTGCTGCACCAGGACTAGATCACGCCCTGCAGCACCACTGGTGAGCCTGTGGCAGGGAGTGAGGAATGGGAGGGGGAATTTCTACTGCTGCATCAGGCTAAATCGTGCCCTGCTGTACCACTGGTGGGACCGTGGCAGGGAGTGGGGAAGGGGAGGGGGATTTCTATTGCTGCACCAGGACTAGATCGTGCCCTGCAGCACCACTGGTGAGCCTGTGGCAGGGAGTGAGGAAGGGGAGGGGAAATTTCTATTGCTGCATCAGGCTAGATCGTGCCCTGTAGCACCACTGGTAGGACTGTGGCAGGGAATCGGGGAATAGGAGGGGGAAATTCTATTGCTGCATCAGGCAAGATCATGCCCTGCGGTACCACTGGTGGGACTGAGGCAGGGAGTGGGGAAGGGGAGGGGATTTCTATTGCTGCACCAGGACTAGATCACGCCCTGCAGCACCACTGGTGAGCCTGTGGCAGGGAGTGAGGAATGGGAGGGGGAATTTCTACTGCTGCATCAGGCTAAATCGTGCCCTGCGGTACCACTGGTGGGACTGTGGCAGGGAGTGGGGGAAAGGAGGGGTAATTTCTATTGCTGCATCAGGCTAGATCACGCCCTGCAGCACCATTGGTGGGACTGTGGCGGGGAGTGGTGGAAGGCGAGGGGAATTTCTATTGTTGCATCAGGCAAGATCGTGCCCTGCAGTACCACTGGTGGGACTGTGGCAGGGAGTGGGGAAGGGAAGGGGGATTTCTATTGCTGCACCAGGACTAGATCGTGCCCTGCAGCACCACTGGTGAGCCTGTGGCAGGGAGTGAGGAAGGGGAGGGGGATTTCTACTGCTGCATCAGGCTAAATCGTGCCCTGCGGTACCACTGGTGGGACTGTGGCAGGGAGTGGGGGAAAAGGAGGGGTAATTTCTATTGCTGCATCAGGCTAGATCACGCCCTGCAGCACCATTGGTGGGACTGTGGCGGGGAGTGGTGGAAGGGGAGGGGGAAATTCTATTGTTGCATCAGGCAAGATCGTGCCCTGCAGTACCACTGGTGGGACTGCGGCAGGGAGTGGGGAAGGGGAGGGGGAATTTCTATTGCTGCACCAGGACTAGATCGTGCCCTGCAGCACCACTGGTGAGCCTGTGGCAGGGAGTGAGGAATGGGAGAGGGAATTTCTACTGCTGCATCAGGCTAAATCGTGCCCTGCGGTACCACTGGTGGGACTGTGGCAGGGAGTGGGGGAAAGGGAGAGGTAATTTCTATTGCTGCATCAGGCTAGATCACGCCCTGCAGCACCATTGGTGGGACTGTGGCGGGGAGTGGTGGAAGGGGAGGGGAATTTCTATTGCTGCACCAGGACTAGATCGTGCCCTGCAGCACCACTGGTGAGCCTGTGGCAGGGAGTGAGGAATGGGAGAGGGAATTTCTACTGCTGCATCAGGCTCAATCGTGCCCTGCGGTACCACTGGTGGGACTGTGGCAGGGAGTGGGGGAAAGGGAGAGGTAATTTCTATTGCTGCATCAGGCTAGATCACGCCCTGCAGCACCATTGGTGGGACTGTGGCGGGGAGTGGTGGAAGGGGAGGGGAAATTCTATTGCTGCATCAGGCAAGATCGTGCCCTGCGGTACCACTGGTGGGACTGTGGCAGGGAGTGGGGGAAAGGGAGGGGTAATTTCTATTGCTGCATCAGGCTAGATCACGCCCTGCAGCACCATTGGTGGGACTGTGGCAGGGAGTGGGGAAGGGGAGGGGGATTTCTATTGCTGCACCAGGACTAGATCGTGCCCTGCAGCACCACTGGTGAGCCTGTGGCAGGGAGTGAGGAAGGGGAGGGGTAATTTCTACTGCTGCACCAGGACTAGATCGTGCCCTGCAGCACCACTGGTGAGCCTGTGGCAGGGAGTGAGGAAGGGGAGGGGGAATTTCTATTGCTGCATCAGGCTAGATCGTGCCCTGCAGCACCACTGGTAGGACTGTGGCAGGGAATCGGGGAATAGGAGGGGGAAATTCTATTGCTGCATCAGGCAAGATCATGCCCTGCGGTACCACTGGTGGGACTGTGGCAGGGAGTAGGGAAGGGGAGGGGGAATTTCTATTGCTGCACCAGGACTAGATCACGCCCTGCAGCACCACTGGTGAGCCTGTGGCAGGGAGTGAGGAAGGGGAGGGGGAATTTCTATTGCTGCATCAGGCTAAATCGTGCGCTGCGGTACCACTGGTGGGACTGTGGCAGGGAGTGGGGGAAAGGGAGGGGTAATTTCTATTGCTGCATCAGGCTAGATTGCGCCATGCGGTACCACTGGTGGGACTGTGGCAGGGAGTTGGGGAAAGGGAGGGGGAATTTCTATTGCTGCATCAGGCTAGATCGCGCCATGCGGTACCACTGGTGGGACTGTGGCAGGGAGTGGGGGAAAGGGAGGGGGAATTTCTATTGCTGCATCAGGCTAGATCGTGCCCTGCAGCACCACTAGTGGGACTGTGGGAGGGAATAAGGGAAGTGGAGGGGAATTTGTATTGCTGCACCGGGGCTAGATCGTGCCCTGAAGCACCACTGGTGGGACTTTAGCATGGAATCGGGAAATTGGAGGGGAAAATTCTATGCTGCATCAGGCTAGATCGTGCCCTGCGGTACCACTGGTGGGACTGTGGCAGGGGGGGGATGGGAAGGGGAATTTATATTGCTGCATCAGGCTAAATCGTGCCCTTCGGTACCACTGGTGGGACTGTGGCAGGGAGTGGGGGAAAGGGAGGGGGAATTTCTATTGCTGCATCATGCTAGATCGCTCCATGCGGTACCACTGGTGGGACTGTGGCAGGGAGTGGGGGAAGGGAGGGGGTATTTCTATTTCTGCATCAGGCTAGATCGCGCCATGCGGTACCACTGGTGGGACTGTGGCAGGGAGTTGGGGAAAGGGAGGGGGGATTTCTATTGCTGCATCAGGCTAGATCGCGCCATGCGGTACCACTGGTGGGACTGTGGCAGGGAGTGGGGGAAAGGGAGGGGGAATTTCTATTGCTGCATCAGGCTAGATCGTGCCCTGCAGCACCACTAGTGGGACTGTGGGAGGGAATAAGGGAAGTGGGGGGGGGAATTTGTATTGCTGCACCGGGGCTAGATCGTGCCCTGAAGCACCACTGGTGGGACTTTAGCATGGAATCGGGAAATTGGAGGGGAAAATTCTATGCTGCATCAGGCTAGATCGTGCCCTGCGGTACCACTGGTGGGACTGTGGCAGGGGGGGGATGGGAAGGGGAATTTATATTGCTGCATCAGGCTAAATCGTGCCCTTCGGTACCACTGGTGGGACTGTGGCAGGGAGTGGGGGAAAGGGAGGGGGAATTTCTATTGCTGCATCATGCTAGATCGCTCCATGCGGTACCACTGGTGGGACTGTGGCAGGGAGTGGGGGAAGGGAGGGGGTATTTCTATTGCTGCATCAGGCTAAATCGTGTCCTGCGGTACCACTGGTGGGACTGTGGCAGGGAGTGGGGGAAGGGAGGGGGAATTTCTATTGCTGCATCAGGCTAGATCGCGCCATGCGGTACCACTGGTGGGACTGTGGCAGGGAGTGGGGAAAAGGATGGGGGAATTTCTATTGCTGCATCAGGCTAGATCGCGCCATGCGGTACCACTGGTGGGACTGTGGCAGGGAGTGGGGGAAAGGGAGGGGGAATTTCTATTGCTGCATCAGGCTAGATCGTGCCCTGCAGCACCACTGGTGGGACTGTGGCAGGGAATGGGGGAAGGGGAGGGGGAATTTCTATTGCTGCACCGGGGCTAGATCGCGCCCTGAAGCACCACTGGTGTTACTGTAGCATGGAATCGGGAAAGGGGAGGGGGAAATTCTATGCTGCATCAGGCTAGATCGTGCCCTGCGGTACCACTGGTGGGACTGTGGTGGGGGGGGATGGGAAGGGGAATTTCTATTGTTGCATCAGGCTAGATTGCGCCATGTGGTACCACTGGTGGGACTGTGGCAGGGAGGGGGAATTTCTATTGCTGCACCAGGGCTAGATCGTGCCCGGCGATACCACTGGTGGGACTGTGGCAAGGAGTGGAGGGGGATTGCACATCACCTGTTTATTTCTGGCGATGGTTCTGGGCGAGTGGGCATACTAGAGAGTGGTATTGAGAAACCTCTTTTCTAAGGACAAGCAATTATCAGAGATTTTCCTGGCACCAGTTCATTGACTCAAGCCATTGTGTTATTTCTATATACCTGAAAGTTTAGTTAATTGAGCATTGCTTTTTACAACACTGGCGTGATGACCGTTTTTGCCCAAGGGTCTAGGTCATGGGTCAGTCTGCCCCTGATGATGACTACCTGAAAATGGACGGAACAAGCAACCAAAGAACATGGACAGAAGTAGTATTGATAATTATCATGCTACATTTATTCAATAAATCTTGCACTAAATAACACATAGATAAATACACACATACACAATGAAGATTATAATATCTTAAATGAAACATGCTGCACAGTGCAATCAACTTCTTTAAAGCCCGGGCTGTGTAGAGACGGCAGTATGATGGACTCTGTATAATATAGATACACAATGCTGCAAATGTGACCTTTAAACCAACATGAAACAATACGGCAAATTCTCATTCTAAACAAACAAATATATTATCACTAGTCTTATATCCTTTACATAACCCAACTGATGTAATAATGTTAACAACTTAACATAATCATCAACTGATGTAATCATGAACTGGTTACCTATCTTACATAATCACCATCATCATATACATGTAATCATAAACTACTTTCCTATCTCACATAATCATACATTCCTACTCCATGTCATAATAAACTACTTACCTATCATATATAATCATACATTCCCAATCCATGTTATCATAAACTACTAACCTATCTTACAAAATCATACATTGCTAATCCATGTAATCATAAACTACTTACCTACCTTACATAATCATACATTCCTAATCCATGTAATCATAAACTACTTACCTATCTTACATAATCATACATTCCTAATCCATGTCATAATAAACTACTAACCTATCTTACAAAATCAAACATTGCTAATCCATGTAATCATAAACTACTTACCTACCTTACATAATCATACATTCCTAATCCATGTATTCATAAATTACTTACCTATCTTACATAATCATACATCCATGTTATCATAAACTACTAACCTATCTTACAAAATCATACATTGCTAATCCATGTAATCATAAACTACTTACCTACCTTACATAATCATACATTCCTAATCCATGTAATCATAAATTACTTACCTATCATATATAACCATACCTTCCTTATTCATGTTATCATAAACTACTAACCTATCTTACAAAATCATACATTGCTAATCCATGTAATCATAAACTACTTACCTACCTTACATAATCATACATTCCTAATCCATGTAATCATAAATTACTTACCTATCTTACATAACCATACATTTTTAATCCATGTTATCATAAACTACTAACCTATCTTATACATAATGATATTTTAAGTGATATTTCTGGTGCTGGAGACTTTAATATTGATCTTTGTAAACCAGCCGCGAACTATTTCCTTAGTAACCTCACTGCCTGTGGCTTTCACCCAACTATTAACAAGCCCACTAGAGTCACTACTAACAGTTCTTCTCTTATTGATAATATACTTACAAACTTAAATAATACCAATGCTGGTGCTAAGGTGAATCATGTTGGTGTTTTCACAACTGATATCAGTGATCATTTTCATTCTTTTTTACATTCTATTTTGAAGTCAAGTTCTATTCCTGGTTATGCTCCAATTTACTCTCGCAATTATTCTGAACATAATATCCGACATTTTGCCTCCTGTATATCTAGCACTGATTGGAGTGAAGTTTTTCTGGCAAATAACACAAAAAGTGCATTTAATACCTTCAATAATAGTTTTAGCCAGGCTTATTCAGACTGCTTCCCACTGTATAGAGTACGGCAAAGGCTAAAGAATAATCAACCTTGGATTACAAGTGGACTCCTTGTCTTAATTAAACGTAAGAATAAACTGTACAAGACTTACTTAAAGTCACCAAATCAAGTTAACAAAGAGTCCTTCACCAAATATCGAAATAACCTCAATCACAGTATGCGCATAGCAAAGAGAAAACATTATACATGTATGCATATTCAACAGCTCTAAACATAAACACTATTTTAAACAATGGTAAAAGTTTTTCAATTACCCTAACAACTTCAAGATGATGATGATGATGATGATGATGATGATGATGATGATGATGATGATGATGATGATGATGATGATGATGATGATGATGATGATGATGATGATGATGATGATGATGATGATGATGATGATGATGATGATGATGATGATGATGATGATGATGATGATGATGATGATGATGATGATGATGATGATGATGATGATGATGATGATGATGATGATGATGATGATGATGATGATGATGATGATGATGATGATGATGATGATGATGATGATGATGATGATGATGATGATGATGATGATGATGATGATGATGATGATGATGATGATGATGATGATGGAGATGATGATGATGATGATGATGATGATGATGATGATGATGATGATGATGATGATGATGATGATGATGATGATGATGATGATGATGATGATGATGATGATGATGATGATGATGTCTCTATAAGTGATCCTCAGGAAATTGCAAATGCTACTATCTTACATAATCATACATTCCTAACCCATGTAATCATGCATATTAGCATACCTTCGGTAATCATCCTTACCCAACCCATGTATTCATTAGCAGCTTATCTACATAACACATTGAACTAGTGAATCACCCAGTGCGTCTATAACCAAGCTGATCTGGCTATTGAGTTAATTTGATTCAGGACTAATATACGACAGTGCCCTCTGTCAAAATGCTGGAGCGCCCCTTCATCTGCTGGAAAGTTTTTACTTATCAATTCTCAATAAAAATCGAACATGAATATGTAAACAGTAATTCAAATGGAATACAGAGAGCCAAGATAATAAATTCTGTGTAAAACCATTTTATGCAATCAATTAACGCTTAGATAAACTATATACTTAGAGGAAAGAAAAAATATTCTCTGCATTTGATTCAGCAACACAACCTTTTAAGATGTAACTTGTTGTGAGAAATGCATGTTGAATTCCAACAGACTATCCCATCCATTCCATCCCATGCCATGATATGGGTAATAACTATTGTTAATGAGAAACGTATCTGAACTTATACCTGTTTACACAATAGTATATAATATCATTGTCTCATAACTGATAACAATACATTAGAATATGTGTGTCTGTACTTGTTTTCTTTTCTAAAAACAAAGAAATTGCAAGTCCTCAGATGAAAAGAATCAACAGGTCCTCAGAAAAATGTCATTGTTAAGGGGTATTGTCAAGGTTATGGTACGTGAAGAGTGGAAGAAACACCTGGGTCCTCAGTCTGAATGTAAAACACACCTGGGTGTGTCTGTGTCTGTTTAGAGTAGTTTTGAGGAGCTGCATGGGGGGGGGGGGTTGAATTTGGGTTATCTGTGACATTTCTGTTTGCTGATATGGATGATATATTTGCTGAACTCCAGTGTGTTTGTTAGTTTTGATCCTCTTATCAAGTACTTATTGGACAGAACCGTATCTAGACGGGTCTTATCTTCATTTCTGTGTATTTGATGTTAGACCAACCTCCAGGTAGATCATGCCAGTATATGATTGATCCATCATTATCTGCTGCCATATAGTTACCATTGAGGTTAGAATATGCACAGCTCTTGTACCACCAGGCACCATGGCGACTAACAGCACAGTTAGTACTGCCTGATATATCATTGTCCCTGTCAAAGGTACTGAAGGCAGAGTTAAGATGATAACTCAAAGCATAACCACCAGAGGCACCTCCATCTGTGTATTAAACAAATAAAGATATTCCCTTAAACTACAATCCATCACAATTAAGGGACCTATCACAATATAGACACATTAAACAATTAGTAAATATGATTGGATATATTAAGTTGAATCTGGGCAGTTCCGTAAACTCGGACGTACATTTCGGATAGTTTATTGGTTCATATCTCAATGAGTATTTTTATGAGATAACTTTTAATTTGGACATTGTGTGTCATCTGCCTTCCAATATTATGCTGTGGGGTTTTCATTTTTTACCTCCTTATAAGCCGCACAAAATTGTTTAAAAAAAACACCCTGTGACGGACGTACGTAGAAAAAGTGATTTTTTTTTTCAGATCATAAATCTTATTGTAGATCTGTGTGATTTTTAATGTTAAACAATTAAAAGCTTACATGCATCATGTTAATAAGACCTTAAACTAGAATAAGCAGTAAAATCAAATTTAAATTTGATCACCTTCATGGGATATTTTCGCAAAGTTCTTGTGTGATAGACATACATTTTTTTATGATGGATTTACATCTGCAAATTGTACGTCCGTCACAACACAATTGAGTTCCAATAAAGCAAAGTTTAATTTGTATATTGTAACGTAACTCCCTCTGTTTCACAACTATTATTCTTACAACCTTGCAGCATGTTCTGTAACTACGGATGACAATTTATCTCAATACTATACAGTACACATATATAGTAGTCAACATAAACCTGACACCTACAGTACAGAGACTATACAAAAAACATACTCTAGCCCTAAACGTTGGGGTAATATATAATTGAAGAATCTCCATTTTTCAACAAAAAACATTTGAACCACGACCCAAAAAAGTTTGGTGAATCCCTGCCAACTAAATTAATCCCTGTTAAAAAAGGTTTACATGATGAACTTAATAACAACCAAGTCAATGCCACATTCATTCAAATTGGCACCACTGAGTTGGCATCAACAATTCCAAAATATACCAAATAAGAAATTCATATAATTATCTGTGACAGTCTACATCACATACATATCACAACACAGCAGGACATGTATCTTAATCTGTGACAGTCTACATCACATATCACAACACAGCAGGACATGTATCTTAATCTGTGACAGTCTGCATCACATATCACCGTACAGCAGAACATTTATGCTTAATCTCTGTGACAGTCTACATCACATGTCACTACACAGCAGGACATGCATTTTAATCTGTGACAGTCTACATCACATATCACCGTACAGCAGAACATGTATGCTTAATCTCTGTGACAGTCTACATCACATATTACTACACAGCGGGAGATTCATGCTTAATCTCTGTGACAGTCTACATCACATATTACTACACACAGGGATGTAAGTGCAGCCCAAAAAAAAAAACGGAAAAATATTCGGAGACCCCAGGTGAATGCCGTCCTAACACATCCTACTCCTAGCTCTGACTACTTACACACTATCGTTACTGTATGTTAGGCTAGCTTAGAAGTATTAGCGCTAACACATCCTACCCCTAGTTCTTACTACTTACACACTATCGTTATGTTAGGCTAGCTCAAAGTTACGAATACGTCGCAGCGAACTACGGAATAAAAAACAGTCTCACATTCGAATGCGATCACAAATATCGACTTTCATATGCGTATCCCGTAGATTTCCGCGGCTCACAAATATCACAAGCGTTAATTCCAAAACTTATGTCGAGCACCAGCAGTTACAAAGATATTAATTAGCAGTCCAATCAACATGAATTAGGCAAGGTTTTTCAACGACAGAAATGAGCTATAGCGATTTGAAGTTCGCACGTATGCAACGATATTCACATGGCACAATGTTGTACAGTGCAATGCGATGATGCGAAACTGGAATGGTATTTTGAGTGATCAATGAGTGAAAATTGAAGTTAGCTTGCTGCAACGGGCCAGGCATTTTTGCCGCGTTGTGTCTTTGATATTCGAACAATTTTGTGCAACTTTATTGGAATTAAAAAAAAACCGGATTTCCGTAAAAATCCGGAAGACTTATTAAAATTAAAAAAAACCCCGGATTTCCGTAAAAATCCGGAAGACTTACATCCCTGTACACATCAGGGCATTTATGCTTAATCTCTGTGACAGTCTACATCACATGTCACTACACAGCAGGATATTGATGCTTAATCAATGTGATAGTCTACATCACATTATACTACACAGCAGGACATGTAGGCTTAATATCTTTGACAGTCTACATCACAAATCAATACACAGCAGGACATTCATGCTTAATATCTGTGACAGTCTACAATCTGTGACAGTCTGCATCACATATCACCGTACAGCAGAACATGTATGCTAAATCTCTGTGACAGTCTACATAACGTGTCACTACACAGCAGGATATTTATGCTTAATCTCTGTGGCAGTCTACATCACATATCACCGTACAGCAGGTCATGCATGCTCAATCTCTGTGACAGCCTACATAACGTGTCACTACAGAGCAGGATATTTATGCTTAATCTCTGTGGCAGTCTACATCACATATCACTACACAGCAGGGTATTTATAAAATCTCTGTGACAGCCTACATCACATATCACCGTACAGCAGAACATTTATGCTTAATCTCTGTGACAGTCTACATCACATATCACTACACAGCAGGACATGCATTTTAATCTGTGACAGTCTACATCACATATCACCGTACAGCAGAACATGTATGCTAAATCTCTGTGACAGTCTACATCACATGTCACTACACAGCAGGACATTTATGCTTAATCTCTGTGACAGTCTACATCACATATCACTACATAGCAGGACATTCATCTTAATCTGTGACAGTCTACATTACATATCATCATATAGCAGAACATGTATGCTAAATCTCTGTGACAGTCTACATCAAATATCACTGTTATATTTGAGTCATGTTATATCTCAGCTTATCATTGTTAGCAAGTTGTGCTTGTCTTTGTGTGATACCTTAGCATGTCACTGTACGAACATGGTTTCTATGTCTTTTCATTGCTGCACTTACTGTTATTTTGCTCGGTTCATGAACTGCATGTGATGTATTAGCATTTTTACTGTCAATAGGCCTAATTATGCTTGATTTATGTGATGTCTTTACAGATCACAAATGTGGGCCCAACTGGTTCAAAAAGTAATAGGCCCCTCAAATTCGGACCCAAAGAATGTGTCCCAAAATGCATTTGAGGTGGAAACAAAATGTGGGCAGACCTTCTCATTATAACACATCTACACATTGAGTATGACAAATATCCATCACTCCATCACGGCGGACTTCAGCAAGCGTCACAGACGCACACAAACACACACACTTGACTGCATAGGTTCATTTGCTTCCAGCAAAGTGTAACAGACGCACACAAACTTGACTGCATAGGTTCCTTTGCTTCCAGCAAAGAACCGGAAAAATAAACGACATCCAAAGAAATAAAAAACAGAACATGACATTTAATACTACAGTGATGTTGTATACAACAAACACAGAGAGAAACCTATAATTTGGACAAACCTGCAGTTCCACTGTAAGTTCCCAGTCCAGACAGTCTGTAATTGTTACTTTCATCATTGATCCGGAACAAGTCAAACTTTGCGTAGTATGGAGCTCCATCTTTGTTCACCATATCGATCCGCAGTTGATAGTCACCTTGATTGGTGAGGTAATACAACTTATCATTTCCCAACCAAAACTCATGGTCCAGCTCACCAAAGCCTTCTTTATAGCTCTGCCAGTTACGATAGAAGTCAACGGAACCATCAACACGACGTTGGAATACCTGTATATAATGTAAGAACGAAAAGAATAATTCCAAATTATTTTCAATAACATTTCAATGAGAAAGTGCATTTAACTTCTTTGTAGAACGAACCTAAGGAAGGATGACCTGTGAATGAGCAGTAACATAATCTTCCAAATTAAATCCATTCTGAACTGTAATTCACCCTTCTGTTAAGTGGCATGTTAGAGCAAAGTGAATTTCACCATCTACTACCATAGTTGATTGCTCACAGACCATGAATGAAAACTGTTCTAATGTCTGTGTGTGTAATAGATAATCAGACCAATGTTGGATACTGTTGCTAATGTCTGAACTCTGTCCCATTACAAATAACAGAATCTTACTTTCAAACTTCCATACTATTCGCTTTGGAACAGAAACACCTGCAATGATTTTGGGCTCAGCTCTGGTTTGAAATGATTACTTCAACAAACCAAAACTGGCCTCATTTGCGGAGAGAACGGGCCTAGTATTGAGACAGACAGATTGCTTTTGTAATAAACTCTAAATATATATCAAGAGAGCAAACCATCTACTCTGAATCTACTCTGACAATCCCCAATTTATAGACAATGGAATCAAACACTGTAATGATCTCAAGTGGACTTCTGGAGGTTCAAAGTTAGTAAATAAAAGTAAGAGTAAAGAGATGACGTAAAGACCGATGGGAAGAATATCCATGACATGTATTGCAACAATCTCCATGGTTACACAATTACATTAGAAATTACTGAAGTTTATTGTGTCAGAACTTGTTTCTTATTCTAACGGATGTTTATTTGTTTCTAGCAAATTCACTGCCACTTCAAATGTAGACCTATAGGTAGGAACAGAACCTCTGACCCTTGCATCACAAACTTATTCCGTACCAATCGTCCAAAATGATTCTGCTGACCAGTGTGAATGCGTAATATTAAGGGATTTTATAACTGTCAATGAGAATGTGTGTATTACTATTGTACAGAGCACACCCTCTGGTGCTTATAATTTGACAATATGCACAGAATTTTGAGGCAAACTTAACCATATTTACGACATATAGGATATCATAGTCCATCCTCCTCCATCAGTCATATTATACATATACAATACATCGTCTATACTATAGGATGTAATACTAGACTTACAGTCCATCCTCCTCCATCAGTCATATCGTCTGCACTATAGGATGTAATACTAGACTTATCCTCCTCCGTCAGTCATATTATACACAATACATTGTCTATACTATAGGATGTCATACTAGACTTACCGTCCATCCTCCTCCATCAGTCATATTATACATATATATATCGTCTGCACTATAGGATGTAATACTAGACTTATCCTCCTCCGTCAGTCATATTATACACAATACATTGTCTATACTATAGGATGTCATACTAGACTTACCGTCCATCCTCCTCCATCAGTCATATTATACATATACAATATATCGTCTGCACTATAGGATGTAATACTAGACTTATCCTCCTCCGTCAGTCATATTATACACAATATATTGTCTATACTATAGGATGTCATACTAGACTTACCGTCCATCCTCCTCCGTCAGTCATATTATACATATACAATACATCGTCTATACTATAGGATGTCATACTAGACTTACCGTCCATCCTCCTCCGTCAGTCATATATCGTCTATACTATAGGATGTCATACTAGACTTACAGTACCGTCCATCCTCCTCCGTCAGTCATATTATACATATACCATATATCGTCTATACTATAGGATGTCATACTAGACTTACCGTCCATCCTCCTCCGTCAGTCATATTATACACAATATATTGTCTATACTATAGGATGTCATACTAGACTTACCGTCCATCCTCCTCCATCAGTCATATTATACATATATATATCGTCTGCACTATAGGATGTAATACTAGACTTATCCTCCTCCGTCAGTCATATTATACACAATACATTGTCTATACTATAGGATGTCATACTAGACTTACCGTCCATCCTCCTCCGTCAGTCATATTATACATACAATACATCATCTATACTATAGGATGTCATACTAGACTTACCGTCCATCCTCCTCCGTCAGTCATATTATACATATATATCGTCTATACTATAGGATGTCATACTAGACTTACAGTACAGTCCATCCTCCTCCGTCAGTCATATTATACATATACAATATATCGTCTATACTATAGGATGTCATACTAGACTTACCGTCCATCCTCCTCCATCAGTCATATTATACATATATATATCGTCTGCACTATAGGATGTAATACTAGACTTATCCTCCTCCGTCAGTCATATTATACAAAATATATTGTCTATACTATAGGATGTCATACTAGACTTACCGTCCATCCTCCTCCATCAGTCATATTATACATATATATATCGTCTGCACTATAGGATGTAATACTAGACTTATCCTCCTCCGTCAGTCATATTATACACAATACATTGTCTATACTATAGGATGTCATACTAGACTTACCGTCCATCCTCCTCCGTCAGTCATATTATACATACAATACATCATCTATACTATAGGATGTCATACTAGACTTACCGTCCATCCTCCTCCGTCAGTCATATTATACATATATATCGTCTATACTATAGGATGTCATACTAGACTTACAGTACAGTCCATCCTCCTCCGTCAGTCATATTATACATATACAATATATTGTCTATACTATAGGATGTCATACTAGACTTACCGTCCATCCTCCTCCATCAGTCATATTATACATATATATATCGTCTGCACTATAGGATGTAATACTAGACTTATCCTCCTCCGTCAGTCATATTATACACAATATATTGTCTATACTATAGGATGTCATACTAGACTTACCGTCCATCCTCCTCCGTCAGTCATATTATACATATATCATCTATACTATAGGATGTCATACTAGACTTACCGTCCATCCTCCTCCGTCAGTCATATTATACATATACCATATATCGTCTATACTATAGGATGTCATACTAGACTTACCGTCCATCCTCCTCCGTCAGTCATATTATACACAATATATTGTCTATACTATAGGATGTCATACTAGACTTACCGTCCATCCTCCTCCGTCAGTCATATTATACACAATATATTGTCTATACTATAGGATGTCATACTAGACTTACCGTCCATCCTCCTCCGTCAGTCATATTATACATATACCATATATCGTCTATACTATAGGATGTCATACTAGACTTACCGTCCATCCTCCTCCGTCAGTCATATTATACACAATATATTGTCTATACTATAGGATGTCATACTAGACTTACCGTCCATCCTCCTCCGTCAGTCATATTATACACAATATATTGTCTATACTATAGGATGTCATACTAGACTTACCGTCCATCCTCCTCCGTCAGTCATATTATACATATACAATACATCGTCTATACTATAGGATGTCATACTAGACTTACCGTCCATCCTCCTCCGTCAGTCATATATCGTCTATACTATAGGATGTCATACTAGACTTACCGTCCATCCTCCTCCATCAGTCATATTATACATATATATATCGTCTGCACTATAGGATTTACTAGACTTATCCTCCTCCGTCAGTCATATTATACACAATATATTGTCTATACTATAGGATGTCATACTAGACTTACCGTCCATCCTCCTCCGTCAGTCATATTATACATATATCATCTATACTATAGGATGTCATACTAGACTTACCGTCCATCCTCCTCCGTCAGTCATATTATACATATACCATATATCGTCTATACTATGGGATGTCATACTAGACTTACGGTCCATCCTCCTCCGTCAGTCATATTATACACAATATATTGTCTATACTATAGGATGTCATACTAGACTTACCGTCCATCCTCCTCCATCAGTCATATTATACATATATATCGTCTGCACTATAGGATGTAATACTAGACTTATCCTCCTCTGTCAGTCATATTATACACAATATATTGTCTATACTATAGGATGTCATACTAGACTTACCGTCCATCCTCCTCCGTCAGTCATATTATACATACAATACATCGTCTATACTATAGGATGTCATACTAGACTTACCGTCCATCCTCCTCCGTCAGTCATATTATACATATACAATATATCGTCTATACTATAGGATGTCATACTAGACTTACAGTACCGTCCATCCTCCTCCGTCAGTCATATTATACATATATCGTCTATACTATAGGATGACATACTAGACTTACCGTCCATCCTCCTCCGTCAGTCATATTATACAATATATCGTCTATACTATAGGATGTCATACTAGACTTACCGTCCATCCTCCTCCGTCAGTCATATTATACATATACAATATATCGTCTATACTATAGGATGTCATACTAGACTTACCGTCCATCCTCCTCCGTCAGTCATATTATACATATATATCGTCTATACTATAGGATGTCATACTAGACTTACCGTCCATCCTCCTCCATCAGTCATATTATACATATATATCGTCTGCACTATAGGATGTAATACTAGACTTATCCTCCTCCGTCAGTCATATTATACACAATATATTGTCTATACTATAGGATGTCATACTAGACTTACCATCCATCCTCCTCCGTCAGTCATATTATACATATACAATACATCGTCTATACTATAGGATGTCATACTAGACTTACCGTCCATCCTCCTCCGTCAGTCATATATCGTCTATACTATAGGATGTCATACTAGACTTACAGTACCGTCCATCCTCCTCCGTCAGTCATATTATACATATACCATATATCGTCTATACTATAGGATGTCATACTAGACTTACCGTCCATCCTCCTCCGTCAGTCATATTATACACAATATATTGTCTATACTATAGGATGTCATACTAGACTTACCGTCCATCCTCCTCCATCAGTCATATTATACATATATATATCGTCTGCACTATAGGATGTAATACTAGACTTATCCTCCTCCGTCAGTCATATTATACACAATACATTGTCTATACTATAGGATGTCATACTAGACTTACCGTCCATCCTCCTCCGTCAGTCATATTATACATACAATACATCATCTATACTATAGGATGTCATACTAGACTTACCGTCCATCCTCCTCCGTCAGTCATATTATACATATATATCGTCTATACTATAGGATGTCATACTAGACTTACAGTACAGTCCATCCTCCTCCGTCAGTCATATTATACATATACAATATATTGTCTATACTATAGGATGTCATACTAGACTTACCGTCCATCCTCCTCCATCAGTCATATTATACATATATATATCGTCTGCACTATAGGATGTAATACTAGACTTATCCTCCTCCGTCAGTCATATTATACACAATATATTGTCTATACTATAGGATGTCATACTAGACTTACCGTCCATCCTCCTCCGTCAGTCATATTATACATATATCATCTATACTATAGGATGTCATACTAGACTTACCGTCCATCCTCCTCCGTCAGTCATATTATACATATACCATATATCGTCTATACTATATGTTGTCATACTAGACTTACCGTCCATCCTCCTCCGTCAGTCATATTATACACAATATATTGTCTATACTATAGGATGTCATACTAGACTTACCGTCCATCCTCCTCCATCAGTCATATTATACATATATATATCGTCTGCACTATAGGATGTAATACTAGACTTATCCTCCTCCGTCAGTCATATTATACACAATACATTGTCTATACTATAGGATGTCATACTAGACTTACCGTCCATCCTCCTCCGTCAGTCATATTATACATACAATACATCATCTATACTATAGGATGTCATACTAGACTTACCGTCCATCCTCCTCCGTCAGTCATATTATACATATATATCGTCTATACTATAGGATGTCATACTAGACTTACAGTACAGTCCATCCTCCTCCGTCAGTCATATTATACATATACAATATATTGTCTATACTATAGGATGTCATACTAGACTTACCGTCCATCCTCCTCCATCAGTCATATTATACATATATATATCGTCTGCACTATAGGATTTACTAGACTTATCCTCCTCCGTCAGTCATATTATACACAATATATTGTCTATACTATAGGATGTCATACTAGACTTACCGTCCATCCTCCTCCGTCAGTCATATTATACATATATCATCTATACTATAGGATGTCATACTAGACTTACCGTCCATCCTCCTCCGTCAGTCATATTATACATATACCATATATCGTCTATACTATGGGATGTCATACTAGACTTACGGTCCATCCTCCTCCGTCAGTCATATTATACACAATATATTGTCTATACTATAGGATGTCATACTAGACTTACCGTCCATCCTCCTCCATCAGTCATATTATACATATACCATATATCGTCTATACTATAGGATGTCATACTAGACTTACCGTCCATCCTCCTCCGTCAGTCATATTATACATATATATCGTCTATACTATAGGATGTCATACTAGACTTACCGTCCATCCTCCTCCGTCAGTCATATTATACATATATATCGTCTGCACTATAGGATGTCATACTAGACTTACCGTCCATCCTCCTCCGTCAGTCATATTATACATATACCATATATCGTCTATACTATAGGATGTCATACTAGACTTACCGTCCATCCTCCTCCGTCAGTCATATTATACATATATCGTCTATACTATAGGATGTCATACTAGACTTACCGTCCATCCTCCTCCGTCAGTCATATTATACATATACAATATATCGTCTTTACTATAGGATGTCATATTAGAGGTACCGTCCATCCTCCTCCATCAGTCATATTCCAAAACTTACTGGTTTGGATATTTACGAGTGACGAGCTTACCTGTCTCGCCACAACTTTAGCACCCTCATTCTACCGCGCCTAGAATGTCCTGGTAACCTTTTAACACTGTGCACCCTCTGTGACCCGGCTTCACGGGTCACTGCCCATCCTTCTCATGAGACCAAAGCCCTCCAAAGTGGTCTCTGCCTTGGAGTCGAGTAGTAGTCCTCCCCGACAGAAGGGGAAGGCTACCCCCTCGACTCCTGAACTAACATCGAATTCTGACGCTACTGACGGGAGGGGGATTACTTCCCCCCAGTAGGGAGGGAGACTACCCTCTACGACCCCGTCCACGTCTGACCCCTTAACTCTAACAAAGAGGCCTAAAAATAGCAGGAGATACTCTTAAGTTAGACCCAACGCCCTGAACACCGTAGTGTAGAAGTGGTGAGGAGACAGGTAAGTAACGAGACAACCAAAAGTGAGAAGAACATTACTTCATAGAAAAAGGGGGTATACAACACTAAAAACCCCAGTAACTCACGGTGGATCTAAGTTACTACAAGTTACTACACGTTACTACGAGTTACTACCAGTTACTACAAGTTACTACGAGTTACTACCCGTTCCTACACGTTACTACGTCAAAAAAAGAAATAATTTTTACCATGAACTCACCGATAAAAATAGGTGGCCGGGCGAGGACTCGTTCGGTGGAGGCACTTCCTTTTTTTTCTCAGGTTTCTTGGCCTGTACAGGAAGGTGTATAGTCAGGTCAGTGCGACCGCTCCTCCGTCCGGCTGCGTCCCACCCCCCTCGAGGGAGGGAGGCGGGAATGGAGACAGGTAAGCTCGTCACTCGTAAATATCCAAACCAGTAAGTTTTGGAGTATTTACTTCGCTCCTCGCTTACCTGTCTCGCCACAACCTTAGCACCGTGTGGCACTGCCCGATGGTGGGAGGCCCGAGGGGTGGGACCTAATACCCGCCGGACCTCGCATCACCGCGCTACAAAACGCCGTCTCAGCCTGTAGAGAGTCAGAAAGGTAGCAGGTAACGAATGTTGTTGGCGTTCGCCAGGCTGCTGCCTTGAGAATGTCCTCCACTGGGACTCCCGCAAAAAGGGCTGTTGAGGCCGCTACTCCCCTGATGTCGTGGGCTCTCGGTGTAATTGTGCCGGTTGTAAACGGGCGGATGATCTCCGCCAGCCATCGGGAAATGGTGTCTTTGGACGCCGCTGAATAAGGTGCTCTCGGTAAGATGAACAAGGTCGTGGTTGTTCCTCTAAGGTGTTGGGTCTTGTTTAGATACCATTTGAGAGCTCGGACTGGGCACCACAGTTTATCCTCTGCGATTGAAGAGAGGGATTTTATTTCGGGGATAAAGATGTCCCCCGGCAGGAAGGATAGGACCTGGTTTTTGGCTAGGAAGGCCGGATCGGGGGCCATTCTTACCCCGTGGTTCTCGAACCTGATATGGTTCTGTTTGGTGGAGAGAGCGTGGAGACAGCACCTTCTTCTTGCTGACGCCAGAGCGATCAGAAATAGCGTTTTCTTTGTAAGAGATGCCAGCGAGGCTGAGGCCATGGGTTCGTACGGCGGTTTGGTGAGTGTTTGCAGCGCTGCTGATAAACTCAACGAGGGCGCGAGTCGCCTGATTCGGGGGCGCCTGTTCGCCATCCCCCTGATGAGCTGGGAGATGTCCCTGTTGCTGCCTGGGGTGGACCCATCTGCAAACCCATGATGTATAACGGTAATTGCCGACCTGTAGTTCTTGATGGTCGACACTTGCTTGCCTTCCTCGAAGAGGGAGTGAAGGAAGTCTACCACCTGTGCCAAAGAGGTTTCGGATGGCAGTACCTGTCTGTTGTGGCACCATTCCCCGAAAATGCGTAGTCGGGAATCGTAAGTAGCAACGGTTGTTGCCCTCCTGGCGTCGGCCGCGATCGCTGCAGCCGCTTCCGAAAAGCCCCTCTGTCGAAGGGAAGTCCTGACAACTTCCACGCAACTAGTTGTAGCCCTTTGATGTCTGGGTGGATGAGGGTCCCCCGTCTTTGGGACAGCAGATGGGGCGTGTCCGGTAGGATCGCTGGGGTGTCCATTAGAAGTTGTAGGAGCTCCCCGAACCATGGTCTGCAGGGCCAGAAGGGGGCTATCAGTATGACTCTTCCTCTGGAGTGGCGGATCTTTCTCAGGACCTGGCGGATCATGCAGAGCGGCGGGAAGGCGTAAGCCTCCAGATTGTTCCATGGGAAGGACATGGCGTCGATGTGGTGCGCCCTGGGGTGGAATTGTCTGGAGCAAAAGGTCTGGAGTTTGGTGTTCTCCGCCGTCGCAAACAGGTCCACCATTGGTTTGCCGAAGATTTCGAAGATCCTGTTGCATGTCTCCTGGGACAGTGCCCACTCGTTTGGGTCCATCTGTCCTCTGGACAGAGCATCGGCCATCACATTTAGTTTTCCGGCGATGTGGGACGCTCGTAATGTCATTCCGGAGTCCTTGGCTGTCATCAGGACTTCCCAGGTCAGCTGGCATAACCTCTCGGAGTGAGTGCGCCCCTGCCTGTTTATGTACGCTACCACGGTGGTATTGTCCGTGAAGACGGTGGTTATTGTATTTTTCAGGTGTTCGTGGAACGACTCTAGGGCGTTTGACAGCCAACATCTCTAGTGAGTTGATGTGCCATGACTTTTCTGCTGTGGACCACGTCCCCCAGGCTGTCAAGTTCTTCCAGTGGGCTCCCCACCCTGTCAATGAGGCGTCCGTCGTGACCGATGTGTTTGGCAGACTGGTGGTGAAGGGGACCCCTTGGTCCCAATTGTCTGTGTCGTGCCACCATTGTAGATGGGGGGTGACGTCTTCCGATCGGCGGATCGGCGCTGTCTGGTCCAGGGTTAGCAGGTTGGCCGTTTTCCGCAGGTGGAGTTGCAGCGGACGCATGTGTAGTCTGCATAATGTCACCACGTCGACCAGGCTGGACATTAGCCCCAGGGCTCGGAGCCACGTTCCTGTGGGTGACTCTTGTGACGATATGATCTGGGCTGTGGCCGCTCTGACTGCCTCTATCCTTTGTTCTGAGGGACTGGCTATGCCTGTGGTGAAGTCTAGTCTGGCCCCCAGGAACTGGATCGTCTGTGTTGGTGTTAGCTGGGATTTTGTTTGATTGATTATCCAACCCAGTTCCTGAAGGGTCTGCACCGTTTTCTGTACGTTGTGTGCCGCATTGGACTTCGACTCTCCTACTATGAGCCAGTCGTCGAGGTAGGCGTACAACGTTACTCCTTCTTTCCTGAGGTAGGCGATTACCGTTCCTGCCACTCTTGTGAAGACTCTAGGTGCCGTAGACAGGCCTGAATGTAAATCTCCTTCCGGCGTATTGGAAGGCTAGGTACCGCTGGTGACGTGGATGTATTGGTATATGTAAGTAGGCATCCTGTAGGTCTACGCTTGCCGCCCACATGCCCTTTCTGAGAAGGGGTAGGATTAAATTTAGGGTCTCCATACGGAAACGTTTTGGTTCTACGTAATTTTTGTTGAGGGGTTTTAGGTTCAAGATCGGGCGCCAAGATCCGTCCCATTTTTGTGTTAGAAACAGGGAGGAGCGGAAGAGGGGTCCCGCCTCTCCCGACACCTCTACAATTGCCCGCTTTGCCAGCAAGGCTGATACTTCCCCTTCTAGTGCTGCTTGTTGGACGGGGTCGGTGGGTATTGGAGTAAGTCTTCCCCCCTCCCCGGAGGTAAACTCTATCTTGTACCCTTGTGAAATCGTCTCCAATACCCACTTGTCCCCGCCCAAAATGTCCCATTGCTGGGTGAAAAGTGACAGTCTCCCCCCCCCACCTGCGGCGTTGCCGTGGTGAGGTGGGCACCCCTAGGGCCGGGCGGCAAACGGTGGTCTAGTGGAGGAGTGGTCGCCGTCCCGTCGGGTCGTCGCCGGGCTTCTGCCTGAGCCTCGTGTTCCCCACGGGCGAGGTGGTCGGCTAGTTGTTCCTCTTGATCTGCCCCGTGGGGTTCCTCTCATGGGTGTCCTGAGGGACGTTCCTCTGCCTCCTCTGGTTGGTCTAGATTCTCTTGGGCCGTGCGGTCTTGACCTGAATCTCTCAGAGGAGCGGAATTCCGATTTGGCTAATGTCTCTCTGCGTGAGACTTCCTCCTGGAGTTTCTGTTGGAAGCTACCAGCGAAGAGGTCGTCTCCCAAGGAGGGCAGGGCTAGCATTCTCTCCTTAGCTTCCACGGACGGCCAGCGGATGGAGGAGATGACGTTTTCCCTCCTGGCCTTGACTGAACGTATGGCGACTCTAGCAAACTGGTCGAAGGCCAGTCTCACAAGCGGTCCCAGGAGTAGTAAAAGTTGGCCTGCCTCGTTTCTGGACACGTAGGTATCGTCCTGTGGAAGTTGTTGGTGATATCTCATCAGCACCTCCGCGGTCAGCATGAGAACAAAGTAACCTTCATTCCGGAGCGTGCGGCCAGGTCGACATCAACTAGGAGCTCCTCTAGCTTCTTCTGGCTAGGATTTTTGAAGATGTGTGAGGAGGAAGAGCCCTGCTCGGACCTAAGCTTTTCTCTAGCCTCCTGCGGTATGGTCGGGCATTTGAAAAGGGTTTTCCATGCTTCGTTCTGGGACCCTGATGGCTCGTTCCGCTTTTGCCGGGAACGCGGTCCATCTCTTTTTGTCCGCGATAGCCTCGAACCTGTCATAACAGGAGGCGTCGACTGGAATGGTAGATTTCGGACGGGTAGAGGTCTCCCCTGTGGCTGTGAGTTTGGAAACTCGGGTCGGTTTAGCTGTCACTTCGGGAGTGTCTTCGAACCCAAGGTGTTTGCGGAAGATTTCTGCCACCCGCGTGGTTAGTTCCGGGGGTAAACTGCCTCCCGCCGTGGGAGCTTCCTCTTCCTTGAAGATGCCTGGGAACTCCTCTTCCAAGGGGTCAAACTCCGGGAGGACGTCAGAGTTGTCCTCCAGACCCGATAGATTTACGGAGGCTCTGCAGTCCAGAGTGTCCTCTCCGAGGGTGACTGCCTCCGGTTCCAGGGGGGGTTCCGGGACCGTAGTGGTCGTTGTTGCCGCTTTCTGGCTCCCGGCTCCTGTTTCTGCCTCGGCTCTCTGTTGTTCTCTCTCGAGTAGCGGTTTAGGAGACCTGTCAATTGGGCTAGCCACGAGGGCTCTTCCTCGTGACGTTGTTTGTGTGGTTGATACCTCCTCTTAGCCCTACTGTATCCATCATCGGAGGAGTCGGAAGACTGGTCTGATGCTGGCGACCATCCCCTCCTGGTACCTCGTCTGGGAGATCGGGACCGTGATCGGGTGCGGTCCCGTCTGGCCGGATTGCGTGAGGGGTTCCTTCCTCTGCTCTCTCGGTCAGGGATCCCAGCTGGGGATTGTGATGGCTGTGGTTCTCGGTCCCCGCTCCGGGACCGGCTCTGGTTGGACAGCGACCCTCCGGCCTCTGGCTGTCTGCTGTGCGCCCCGGAAGGAGCTCGAGTTGGGCTTGTCGGTGCCCGTGGCACCTGCCTCTCCGGAGGGTTATTTCTCTGCGGCCCAGGTTGGGAAGCCTTCTTGGTGCCGGCGAGGCCGGACTTTTTCTTGGGCACTTTTCTCTTGGCCGGAGCCTTGCCCTTGTCTTTGCCTTTCCCCTTGGTCATGACGATCCGGACGTCGCCGGGACCGTGGGAGGCACTTTCTCTCTCTCTCTCTCTTTCTCTTTCTCTCTCTCCTTCTCTATCTCTCTCTTTCCCTTTCTCTCCTTCCTCCTCGGCCCCTTCTGGGCCCCTCTCCAACACCTCTCCTTCTTCTTCCTCTCCTAACTGTGCTCGGTCTCCCGTTGTTCGGGACCCACTGGGGTTGGGGAGCAGGTCGACTTTATCCTGAAGCTTGCTTCTCTGGCCTGCTAGCCAGGTATCAATGTCTAGCCATTGGTTGGGGGTGAAGTTGATACACACTAGGCAGGGGTCCCTCCTCGTGCACGTACGGACTTGGGACAGAGATCGTGCTCATCCCAGGCCCTCCCTGGCCGGAACATGGAGCAGTTAACGCACTTCAACTGGCTTCTGGTCATGACTGAAAAACCCCGGTTAAGGAAGAAAAAATCTAACAAAACGATAGGAGAGGGGGGAGGGGGGAGGGGGAGCTAAAAAGGGGAGAGAAGCAATAAGATCTGTGGGAAAACACACTAGGCTTAACACCGTGCCTCGGCTAGAGGCCCGCGGCTTACAAGGTAACAAATAGGCCTAAGCTGACCCACAAAAGTCTAACTAACTAGCAAGTTAACGAAGGGCAGGGAGGAGAGAAGGCAACGAAAATAACCAATAATGAAGGCAGGAGAATAAAGTGAACAACAATAAGTGAACAACTAAACAGTGGGTGAGGGAAAAGCGTGATAGCGTATGTAGCCTAAAAAGGCGGGAACTAGCGTAACTACGGTAAACAAATCGCAGAACTGCTACCCACGCAGGTTTTCTGCACAGAAAAAACGGCGCGAGCGCCGCTAACAAAAACCAGCCCTAAAAAACCTCCCAAGAATAGGAAAAGGATACTTATCGGGCTGCAACGGTTAGAAATGCTTCAACAAACAGTAGGTGGAAAAAATTTCCGATTCTAGGAACCAAAAATGGACAGAAATCGATGGAAAATATCCGCTCGAAAAATAACGATGTAGACGCTTTGGTTGGTAGAATGAGAAGGATGGGCAGTGACCCGTGAAGCCGGGTCACAGAGGGTGCACAGTGTTAAAAGGTTACCAGGACATTCTAGGCGCGGTAGAATGAGGGTGCTAAGGTTGTGGCGAGACAGGTAAGCGAGGAACGAAGTAAATATACAATACATCGTCTATACTATAGGATGTCATACTAGACTTACCGTCCATCCTCCTTCTCCGTCAGTCATATTATACATATACAATACATCCTCTATACTATAGGATGTCATACTAGACTTACCGTCCATCCTCCTCCGTCAGTCATATTACAGAAGACTTCAAAGGGTGGTCCATTCCAGTTAGTTGGTTTGATGGTGTATGTGCTAGTTTTATTACAACCAGCATTGAACCAATCCAGGCAGTTGGTCATCTGACAATTATGACAAAAATCAAACATAGAAAGTACAGAGATAACACAAATGATAACATACAAAGGTACCTGTCATACAGCAAATTTCATCAAATTGTTGTTATTTATGGTATTATCAGCCCTGCCAGAAATAGAAACTCCCTGTGGTGATTGAACCCATTGAGCCCAATTAAAACAATGTTAATAAATCATTTTCACAACAGCAATATATTTAGTGTTCATATTTGTGCAACAGTCTTACAGGCTCTGATTTCGTCTCTAATACAATAAATTTGGTTCCTGCTATCCATCTTCATACTTGTATTATGTACAGTAATTTGACTATTAAAGTAACAGAGCAATTTGCTTTGTGATACATACCAGCTAAATTATTACCTGCAATCAGGAAGACGATGATGACAACAGAGAAAAATTTATCGGATATCACATCGCAAAATATTATTCCAGATGGGCAATTCGCTACACAAGTGTAGCCATGTATAGCAGTGTTTGCACACAGAAACCATAATAAATTCATGAGAGAAAGTTCAGAGCATTAAGTACTGAGCTATGTACAAAAAATGTGAACACTAATTTATACAATGACAATATGTTGACAAAGGACAAGACCCAGACGACGACACTTGTCATTTTATTGTACGCTTAAAATTAAATGTGCATTTAACCAGATCCTTGGAGTATGAGATTGTTCCATGGTTTACAAGTTTGACAATTATTTATACTTTTATTAGAGTTTAAAATAGCTAACAAAAACCTACATGCTGAATGAGGAAGGACAATTATGTCACATGGGAAGGTGGAAGTACCTCATCCAATAATATACACTCCATGAACAGACATTTTGTTTGGGTTAATTCAGGCAATAAGAACACGTTGATGACTGGATACTTTGAGTCAAATTCATCGCAAAACTCTGACGATTCTAAACTATATTACAAACCAAATGTTCTAATTGGTCCTACTGATAGTGTTGATGCCAAGATTCATGTAATGTACTTTAAATGCCAATCACAACATCAAGCTTTCTCTTCTACAAAGACTGACATCATATCTGAATAGTTTCATGGGTACCATTACTATTTGGATGACCACGGGGGGGGGGGGGGGGGGGCGGGGGGAATACCCCATTTCAGGTTATTACTGCAGTACTATTCCAAGCATATTTCTTTGCTATTTCTGTGATATCTCTAGTCAACACTGGAAGTGATAATTAACAGTCAACATACAGTATTGTACAGCAAAGCTATATCATAATTGCTAAGATCTTCATCAAAATTTGAATCTAAAATCTTTCTCCCCAAAACATAATATTTTCTAATTCGAAATTGTATGTAATTAAGTATGTAATTCTCACCTCAATAGAAGGATCATCACGAGGACAATCACCACCAGTAGTGGTTTGCTTTGGGGTGGTCTCCACTGATTCGCTGGCTATCGTTAGGTTAAAACAACAAAAGAAAATCAAATTAAATGAAATAAGGAATTGATTAACTGGAAGATATTGAAAGAGGAAGGATAATTAGGCCGGTCGGTCACACCATGAAAATATACCATTCCAGAACTTGTGTTAAATATTTCAGAATATGTTAAACCTGGTACCCTCGATGGGTTTAGAGTCATTATACTCAAGGTACTCTCTCAAACAGAGCAACATCTTCTCATTTTCCTGAGTCTTACATCAAGTACAATAATTTTGTGATAAAATCAGTGCTTTACTATCTAGGTGTTATACAATTTGAAGTACTTCAGACAGATCTTTTTAAAGATCAAATCTGATAATAATAATAATAATAATAATAATAATAATAATAATAATAATAATAATAATAATAATAATAATAATAATAATAATAATAATAATAATAATAATAATAATAATAATGATAATAATAATAATAATGATAATGATAATAATAATGATAATGATAATAATAATAATAATAATAATAATGATAATAATATAAAAGCTACATAAGTAGAACACAGCACGCGAATTAGGTACCTCTCGCCACCAAAACAAGAGGGCAATCTAGTACCATACTGTACTTTAAAGATCGTCTTTTGCGTTAAGTTAGCAGGGAACAGTGATTACTGCTAAACGATTTAACTACTGTATCATATCATGGGCCTAATAATAACCGTATAGTACCCACACATCTATTGATGGGCCCTACTATATCAGTTATGGTAACTTTATCCATTTTAACGTCATGTCTGTTTCAGTCGCAAGAACTGAACATGTACATAGGCTTAACGTTTCATTTGCTGGCAGTGAGCAATGAGTGGCGGTTCACGACTCAAGCTGCACAGTTTTAATAATTGTTGTAACTAATCAAGGGGAAATAGTTTTGAATGTGACATATTTAAAGGAGCACAGTTTGTTAACATAAAACAGTCGTTGTCTGTGCTCATTAGTCATTCAGTGTGCAGGAGTGTGTTGTAAGAGATGGGTCATCACAACTATGGAAAATTAGGTCATGACAGTCGACGTCAGGCAGGGGGAGGTCAGTCAGGGTAATGTGGGCCATCATTTGAGTTTTACAGCAATAAACAGGCTTCCTCCAGTTTCCAATGCTCTGATTTTGCTCTCTACTGTACATCCTTAAGATGTAATGTCGGAAATTTGTTGTTTGTCAATGTTATTAACACATTTCAGATCCAAAAAGTGTAACACAAATCAATAAAAGACAATGTGGCAATGGTCTTAAAGAAAGAGGCTCAGGTGAACTAGTAAGCATGAATCCTTCCATCTTCCCTTGCATAGGAGACTTCCCGTCACATTGTAAATAGTGATGAAACAAATAAATATACAAATACAAATACCTAATATCTACATTTACTGTACCTTCCCTGACAGTCGAGCCAGTTGTTTCACTGCTAGTAGTTTGCATTGGGGTGGTCTCCACAGGTTTGCTTGAGTACATATTGGTAGCTATCAGTAGGTCAAAATACAGACAATAATATTGTCTCAAGAAGAGATGATTTTTACCATGAATTAGCAAAGACAATAAAAATTAGGCCTATATGTTCAGTATGTATACGTATGAAAGGTACAACATAATATGATCACAAACGAGCTATATGTGCTTAAAGTGATGCAAAAGAGAAGCTTCTTTATTTAACGTTACCGCGGCCCCTTTACCCTTTATACCTACATATACTGCACGCCTAGTTTGCAATGGTAGGTTCATTGGTAATGACGTGACGCTACCATAATCAACTTGTTCCAAAAGTTGCCTTTCCTTATGCTCAAACCATGTCTGAAATCACAAAATTGACCAACTACAGATATACATACAGTGCCACACAAAATGGCTACCATCACACTGCATACTTCTAATAGATCTTGATATTTTATCAATTCTTAAGACAGCAATATCCTGTTCATAATTTAGGTTCCTAGCACAATTTACTGTAGCAAATTATGGTCACCACACGTTCACTGAATGTTGTACTCAAAGTGGTGCATCAAGTATTCTATTTATTTGAACTATAACCAACTTATAAAAGAAACTGATTAGGATAAACTTTTATAAGCTGAGACAATTACAACACAAGAAAATAGTTAAGGGGAATATCAAAGTATATAGCCCTGTGGGTAGGGATGCACCGGATATCCGGTCCGGCCGGATAGTGAGCAATTATCCGGTTCCGGTTTTTGAAAAAATATCCGGCCGGATCTTTTTCAAAATCTGGCCAGATCTTTTTCAAAATCTGGCCTGAAATATTCCTTAAAAAAGTGTTGGTATTAAATCAATGTAAACTATTTCCAAAAATTAATAAAAACATTCAAAGTAAGGAAAAAATTAGGTTTAACATGTTTAATTTAATTTTCTCAATGGTCTGACCCAGTTTCTAAAGATCAACCAAATAATACAACTACTGTAATAATATGAAGCTATATATACAACAAATACAGTTTGCAGTGAAATCATTTCTTGCAGCCTTCATCAGTTTAATATTGTGCAGTTAAAATAGACCATTCATGTACTTATCAGTCAAAATACTGTTCCATTGAATCTTTACTTTCCCATTATTGTTGGCATTCATGTTTTCTCTGAATTTGATGTGTGAAACAATCTCTTATATATGGTTAAATACATCTGAATTTTTTTAACAAACTTGTGCATTAGGACCTTAAGAAGTCAAAACAATGGATCTTTTTGTGGACCACTACAGTCCATTTCCTGTCAAGAAAGCTGTCAATTGTTACTCATTGTCTGTGGTCATGGCAAAATGCAAATTGTAATCTTGGCACTTTTATAAATAGATGAAGCAATGGTCTAGAAGAGTTTCCACCAAATGGGGTGCCAGTCACAGAAAAAAAACAGTATCTAATTTTCTCACAGAAAGATATATCTCTTGTCACCATGAAAGTTCCTAAAAGTTCATGATAAACCTAAATCATTAAGTGTTCTAATGAACATTCAATTCCATTTTAAAGGATCTATAAGAAGTTTCTTCCACTTCTGGAAAGATACAATGCTTTTTTTTTATTTTACAGATAATATTGCAATGTAAAAATTTGTTACCAAATAATGAATAATAAAAGACAATTCTAATTCAGATAGTAGTGTTATTACGACAATTAAATAATCTTTTTTATTCAGTATAAAGTATGATATTTGTGAAATGTAGCTTCCCGTTTTAAAACAAACTTCATAGGTAGTATGCAGTATTATACTGTATCAAGTTTGTCAACAATTATATTGTAGTTATTTTATTAAGGAATGTAGATTACACCACTTCAAGTCATATTTAATCTCATAAATGGGGTCTTAATTTCACCTTCTTTATAATATGCGTATACCTCTCCTAAGATTTGCTCCTTGTTTCATACTTCTACTTCTTATGAATGATTTTCTTTTGTGTAATGAAAAAATCCGGTTCCGGCCGGATTTTATCCGGCCGGATTTCATAACTATCCGGCAAAATCCGGTTCCGGCCGAATCCAAAAATTTGGATCCGGTGCATCCCTACCTGTGGGGGTTAGTGTTGAGTCATTAGTATTTAACTCATCCAGTGATGGTTGCTCATTGTTGTATTCTGAATCCAAGACATATCGATAAGATTGCCGTGGAATCTTGAGTTTGTTTGCCGAAAATATAAAACATAGATGACAACTTAATTCAGTCTGGTTAATTAATTATGAAAATTAGTAGTTAGAGATGAAGAACATAATGTGATTGTATATAAAACAAGAATATATTCTAATTTTATTATCTTATTTGTGTCATTATAACAAAATAAATTGTTTCATAATTGAGTCTAACCCTGCAAATAGAATGAATTCAACAAAAAAATATATTTCTATCTTATTAGATGTTTGTGATGTTTGTGATATTTGAAATAATGTTATGGGAACTTAATAAAATAAATATCACATTTTTTTGTTGTTGGCTGTTTCTTATATCACTGATTAAAAATTATAAGTTCATAATGGGCACACCATACAGTATATTTGACATTGCTTTTCCATAAAGACGACATAAAATTGATTAAATAACCCTCGAACCGCCTCAAATAAAAAATCCTTTCACAATCTTACCGGTATTAATGTCAATGACTATACAGTCCCTATCAAAGTCCTGCATGCAACATCAAATGTAAACGCATAAAGCACTATATGTTGTTATAGCTTACGTGATAGCTAGCTGGCATTGGATGTAACTTTGGTACAGATAATGTGAACAAAATATGATACTAATATCATTTAACCTGACCGCAGAAACTGGCTGAAGGTCCCGAGAAATATGAAAAGATCAGTGTAATGCGCAAGGAGAGGGGGGGGGGGGGCAGCAACGGGAATGCCCAATCACCATCAGATGTTATGTCGTCTGAGGATGGTCTAAGAAGTTAAACCCCTCTCCTTTATAGTGTTATAGTTCGCAAATTTTGTAATTTTTCAAACGCTTCAATTGTAACATACTTACATACTATATATGTGTAAATTAAATTAACACATTTGTGTATTATTCTATCTTTCAGTGGGTGGGTGGTGGGACTGGGGGGGGGCTTATTTCCCTTGAATTTATTAGGGGAGGGATAGAATTTTATGTGTAACGCTCCTGATGAGGTCACCATGCCCTGACCTCAGTCAAGGATTATGACATTTTTGTTCGAGAAAGAATAAAACGACGCCTCCGGGCTGAGGGGACGGCCTTCAATAAAACGTCAATTCCTAAATCGGTAACAGAATCCCCCCCATCAACTTCCAAATCCTGCGCACGTCACTCTAGTGGATTTTTTCTAAACTATAACGGTTAGTGTATAGATTTAGCTTACTCCTTCGTTGTTGAACTTACCTTCTTTTGTAACATGGTCATTTGGTTTCGGTGCTGCCCCTGGGCATGGACCAGGATTGTAACGAGCAGCTGTTGAACAAGAATCACATGAAACATTACAGGAATAGTTACGATAAATTTATCAACAAGTTTTATTTTATTTTACAAGCGGGAAATTGTTCTAATTCTTTTCTAAAGTGTGTATAATTCATGTAATCGTTTTAAATTACTGAATCAAAATAAAGAAAACTTCAAATAAAAATGAATTTCTTGTATGCTATGACAACGGAGACCTAAAGAAAATAATGTTAAATGACGTTTTCAGCATAGGCATAGGAAGGTACTATTGAGTGGGGGGGGGGGGGGTGGGGGCTGAAGACTGATGGCCGGCCTGGGGGAGGGTCTAAGTGGAAATTGGAAATTTTTTGCATTTCCAGGTGGCCTCAGATGCAATTTGGTGCAATATACTGTAGCACACTTCAACACCCACTCCATTTTGTAAATAATTTTGCATTTTCACCTGGCCTTAGATGCAATTTGGTGCTCCAAATGAGATTTTGTTCTCATTTGGAAATGAAACCAGAAGACTACGTCCTCCCACTCGTTTTTATGATCATATGAGTTCCACTACGGTGCTACTATGATGATTTACGTCAATTATGGCAACTGCGTACAAAGATGCCCTCCCATAAAACCCATCCAAATGAATACAATGTGCAAATTGCATTGTGTCTGTACACAGTGTATAGGTGCAGAGTACTGTTTGATACAGTAAACACAGTAGGTAATAACGAACCAATATTAATTACATACCAAAATAAAAATTGGACCAGTGGCTGTTTAAGGCATAGCGTGGGGTTTATTCTGCATTGTACAGGTGCAGAGTACTGTGTGATACAGTACACATAGTAGGTAAAATTGAACCAACATTACATCCTACATACAAAATTGGACCAGTGGCTGTTTAAGGCCTAGCCTGGGCTATATTCTGGTGGGCCTCTAACATGGGGTGATGACAAAATCTCAATTAACCAATGTATACAGGACAGAATTTGGAAAATGTAGTAGGTGGGTGGCTACCTTTATTTTCACTAATTTCTTATCCCAGGGAGAGAAATTGTTTTGCTGCTCATGAATAATTCATTGGTGTAACTTACAAAAAATGCAACATCCATTACTCATTAGGCTAATCCTGTAATGCGTCATTATGTTTGGGGAGTACAGCTGCTGCCAGAATTAGTTTACTTGTGAGACTGATTTCATACGCTATTACCCTAATTCAATTTAAGTCTAGTAGTACTTTTACTACGATTTGAATCTACACGGTAGGCCTAGGCAGTTTCTGTTACTCTCGGCATCCCATACTTTTCGCTGATCACTTTCCACACACAAATATCAGGTGCAGAAATAACTTTTATTTTTCACCTGTAAACATGTACATTGTATGTTCGTCTGCAATTTTAGGAAACCAAATCCGAGATGATGAAAATAATCTGGGAAAGTATTAGAGAAAGTCCCTTCCCAACTTTAAATGTCCCATGACTTCTTCAGTGCCACCTCAATTTTATTAGGCCTAACATAACAGGTCTCTGTTGAAAGAGACCTAGGTATCTACATTGACTCATCTCTGCAACCTTCTAAACATTGTCTTGAAGCTGCTAAAAGAGGTAATAGGGTTTTAGGTATGATCAAGAGGAACTTCAGTTTTCTGAAAGAGGACATCGTAGTTAGGCTTTATATAGCAGTTGGTTGGGCCTCATCTGAAATATGCTGTGCATATTTTGTTAAGGATAAGGAAGTACTTGAAAAGGTCCAGAGGAGAGCTACTAGAATGATTAGTTCCTTAAAGAGTGTTCCTTATTATAGGCGGTTACAATTGTTGAATCTCACCACACTGGAGCTTAGGAGGTTACGTGGGGAATTGATTCAGGTTTTCAAGATAGTGTATGGTTTTGACAATTTATCCTTTACCGACTTTTTCATGTTTGCTAATAGTAGTTGTACCAGAGGTCATTGTCTTAAACTCCAAAAGTCACAAAGTAGGATTAATATTCGGCATAACTTTTTTTCTAATAGGGTTGTGAATGAGAGGAACCATTTGCCTGCGAAAGTTGTACTTGCAAGTAATTTCAATGGGTTTAAGAATGCTTTGGACAAGCACTTTTTGCATTGTAATCGGGTTTGTGTCTTCAGTATTTTTCTCTCTCCTACAGGGTCCTTGATGGGGACTTGAGTGTCCCTCCTGATCCCTTTTTTCTACTAAACTAAACTATATTGTTAGGCATAGTCTACATCAGGTTTACCACTGTCGTAATCACGATTCAAATCATGCAATTAAAAAAAAAGGTTATACACATATATATTTGTAGGCTACCTAACGTTAGGCTATTTTGCTAGGTGTACACGATGCACCCCAAACCAATCTTAGCTAGGTTTTGCGTAACTGCCACTGAGCTTATTACTTTTAATTTTTTGAGTTAGAACTTACTGTTCATAGCCTAGGCAGTAACACTAACAGGTACAAGTAACATGCTGAGTAGGAGCTATGACCAAGAATCAGTTACCAGGGTATGTGCCTAGCATAAATAGTGACAGTGGTCCATTTATATTCATTCATAACCAAATGTTTTCAAATGGGGAGACAAACACAATTTTTATAAGGAGATTCTGGTCAGAGCAATTGTCTCAGTTCCGCTAAAACATTTTAGGAGACGAACTGGTGCCATGTAGCTTAGCCTATGTCACATTGCAATGAAAGGTTAACGTTATGTCTTACTACGTAACGCTACGGCTAGGCTACTTGTGCCTTAAATTCCAGACCCCGATAGGCCAAGATATTGTGATTTAAGCCAAACTGCTCTCGTCCCGCTGAGCCACTTCTTTTCTAAACCTACGCCTAACATTCAAGCAAAATACTTCAAGAATGTATAAGAAATATTAGTGAGAGTTTACATCAAGTAGTTTTACCGAATATCGAAAGGTATAGTATGTATAGTATCGTTGATGCAGTACTAATGCTGTCTGTTGATGGTTCGTATATGACATACGACATTACGTACACAACAAAGTCAACTCGGCAATGAATTATACGTGATGCATACGCACAGAAGCGTTTTCTGTGGCCATGGCTCCGTGCCAAACTTTTTGGTTTGACGTCATCATTTTCCTACAACTCGTAGTCTTAGCCAAAAAATGTTGTAAACTGCAGTCATTTTCTTTACATTTAGATCCAATTACGACAAATAATTATAATCTGGAGAATAATATATACGTAAAACTGAAGTTTATATGTTATTAAACTTCATTTTTTGACACTGCTCTTAGGATTCAGTAAATTCGACATTGTGACATAATGTACAGACAAACGAAACGGCGTGGAATTCTGTCCCCCTCCAGAGCTGAGACCCACATCTAAGCTCGAGAATACTCTCTCGCAAAAAGGGTTTTCTGACTTGCGAAGCGGGGGGCGGAATGACACTTCCACCCCCCCCCCATATTTTTCACTGGGGGGCTGGCGCGCCCTTGGTTTTCAGTCCGAGAAATAACCAGGTAGTGGACCACCTTATTGCTGCAATAGACAGGTAAGCATTCAGGGGGGTAGGAAGCTTCGAAAAAGTCCGGGGGGGGGAACAACATCAGAGGGGCACTTTCTCATTCCATAACCACCATTCGTTATGCTATAAACCGATACACATGCCGGCCAATAGCCATATAACTTAAATATATATGATGTGTTAGTATGCTATCAATACTGTTATGGTGCACATGACTCTATCAACCTTCATCTGTACTTTCTCCATCCATGATTTAGAACTTTCCAAAAAAAATCCTTCTGTGTTCATTCGTTGAATAAAAGTCTTTAGCAACCTCGGTTAAATCCAAGTCATCGGTCTTAGATTTGTGTACATTCGATAACATCAGACTGTTGTATCTCTTTTGTGACATTGTGCTTCTCAGATAATTCTTTAGAAGACGCTGTGTGGAGAACAATCTTTCAGCTGAAGCGGTACTTAAATGAGCCAACAAATATAAATGAATGAGTTTTGCAAGTTCTGAAAGTAAGGGTTGGACATTTGGGTGTTTCTGCTATAGCAGAAATGATTGTGCTCATTGATGTAATTCTTTTCACATCAGGAAATTGCTGAAGAATAGTACCCCTTAACAACCTAAGCTGTACATCCAACTGCTGAAAATCAATGTCACTGGTGTCTGTTTTCACAAGCTGATCTGATATCTTTAAAGCTATGCCATTTGCTGCATGTAGAATTATAATTTCCTCCATATGGGTTAGTATTGTATATGACCCTGCAGTAATTCCAGTGAATCTCCTTTGTAGTACAGCAAGGCATGCATCAACAGCCTCAACACTCTAGACACAGAAGTAGGATTTGGCATTATCAAGTATAGAATAATATCCTAGTAGAATGAGCTGCAACATTGATTTTTTATTTATTGAGATTGTTTATTGTTAACCGTGCTACAAAAAGATGTGGGATGTCATTTTAGAATAGCATACATTTACAGACTAAAACTAAATAATTAATTTAATATATTAAAATTAACAAATGCTTAAGATATTCCAAAAGACAGTTCTTCATCAAAGGGGCACATTTTATTTGCCAGTAGGGCCCATTTGCTTTTTGGAAAAATGTGGGGGTAGTGCCCCCAGTGCCCCCCTCCTACCCCTCTGTAAGCAGATCTTATGTGTACACTTACTTCTTCTATATTGAGAAGCTTCAAAACTTTACTTATCTCGTCATACAGGAATATTTAGAGGGATATCTTCCACTGGCTAAAGTTGTCTGCTTAATACAAATTCTTGACATTTTCTGCATCCTTAGGGAAAACCCACACCCTCATAGTATGTTATAAGCTGACGATATGAATTTTTAAACAAGAGCATCAATGATGCAGTATCTCAATACTGGAAGTTTTAATTTTGATTCCTAATTTCAAATCTTTGCTCTGTCTCTACAATTATCAATATCAATCATGGTACAACAAATATATAACTTGCATTTTTGCTACTTTGCCACGAATAGTCTCTGCAGGTTACACTTTATCCTGCTAGTCTTGCCTTTAGCGCTCATTGCCTGTTAGTCGAAAGAACGACGTTGCAAGGTTTAGTAATGTCATAGAATATTTAAGAACTTGTTTTTTATGTGGTATCCTTCATCTTGGGTCAGTCTCTGTTGGACTTTTTGGTCATATAGTTTGACGTCAATGACAACGGCCAAATTAGAAGAGGCGAACAACTCGACCATATTCTTGATGCCTGCCTTGAGAGCTAGGCCTATTGACCTACTGTATGTTACTGTAGACTGTAGTGGTGACTACCATCAAAACTGTGTCCACTTCTAGATATCAAAACAACCCACGTTTTTCCATCTCAATTTTTCTTACATGAAGATTTCATGGATTTATGACTTGGAAAAAATAATGTAAAAGAAGATTACAAGTTTTTATATGCAAGTGCTGGGTGGCCTCCTCCTCCCCTAATAGCCACCTCAGTTCCTCTCCATTTTGTTATTTTATTTTAATTCTTTGTACATTTGATGTCAAACATTACAGGTTCAAAAGAAAGCTAAACATACTTCTTATAACCTTATACATCTTATATCCTTATAAATAAAACATAACCTTATACAATTTTTATAGTCTTATAAAAGTTGCAATGCTATGGCCGGCTCCTCTTTTATACGTACCCATCAACAAACTTACCCTGGTCCTTCCTAGGAAAAGCTGTCTGAACACCAGTACAATGCTAATGTGGCTATCACTGAAAGCCTAATAGGCCTAGGGGGCCTAGGCCTATATATATATTTTTTTTAAATGCACTAGGCCTACAGTAAGTAGCCTTCAGAAATACAAGAATGTACATACGTAATTATACAAAATACATGAAGGGCAATCAAACAAACTTATCATGGCCCTTGCTCTGAAAAGCTACCTGAACACCAGTACTATCCTTAAATGGATGTTACAAAAACGAAGGCCTAATATAAATTAAATGCACTACGTAGAATTCAGCAGTACAGAATTTGTATATGTAATTAGCATGCAATACACTACACCTGCATGGCGTACCTAACTACAGTACAGACAATTGGTCGCGAGGGTAGCCATTTTCGTATATCTAACATGTAGCTGCCATGAGTCATAGCCAATCTGCTACAAAACAGACTTGGGGGCGGGACTTAATCATCAAAAACGGACCTTTTTACTAAAAGTAGGGGCGGCAGCTCAGTATTGTTTTAAGAAAGAAAAATCATTTAAACATCAAATAAAGCAAATAAAAGCCATAAAATGTCATATACAGCTAGTAAAATTCTTATTAATACCTACCTGTAAACAACAAATGAAAGTTTAAAATGTTAATAAAATATATAATACATAGGACCCTATTTTAGACGATACCACTGTTGACAGACAATTCTATTCTATTCTCTTTCATAAAACATAAGTTTTGGAGCGTGTGCAAAAATGGGTTGTTTAAACTGTATTTCGGTCCAAATTGGCCCGATTTGGACATAAATCGGTGAAAAAGTCATAGAATGAGATAAAATTCTCGAATAAAAAATAGTAACTTTTGTTGGCCTATATGATATATGCTTGCTCTGAAAATTCCAGAGAAAAAGAACCTTATATGAAGACGCTGAAAAATGTTTAAGAGAAGAGAGAGTCCCACTTACTGTTACAATATCTCTATACATGTAATGTATTGAGATAATAAAAATGAAGTGGAACTTTCTGAATGCATCTGGCAACAAAAGAGTCAATGATATGATCATGGCAATCCAACTGAAAATGTTTTTTTGCTTTTCTGGATAATTTTTAACTAACGTATCTACAGAGAAAATTATTATTTCTACTAAAAAAAAAATCAGTTGCATTTTGTTGAAATTCTAAAATGACAGAGAACCTTGACAGCTAAGCGAACATTCTAACTATATCAAGGATAAATGAACAAGAAGATTATGATAGAAAATAAAGGTTTTGAAAAACATTTGCCGTAATGACATCACAGACTACCCACTGTGATCCATTCCAGGGAAGAATGAGGGGTTTGACCAGTCGAAATTAGTTCCATTCAATCGACCATATCATGAGTTAGGGAGAAGAGTTTGAGATGGGATCCTTGACTGACAATGTGCTCTAACTCTGCCCTTGTACAACTTGCTATTGCATTTCGTATGACTGTGGTGATTTAAATTACGAATTTCGAATGAAGCGATAATTACCTTTGATGAAGTATTATTATTATAAATAATTCATAGTTTCCATGTTGATTTAAAGGGATATTCCGTTGGCAGACGAAGATAACCTTGTATTAAGAAGGAATATGATGCAAGCTGACAAAAAACGGAAATTTGACGTTTTGGCGAGATGTATCTCGACAAAGATACATTTTCAGATTTTGAACGATTTGGTATCATCTCCATCATGGGCGGGATTACGGGGGGGGGGGCAAGAGGGGCATTTGCCCCCACTTTTTCCCAGACCTTAGTTCACTTTTTTGTCGTTTTTGCAGACAAATGTGCACAACCCTAATCGAAATTATTCCCCCACAACAGCTTTATCATATTGGCCTGTTTGTTTCGAATCCAAGTAGAATTTGTGTTTAAAATCGTAACATGTAGCATGCAGAATAACTGGAGCTGGAGCTAGCACATGGTTCGCAGCACAGGTTACGAATCCTGGAGCTAACACACTATAGTGATTCAATTCTGCATGTGATGAATCCGCGGCATGTGCTACAGTGCTAGCTTCAGGAATTGATTTTCAAGTGCTGCTCTACTGAATGCGTTGAATAACTAAATCCAGAGAAACGATTTACGAAAGCCAGATTTGCATATTGGGTATATCAATAATTAAATTCGATACACTGACACATGACCCCCCCCCCCCCCCCGTGTCATTCAACAATATGCAATGGCAATGCCGATGTAATTTTTTACTGCTCGAAATCCTGGAATGATGCATGCAAATCGAATAATGTAAATTACAAATTGGCACTAACACAGTAACAAATTAAATCCATTGTTACAGTATACAGCACTCGGCAGTTTCGTTGCAGTGGCGGAGCGTCCATACAGTCAGAGGGGCGGATGCCCCCCTGACGGACTTAAATGGACTGCTGGCGCCCTTTTCAGTTTTTTACCACTTTTTACTTATTCGTGGTTATTGACATTTTTACTGCGCTCTCATCTACCTATTGACATTTGTCACATTTTTTTCGGTGTAATTTTCTGACAAAATGCTCTAACGGCTATTTATTCTTCGTTTATCTGCAAATTAGCAAGGCCCAGAAAGGGTCATTTCCGGCGATCTAGGGAGTATCTTTACTCAAAAAATGTCTGTACGCTCCTCGCCAACCTGTGGTGGCGCTCCGCTTAGATAGTGTCGAAAGCGCCCCTACAGACCATTCTCGCCCCCTCTGACCAACACCCGTAGCTACGCCACCGTTTCGGTGGGGGGGGGGGGGGGGTAAAGGTATGTTCAGTCCCCAATATTTGCCAAGTGCTCCAAGAAGTGGGGACCGCGGGGAGAATTTCGAGTTGGGTGCTGAACATATTGTTACAAAGATAGGTGACATTTTTGTTTAATCATAATTATATTGTAGTGCATAATAAGCTACCGTAGATTACGGCTGTTAAGCGTCATGGCGATGAGTGCACATGAAGGCCTCGTGGGCCGGAAGTTGAGCTTCCGCTACTATTGTTTAACTTTGTTCAGTAACTTCCTGACACGTGCTGTGTGAAAGTTACGGCCAGCCTGCACTGATACGCAGGGTTAGGACACACCTGTTTTTGCAGCCGAAGAGAAAGGATCTTTATCAAAGTGGCCGTCATATATATAGATTAGAATTAGAATCGTCAAGTTGTGATTGAACTTTTGTCGTTTGTATAGTCAGTCAATTTCTCTGTGTTCGATTTGGGTAAACCAACTGTTAGTTAGCCCTAATAACTTTATATTCTGGAGTCGTTGTGCACCGTCGCCGTAGAAGTTTTGCCGTGAATCTAACAGGGCCTAGAGTAAGTACCGGTAATCAACCTATATATATAAATCGGTCGTATAGAGACCAGACGTTGAACATTTAAATTAACGGTGACATTAATCGGGCAGAGTGTAACTCGACATCTGTCTGGCTGGGGGTTAAATTATTCCGTATCAAGGGGGAAATTACATTTACATATTTCTGCTGGTATTCTGGACCGAACGGGAGGGCCTCTTTCATTTTTACGGAACCACATATTTTAGCTGCTGTTATATTCTAGATGTAGGGACCATCTTTCCACCCCATACCCGCGGAATTGTCGGTAATTCGCCTAACAGCGGAACACAGGGCTATTCCGCCTACCCGCGGAATTGACGGTATTCCGCCTAACAGCGGAACACAGGGCTATTCCGCCTACCCGCGGAATTGACGGTATTCCGCCTAACAGCGGAACAGAGGGTATTCCGCCTACCCGCGGAATTGACGGTATTCCGCCTAACAGCGGAACAGAGGGTATTCCGCCTACCCGCGGAATTGAGTGGATTCCGCCGAACAACGGAAAGGAGGCTTGTTCCGCCTATTTTTTGCGGAATATACTATAATACTGGTTTCTGGCGGAATTAGGAATATTCCGCAGGTCATATACTGGGACTCTACACCTGACTAGTTGTCACCAGGGTCCTACATTGTGTTGCATTGATGTTTCTTCATATATATACTACATAAATGTATTCAGATGTTCATTTAATGCCTGTAGCATGAAACTGAAAGCAAGTCGTGTTGTAAATAGATTGTTTATACCTACGACCTTGTGTGCCTGAGTATTTATTTCAGAACAGAACTCCGTTCCAGTGATCCTAGACTCCAGTCGAGACCTGATCTCACACCACGGACGAGGTAGCGTTACAATATTCTTGATCGCTCCAATGCACAATATACTAATAATTTTAGGGGGAAAGAACTGTCTAGATGCGATTTATTGTTACCAGAGGTGTCATTTTTGCTGATCTAGGATTTCCTTTTTGCTTAAATTTCGACGCGCCGCGCCAACTGATGGTGGTACACCGCCTAAATAGTGACGTATAAGCTTCAGTTGTACTTCACCATATAAGTTCTTCTATCCGTCCTCCCTAAATGTACACACGTTCATTAATTGTTTAGATGCAATTTAAAGCCTATATGGGTGTTAATTTTACCGATCTAATGTACCTTTCATCGAATATTTCGACGCTCCTTGCCAACCGATGATGGCGCTCCGCTTAGATAGTGACGTATAACAAAAGTTGTACATCACCATCTGACCATATGTTCTACTATCAATCCTCTTCAAATTTTTAAACGATAATTAACTATCTAGATACAATTACAGACATGAGATCCATATTTCAAGGATGGGTACATGCAGCTTAGAGCACTCGGGAAGTGCCGTTTCCGGCCATCTGGAGGGTTTGTAAAGCCAAAAAATTTCTTGTATGCTACGCGCCAACCGATGGTGGCGCTCCGCTTAGATAGTCTTGCTGGCAGGTTTGCCCCCCCCCCCACTTTCACAACTCAAATCCCGCCCCTGATCTCCATACATCCCGAAAAAAAAACGTCAATTGTCAACTTCTTTTCATATTGGCGAGTTGTTGCATATCTCATCAATATGTCCTTTCTACGCTTCCGTACATTTATTACCACGCGTTCTACTCCAATAACAATAAGAAGTATAATATGACGCCAACCTGAAGTTGGCAAGGTGCCAAGAATAAGCAAAGACAATCGTAGCTTATAACTTTGAAATTAAAGTGCAAACACAATAACACTATACAAATCATATGTATGTAAATAGATCACAGAAATAAACTTTAAATGTCAAGAACATAGGGAATGAATGAAAATACATGTCCCACCAAATACATGCCATGTGTTTCTTATATATAAAATTACTTCCTCTCTATATCAGTTGTTCACTTGCTCTTGTAATGTAGAAGGCAGTTCAACAAAATACCTGCTTGCTTTAATAATTGAGTTCTCTCATTTTTTGTATCTTTACCAACGTATACCCATGTACGCTGTATGTTCCATACTGTAGGATATTACAATGGCGACCGGGATTTTCCCCAAAAAATGACTCTTTTTCTTAACTTGTTCGAACATTTGTTATAACACCTTTCAGTGGGAAACTTGAAGATTTTATTCTTAACCAATGAGCAAGTTATGAAAAGAGATTGACATAGTTCTGCACCTATGAAAAAAAATAACTTATTGAACATCAAATGTTGAATTCCGAAATGTTTAATTGCAAATACTGGAGAAAAAAAAAACAAGTTAAAGCTTCCATCCATCATTTGTTGACTTGGTTTTTCCTATTTACTGATCTTTTTGCAATATGAAAGTAAATTAAAACAAGCGAAAGCTTTTCTGCTAGACGACATTGGCAACTACGATTGGCACACGCCATACACCAGTGTTGAGTGTGGATAGCTAGGCCTAACATTAGGCTATGCAGCCGTTATATGCGTGAATCAGTTAGGTGACCAAGTTGTAGTATTGAACTGACCTTGGTTGCTAACGTTAGTAGTTGTGAGAAGTACACACTCAAATGACGAGATGCAGTTGAAAATAAATTGTTATATCCAACGTGTTTGTCCTCTTTGTGTTGTTCTTATTATTTTACTTCAATTTAACAGTAAAGGATATGGAGAAAATCTTTTCAAACACATTGAGCACAGTTCGTGTTCAAAAAATGATCGTTAAAACTTGAAAGGTACATGGCGCAATCCACAATACCATACAACATGTACAGCCGCGCACGCAACTGGCTCAGAACACAGGCCTAGCAGTGAGAAAACATTTGAGCAGGGCTCTGTTAGTTGAACAACTTGACAAAGATGCAAAGAGTAACATTAGACCAATCACAGTCTATTATTCACAAGATACACCTGGCGTCAGGCAGGCTTGAGCCAAGGAATACTAATTAGGAGTTAAAATGTTGCATATATGGCTGGAAATTACAGATGTTGCTGTTGGACAATTTTTCTTTGTACGCTAATAGATTTTATTTTCTTTGCAAGTTTCCTTTCATTATTTCTTATCAATTATCGCTAGACAAGGCGACTCTCAGTTGGTTGTTCGTTTACGTTGATGAACACGTGTCTCCTATTTAACGTAAACAATTTATAATCTTCGCCGACCAGGCTATAATCCCCGCTTTTGCCAGTAATATTTTTCAACTTGTACTTGAAAGTGTAGACGGCAAATTCTCTTCACTCCTTGAAGAGAAATTTATTTTACCGCCAAGACACCACCCGCGAACATGGCTAGAGCCTCGTGCAATTGGTACCTTCGATCACTTTGTCAGTCACTACTGAATTTATTGGACCAATCATATTGTAAAGAATTTTTTTTTACGATCTCCAATTAGCCATAATGGGGTTTACGCTCGGCCCTGATCTCCAAAAATATTACATCTTAATAGCGTGAATATGGGGGTAGAGCAATTGATTTTCTCGGGAGGGGTTATTACATGAACATCTACGTTTAGGAAGATTCTCTATCTGGGGAAAATTTGTTATCTATCAGGGGCGGATCTTTTTGCAATATGAAAGTAAATTAAAACAAGCGAAAGCTTTTCTGCTAGACGACATTGGCAACTACGATTGGCACACGCCATACACCAGTGTTGAGTGTGGATAGCTAGGCCTAACATTAGGCTATGCAGCCGTTATATGCGTGAATCAGTTAGGTGACCAAGTTGTAGTATTGAACTGACCTTGGTTGCTAACGTTAGTAGTTGTGAGAAGTACACACTCAAATGACGAGATGCAGTTGAAAATAAATTGTTATATCCAACGTGTTTGTCCTCTTTGTGTTGTTCTTATTATTTTACTTCAATTTAACAGTAAAGGATATGGAGAAAATCTTTTCAAACACATTGAGCACAGTTCGTGTTCAAAAAATGATCGTTAAAACTTGAAAGGTACATGGCGCAATCCACAATACCATACAACATGTACAGCCGCGCACGCAACTGGCTCAGAACACAGGCCTAGCAGTGAGAAAACATTTGAGCAGGGCTCTGTTAGTTGAACAACTTGACAAAGATGCAAAGAGTAACATTAGACCAATCACAGTCTATTATTCACAAGATACACCTGGCGTCAGGCAGGCTTGAGCCAAGGAATACTAATTAGGAGTTAAAATGTTGCATATATGGCTGGAAATTACAGATGTTGCTGTTGGACAATTTTTCTTTGTACGCTAATAGATTTTATTTTCTTTGCAAGTTTCCTTTCATTATTTCTTATCAATTATCGCTAGACAAGGCGACTCTCAGTTGGTTGTTCGTTTACGTTGATGAACACGTGTCTCCTATTTAACGTAAACAATTTATAATCTTCGCCGACCAGGCTATAATCCCCGCTTTTGCCAGTAATATTTTTCAACTTGTACTTGAAAGTGTAGACGGCAAATTCTCTTCACTCCTTGAAGAGAAATTTATTTTACCGCCAAGACACCACCCGCGAACATGGCTAGAGCCTCGTGCAATTGGTACCTTCGATCACTTTGTCAGTCACTACTGAATTTATTGGACCAATCATATTGTAAAGAATTTTTTTTTACGATCTCCAATTAGCCATAATGGGGTTTACGCTCGGCCCTGATCTCCAAAAATATTACATCTTAATAGCGTGAATATGGGGGTAGAGCAATTGATTTTCTCGGGAGGGGTTATTACATGAACATCTACGTTTAGGAAGATTCTCTATCTGGGGAAAATTTGTTATCTATCAGGGGCGGATCCAGGATTTTGAGAAAGGGGGGGGCCGACATCCCGATGGTAGCACTTTAGTGATCTGCGTCCTGGGGGAGGGGTCTAGGGGGAGGGGTTGTCCCCCTCCCCCTTGGAAACTTTTGGTTAATTGTGAGTGCTTAGATGCAAAATGGTGAAACATTTCGCCAAAAACTAGAAAAACCAGAAACGTTGCAGACACGCTTTTTTGTGCACATATTTTTTCTCGATAGACACATATTTAACAACGCTTAACAGTGCATGTACAATGGATACACTATTATTGCGTCGATTCGTTTTTTCTTTTGCGCGAAAATTATGACACCAGATTCACCCCAAGAAGAAACATAAAACAAGATATATTCAATGAGATAATTATGATATACTTATTAATGAAAGGGGATGTAGGCGGTTTTACACTATCTCACGCAACGTAGTCGACAAGAACCTGAAGTATTTTGAAGGGAGGGCCCAATAATAAGCGGAAACGGATCACCGACCGAAAAAATACCGGAATTTATTATATAAATTATAAGTTATTTGCCGAGAGGATTTTAACTTGCAGACGTCGGGTGATTGGATTGGTGAATGAGTTTATCAGATGAAGAACTGGAAAATCGAAATAACCGATAAAGAAGCTCCCGTTCTCCTTTTCTCTATTCAGCTTTCCTTCTTTCTTCCCCTTCCGCTCTCTTCACCTTTTCTCCTTTTGCTGACAGACCCAAAATTTGCCGACAGCGACCAAATTATTGGGGGGTGTTACACCCCCACACCCCCCCCCCCCCGCTCGCTACGCCCCTGCACGCGGAATTATCCAAACTGTTTCCAAAAGAACCGATTCTAGCCTACAAAAGGGCCCAAAATCTCAAAGATTTACTTGTTAACTCAAGGTTTCATACTAACGAAGAATCAGCTGACTCTCAAGGTTCACACGAAGCTCTTTTAGATGCTCTTATAGCTGCACTAAGAGTCTATAAAAACTCGTGCACAGAAAATAGATGCATTTTGAGAACGAGACGCCCAGGCCGAATATTAAATATTCAAAGGCTACTACTGATGAAGCTCCTCCTGTAAAGTTTGAGAGCAGAAACCGGTCTAGGTGGTCATAAGAACCTACACTAGTCTCTCCTACTATTAACAGTACACTCAATTCACCTAATAGGTGCAATTATGTTTCACCACGAGGAGCATGCTATAAGTTCATGTTCCTCGGGCCCTCCCTTAAAAATACTTCAGGTTCTTGGCGACTACGTTGCGTTAGATAGTGTAAAACCGCCTACACCCCCTTTCATTCAGATAATTATGATATACTTGCTAACTGTGCATTGATTTTCCCTGACAGTAATAGTCAGCACTATAGTACTGAGCCGTATCTAATTAATACGTGATGTCGCGTAGGCCTGATAATTGCCTTAGTTTCAAATTTGGAATAAAAACGATCGCGTTTCAGGGAAGAGCAGCTGGATATATATTAGGCTTTTCTTTCACCAAGTTATGCCTATTAGGCATTTGAAGTACTCCCACATAAAAAAAAAACGCAACTGATTTCCAAAGGGTGGGGGGGCCGGGGCCGGGTCGCCCCCCCCCTGGATCCGCCCTGTCTATTAATTCCAACGAATTCTATTTTATCATCATTAGCAGGTTGAACAGTAAGCAACCGACCAAACAAACCCTTCCTTAGTTAACAGAAATTCTTAGACGATTGTAAGTAACAATTTTCTGTCATTATCAGAGTAGTTTTCTTGCTGACGAGACCATCGGGTGATCGGGTTGACCAGTGAGTTTTTTTTTCTGAACACGAACTTGAAATTCGTAAAGTCTAGTAAACACAAGACAAGCGATAATTTTACGTGATGTTAAAACTTTAAGAAAGAATTCCACTAACACATTTCTTTTCGACATTTTTACTTTTAAGTTAAGTTAACGTGGGTAATAAAAATAGAGTCATGAAGACAGTAACGTTTCTTGAATCTATTCTCCTTATTTTTTACCCGTTACTGCGAACGAACTAGACTTTTACAGCAGTGTTGGTATAGCTTCAAATATACGCATCTTAGCGATCGCGACACCTCCGTCAGAGATTTGAATGTTTTCAATGAAATTCGCGAAGGGAAAAAACCGGTTTTTGAGCCAGAATCGGGTTTTTGCAAGAAAAAAAAAAAACGATTTGGGTTTTCACGAAACCGTGCAAGCTTAGTTGGGGGACTCTTAGATGAGCAATATCGAGTGAAACGGGTAAATGTTTTTACCCAAGCCTAGGCCTATAGCTACCTTAAGTCGGATTGAACAACATAAATGTGTGTTTTTGGAGGGGGCGGGGAGGGGGGGGGGACTGGCAACGATGGCTTATATTCCTACAGTCCAATTGTGCTGGAAGTATAGCATATAATATTTCACCTTAGCTCTTATACTAAGATAACTGGTATGACCTTGGGATCGTTGAAGGGAACTCCGTCATTAGGGAGATCTGGAGGTCCATTCCCAGAAAAAGAAAAGATATATGTGACGTTATGCATTTCTGAGGTAATCACTTGTAGGCTATTAATTAGATATACAAATATGTCGACATGGTTGTTCCCAGAACACTATTACTGTTGTTCACTCATCCTGGGGGATGGGTCTAAGGGGAGGGGTGTACAATTTTTGCTTTCAAAGAAGGGCTGAAATGCAAAATGGTGTCATATGCATGGGCGGCGATCCGTACTTCCGAGTGGGGGGGGGGGGATATGACCTTGTTGACTATCTAAGCGTAGCGCCACCATGAGTTGGCGCGAAGCGTACAAGAAAATTTTGGGATTAACAAACCCTCTAGATGGCCGGAAACGGCACTTCCCGAGGTTTCCAAGCGGCATATACCCAACTTTAAAATAGGGATGTCATGTCCGAAATATCTCATAATCAGGATCCAAAATACTTTTTTTTTTTAATTTCGGGTGTTATTTTGGGAAAATTGCCCCTGTCAATCTTGTTTCAGGCGCAACGTTAGAATGTTCGAGAGCTCTGTTATATTATTCGATGAAGAAAATGGCCTCATGCAGGCTATTATAGGCCTATACACATGCAATACACAATTACACATAGTTACATTCCTAGGTACCGATTGCTAGGGCATCCAGGTGAAACGTGTATTAAGCATTACCCTGGTTACATGAGATTCTAAGCTGTTCGAGGGAACATGTACGTGTGTAGGCCTACTATAGGGCCTATATGAATACTATGGGGGTGCATGTATGTACTATATCAATACCGTGGGCGCAATAATACATTTTGTTGTTATAGGGCCAATGAAGCCTACAGTCAACTATTTTTGCTTTATAAAGACGCTTCATTTGAAAAGATCGCACTGCGTTTATGATAGGCGAGAAATGAAGCTATAAAAGAGCCGTACATTAACGAAGATGCATAAATGTAGGCATGAAAATATTCTTATCCCTGGCATTTGGTGGGGGGGGGGATATGGTGCATTACATCCCCTCCACCCATTTTCATGGGAGGATATATCCCCCCTCCACACAGGATCGCCGCCCATGGCCATATGTGATCCATTTTTCGACCTTAATAATAAGCAACATTTCCAGTAAATATGGACACAAAATGCATTTAGCATGGCTGGTATGTCATTTAGTGTTTATAGTGATAATACAAACACAAATACCATCTATGTTTCTAAAACTATTATGCCGCCGAACTTCGCCAGAACCTTTTTTTGGCAAACAAAAAATAAAGCATACGGGAGGGGGGGGGGGTTGAGCGATCACCGACATCTCACATAAAGGTCGTCATCAATTTTTTTTTTTTTTTTTTGCTAAACTTTTTTTTTTTGGTGACGGCCAATAGGGGGGCGCGCGCCTGTTGCGCCCCCCTGGATACGCCCCTGCTTAATGTACATCATTGTTAAAAAGGTACATTTTGGTAAAATTAAGCCTACCTTGAGACCTCCCTCCAAGAAGCAGAATGACAGCAATCAGAAGATGAATAAATAAAGGTGATCGACACTGCTTTAATCCTCCTTTCTCCATTTTGAACAAATCCAGAGGCGGAAAGGGAAAAACAATCTAAGTTTATCAAATGTGTCTTTTTCTGTGGTAAGTAGGTACGTATCATGTATGTCTTGCCGTTCTGTGATACTAATGAAGAATTACTGACCGTTTGCCAGTAGTTATTACCATCTTCATAAAGCGTCCAATAAAGTCACCCATATAATGTCTTTTAATTGGTCATGATGGTGGATGACGTATGTAATGTTTCATGCATATTCAAGTTCAACATTGTGATTACAATATGGAGCTGGTTGTACACAATTCCGTATTCACATCATATCAATTAGTTGATCATGATGTAAGTCTGGAAGCTGATGAGTGGTCGATTGTTTTACAGACAATTTGAATATGCAATGAAAATTGCTTAGTTTCAATTGGCTATTTATGCCTTCAATGCGCAGATAGATTGAACACAGCTAGTTAGATTTGAAGCATTAATTCTCTTCTGTAAGTCTGGAAGCTGATGAGCGGTCGATTGTTTTACAGACGATACCCCAGACAATTTGAATATGCAATGAAAATTGCTTAGTCTCAATTGGCTGTCAAGTTCATTCATACTTAGTAAAGATTCCTAAATCCTATTGGTCCATGCAGGTCAGCTGACCGTGGTTAATTCTGTGAGTAACGCACGGTAAATTTACGGGGCATCACTTTAATAAATCTTTGGTTATATGTAACCAAAATGTTTTGTTTTATGATTTTTCCCCACACAAATGGTAGTGTATGAATGAACGGGGTTAATCAACGGTCTAGCGTGCGTTACTCACATGATTAATGCACTCCGGGTGTTAATGCTATCGCTGGATGCACTCGGACTCCGCCCTCGTGCATCGTTTGCATTATCCCCCGATCGTGCATTAATCCTGTAAGTAACGCACGCTAGACCGTTGATTAACCCCTTATTTATGCCTTCAATGCGCAGATAGATTGAACACAGCTAGTTAGATTTGAAGCATTAATTCTCTTCTTTGTAAAACAATTCTTGTGAAAATGATTGGTTGTTGCTGCCCTTCGAGGTTTCTACTCCCCCCCCCCCACACCCCCACCCCTTCCTACCATCCCTCGATTGAACTTTCTTCCTACGCCTCTGATACCACGATTCTCTTGAAAAGTGACCAAATACTATAAATGACGTTTTTAACAAAACACATGTGTATCCGCATATATATATATATTCGTAAAGGGAGACTTCTGGTAACCAATGAGCATGGCAGTAATGCCATATATCACAACACTATTAGTGTATCAGGAAAACTTGAATTTGCACGTGATATCTGTCAAACCCCGATCAGCCCTTTGTTGTTCTACAGCTAACAGTGGGGGCGCAACAACTGTTTTGTACTGGGGAGAGGGGGGGGGTAAGATGAAAAACTTCACATTAAGAGGATTCCAAAATTCTTCCGACTGATTTAGGTAGGGGCATAGAAAGGGTACAGTACTGTACTCTTGTTTACCCAGTAGGTATGATTACCTCAAAAAACCTCAGCACGACTCAATTACCCTTGAAGGGAACATTTTCGTTTTTCAAGGCGACAGCGAAACCTTTTTCAAACGTCATCGTCACGAAGTTATTATAAATTATTACCTTGAGATGGATATGAGGTTGTGTGGATTTGACAAACGGACCAACTGACTACACGATAAAAGGGTTAACTACTGTAACTGACAGTATACGATCCAATCGGTAAGATGATTGGTTCAATATCAATTTGAATATTCATATAGCATCGGAAATGATAAATTTGATGACATTGACGGAGATATTAAGATGAGTGTAAGAAATGGAGAGCTAAAAATTTGCACACACACAATAATTCGTGTACACTAGCAAAAGTTTGTTAAAATTGTAGAAATGATAGCACCATTTTGCATCTAAGCCCCCTTCCTAAACACATTTCTAAAAGAGAAGTTTTGGCATAGGCGTAGGAGGCGAGGGGACGCCCCCCCCCCCCGCAAAAAGATATTCCTGTGAAAATTCGGGCAATATTCTGATATTTGTTTCTGGCACTGCCAAAAATATATACAATAATCTTGTTTGATGAGAGTTAGTAAGTCCGTATAAAAACTCAGCCTAAGGTAGTAATAGACTATAACGTTCTAAACGTTTATAACTAACGTTTATAACTAAACGTCTATAACGTTCTAAACGTGCACGACTTATCTGGCATTGATGTTGTGGAGTTATGTGCATAGGGGGTGGCATGCCCGCATAGCCCACCCCCCCCCACCCCATACACACACACACTTTTGACGCCAACTAGTGAAAATATTATACAGAAATATATTGGGAGACTAACCTGGAAAGTGAAAATCTTGTATACATAAGTTTCCTTCCAATGGTAGCACCAGTAGGCATCTAAGTTTAGCACCTTTTAATTTAGTAACACATTCTCAAAAGGTGAGGGGGGTTTCACCAGTACGCCCTTTCAATTTTGCTTACATTTTTCGGGCAAATCGTTACAGCACCCAAACCAATTGGGCTCCTATACGCCCATGGTTATTGGTCTCCCCTTCCTTAGATCTGACCCCAAAACGGACTTCGGCGAAATTTTGTGCTCGCCAACCCCCCCCCCCCAGCTCCCTTTTTTGTGTGCAAAGAATAGATATATTTTGCAAAAAGAAGGTCTATTCATTATTGTATATTAAAAAGCAATGATTTCTTTTCTTTTATGACGGTGACATTTACGGCACATGCAGATGAAATGTAGCCTATAGAAGCACTATGTTAGTATACCTCGACAGCGTGTCAACATATGCGATATTTGCCGAGTGAGGAACAAGTGACATCTTGACGAAAATTACCATTTCCTCGAGTTGCTTCTTGCACTTTACTTGTTTACTTGTACAAAGTCATTGCTATATATAGTTTATGCAAAACATCATTAACATGATATCTTGGAATCACATTTAACATTTATGAGTTGTTGCGTTAGATAAACTAAACTTGACAAAACAAGATTTTTGATGACAATTCTACTAACATGACATTTTGACGAAAATTATCAAATGGTCGAGATATCGCGTAACCAATACCATGGGAGTTGTTACCTGATTATACCTATACACGGAAAGTTTACACAAGTGTCCTTTCAGAACCAAGTTTCAGAACTTTTCATGATCACTTGAAAGCATATACGTATGTTAACAGTTAGAAAGCGGTGGCAATGACAATTATGTATTCATATACCTATTGTGATTGAGTGTTGTGAAAAGTCGCAAGTCTTCTATAGAAAACTCAAAACTGTAATATAAAACGGAAGTTCTTAATTAATTTCTAGTAAAAGGGGCCTTTAATGATCGTCACAAACTTTTATAAAATATTCCATATTGATGAAAAAAAAAAAAAAAAAACAGACCATAATCAGAGTTTTTTATTGACTTTTTTGAGGTTGTTATGGCAACGGATTATATTTTCCCTGATACCAGTCGGCGATAGATAACCAAACTTATAAAAAGGCTATTCCATGGAGAAAGTATATTTTTGGACTGATGAAAGAGGAATACAATCTAAGCTTCCACTTGAAGTTTGAATTCATTTCCTAGGCAACGTTTTCAGTTAACATCAGATTGATAAAATATTCCATGAAAAAAAAAAAAAAAAGACCATAATCAGAGTTTGTTTATTGACTTTTTTGAGGTTGTTATGGCAACGGATTTTATTTTCCCTGGTACCAGTCGGCGATCGATAACCAAACTTATAAAAAGGTTATTCCATGGAGAAAGTATATTTTTGGACTGATGAAACCTTTTGCCCCTTTCTGTAATTTATATTGAGACTAGTTGAGACTAGTGGAACAGAGTTGTCTGATGATCGCTCAACGCGTGAAACTCTGAGTCAATATATATATATATATTTATATATATATATATATATATATATATATATATATATATATATATATATATATATGTATGTATATATATATATATATATGTATATATATATATGTATGTATATATATATATATATATATATATATATATGTATATATATATATATATATATAGCGGAAGGCCCGTGGTTCGAATCCCGGTGGAGGCTGAAAGTTTTTTCACTGTTCTTGATTTTCCAACTCATTACAATTTTCTTATATATATATATATATATATATATATATATATATATATATATATATATATATATATATATATACACCCCTCACCCCCTTCTCACCCTTTTATATCCCCCTCGCCCTCGAACTCGATAATCTTGTTCATATACGATACTTTTCTTTCTACATCTTCTACAATACGTATAAGCAATAATACAACCGTCATCTTGTATGCAATTCAGAAAAGGCTATAAGAAAGCCTTGTCGTTAAACACTGGCAATCAATAATTGATTCATTTATTAAATTAACGTTATGTTTGACTTGACAAGACTCTTCGACCGAGGAGCCGAGGATTATAGTTCATTTCGTCTTATATGTTTACAAGAGGAACAATTAAAAATCAGTAATCGCACAAAATGAACTAAACTCGGGCTATGATTTTTTTATGAGGTAGTAATAATCTTGAAGCGAGCCACTTTTTTTTTTTTTTTTTTTGTAATAATGTAGAATTTTGAAGCCGTGGTTGCTTCTATCAAGATTGATTAATTGGTTTTCTGCTGTCTCTTTAAATTATTACAATTTTTTTATTATTATTATCACCACAAGCATTGTAAATATACTTTGATGTAAATACATCTATTCTTAGAATTTTCTTATAAAGTTTCCATATTGATATTTTTTATCGTCATATGGCTTTATCACTGCTTTGCAGATATGCCAATTATTAATAAAAATGAGCAAGGTTCAGTATGGCCTATAAACGGTATACAAAGCAAATTTTGAAGGAAAATGTAGAGAGATCTTTTAGAAACAAATTATCTTTTTTGATGATTAATTTTGAAAGTGTCTAAATGGTTTGTATCATATGACTAATTATTTCAGTTTTGAATATAATATTTCCGCGTAGACGTGTGTATTCCAGAAAGAAAAAGAAAGAAGTAGGTATTAAATTTTTATTTAAAGTTATCGCGTCCTCATATATACTTGTAACGAACATAATTTATTATGTGCAAATAAAGATTTATTTTCAATATTGTATCCCGTTACTGAACATTTATGTTAATTATATCGTTTTCAATGTTACCTACATAAAAAGAACAGCGAATCAAATTTTATTAGATGCAGGTAAACATTTACAGATTTACAGATATAAATCGAACGTAACGTATACATGCGCATGTAGGGAATGGTTACCCCCCCCCCCCTCCGTGCACGGACACCCATGGGGTTTATGCGAGACCTGGATATGAGTATAAAAATTAATTAGCAAACAGCATACTGCCTTGAGGGAAAACAATTTCTTCACCTTTTCCTCAGCTTATTCTATCCGAAACAACACATATAAATATACATATATATATATATATATATATATATATATATATATATATATATATATATATATATATATATATATATATATATATATGTATATATATATTTATATATATAGAGAGAGAGAGAGAGAGTAGGTTGGCGTCTATCTTGGCGCAGAGTGCTCTATGTCCATTGGACAGAGCGTAATATATGTTGATACTAGAGTTGTCTGAAGATCGCTATAACGCGTGAAACTCCGAGTAACAACTACTAGTGTTCCACTAGTCTCATCTAGTATCAACACATATATATATATATATATATATATATATGATAATATAATAATATATAGGCCTATATATATAATGAACAGTATATATTTAAGCTCCGACTGAGAACGTGGATTTTATGAGAACGAGGATTTTATTTTCGGACTGAGAACGTGTCGGACTGAAAACTCGTTTTTTCGGACTGAAAACGTGTATTTTATTTTCCGACTGAAAACGTGTATTTTATTTTCCGACTGAAAACGTGTCGGACTGAAAACTCGTTTTTTCGGACTGAGAACGTGTATTTTATTTTCGGACTGAAAACGTGTCGGACTGAAAACTCGTTTTTTCGGACTAAACGTGTATTTTATTTTCGGACTGAAAACGTGTCGGACTGACAACCTGTACCCAGTAAAGGACGGCCAAGCCGTCAATCTACACGATTTAACAAACTGGAATAGTTGCGGAATAACAGCGGGTATAAATATCTGTATCGGTTTATTTATACTTGTGTTTATTTCCGTTGGCAAGAAGGGATATGATGTTGAACGTGGGGGAGGGTGTGTGGGGGGGGGGGGGTGGGGCGGAGGAGGGTCCCCTTTGTAGTGTTGAAACGATGCTACATTTTACGTCTATCTTCGTGTATCACATGTATATAAATTAAAATTACTATCGACACGATCAATCAGTCCTGTCTCTCACCTCCTCTCATGCACTGGTGTATTTCCTTCCCTCTGTTTACCCTGTATTTTTTTAATTTGCCGACTCCCCTTCCCCCCCCCAACCCCCCAAAAAACAAAAATATATGTTCACAAGGTTAACAATTCTATAGTCCCAAGCTAAACACAGCTTGTTGTGGTGAACGTTCACTATACTTGCGGATCAAGACGGATCCCCCCCCCCCACCCCGTACTTCCCAGTTTCAGGATTTGGCAAATGGAAGATTATTCGGAGTTTTCCAAAGAGCTAAAAAAAAATAATAGTTGTTCGTGATGGTTCAATTATCTTATATGACATAGGCCTATATTGTTCTTTTTGTCCTTCATTGACGTCGAAGTTTGAAATGAATTAATCATGCTAGGAACGTTCGGGCAATTTTTAAATTTCTCTGGCAAGTAAAATAGCTTCCCCCAGTGTTCCTCCTGGTTGACTAGAGCATGTACGCCTATATGGTCACACAATAGTATAGAGTATGATCCATGCAGACAGCTAGTATTTTATTTTATTTTAATTCCATCAAATTTCAGTTCAACTCTCGGACAATTTTTGGTTCACTAGTATCAAGTTGAGAGTTGTAATTCGAGTCAGTCCTGATGAGGTGCAGGGGTAGCCCCGTGATGGGCTGGGTACCACCCCCCACCCTCATCCCCGTTGCCGACTTTTTGGCATTTCGTTGGGAGCCTTTCGGAACAAGAAGCAGGATATTCAATTCTGGAGTACAGTAGTTTAGTGGAAATAACTGTTAATTTATTGTTCATTTCTTATTCCCTTTTTGCCAATCCATTCTTCCCTTACTTCCCTTTTACCGTTCAAGTTCCGTTATTTTTAATTCGGTGCACCGGTTACGAGGATGGGGTGCAGCTAGGGCAAGTGCTCTGTGATCGCCTAAAGGGCCCGTGGCCAGGAGCCCAAATATAAGTAAATATACATATTTATCTATATATGATATATGACAAAAAATGCTTTGTCTTTCCCTCCTGATATAGAACTAAAATGCATATATATAAAATAAAAAAAATTAAAATACAGACTGTGTCTATATATAATTCATACCTAAATTGAATGAAATACCAATTGTTCACAAATGACGGACTTGACCATACGTTTGATACCCAATGTTGTAATCACTTCAGAAAAAATTTTCACTTTGTATTTGCGTCTTTATTTTTGTGACACGAGTCAGTGTGTATCGGACTTATAGCCTATTCACTATTAGTTTCTTGAGCTGTAACAAAATGTCGACTCGAGACTTCGGTTACAATATTCAGTTCCAGTCGTCGTCGGTTGAAGGGTATAGACAAATATTCAAGTCGATGAAACCATCAGCCGTACGGCCTATGTTTGGTGAAGTCGAAGCAGCTCTTGCGGTTGCTCCTCGTCTACCCCACCAGTTCGACGGAAGCCGAGAGATCTTTTAGTGCTTTGAGGCGTTTGAAGACATGGATACGGAGCACCATGACTCAACAGAGGCTGAACCATGTGATGGTGTGCCATATTCACCGCGAACGTCTAGCCCAGTTGAAGCCTGGGGAGTTAGCAGAGAAGTTCGTTGGTTCCTCGGATTACAGACGCCGCATCTTTGGGCGATTCCAGTAGAAAACTAGTGCGCTCCGTCATTATCATAAGAGACAACACTTCATAGCTAGAGCCCAAGCCTGTACATATTTGTTGTTTAGTTGTAGATGGTGTTTAAAAGACGGTGCCCGTTCCCTAATATTGGGGAAACGAAATAGGGAGCATATTCCGTGGCAGCGCATCCCATGTTACCTTGTTGCTGAGTGATACCGGAGTTTACTCCACAGTGAGAACACTGGGTACATGCAGGGACGTTGCTAGAGAGGATGGAGGGGGGTGGGGTGTCCACCCCAAAACTTGGTAAAACTGACGATAGTTGGAAAATTGGAGTGCGACAGTTGGAATTTCCGACTGTCGCACTCTAGTTTATCTAGGCCTATACATTTATTCCTGTGATTGTGCATGACCTAAAAATTGAAAAATTGAAAAATTTCGGTCAAAATTGACTTTTAATCAGTCATATTTACCACGTTTTCCTTGCCACTTTGAGAAATTGTATGCGCGCGTTCCACATTTGGATGTGCATAACATATAGGCATACATCGGTTTTTACATCGCATGCCGATAACATACAATAATTTTCAGTGTTATTATCCTTCCATATTGGTTATAATTTTTGGGGAAGTCGTTAAAATATTAATGGTAATAATAATATAAGTTTAACCACTGAAATACACATTGCAAATTATCTTTTTTTGTTCAGTAGGTGCCCGAAAAGTTAACAGCATATTGCCCGAATTTTAAACAGTAAGCAAGCGGTGGCAATGACAATTATGTATTCATATACCTATTGTGATAGAGTGTTGTATAAAAAGTCGCTCGTGTTCTATAGAAAACTCAAAACTGTAATATAAAATGGAAGTTCTTAATTAATTTCTAGTAAATGCGGCGATTAATGATCGTCACAATCTTTCATAAAATATTCCATATTGATGGAAAAAAAAACATAATCAGAGTTTGTTTATTGACTTTTTGAGGTTGTTATGGCAACGGATTATATTTTCCCTGATACCAGTCGGCGATAGATAACCAAACTTATAAAAAGGCTAATCCAGGTGAAAGATTATTTTGGAGTGATGAAAGAGGAATACAATCTAAGCTTCCAGTTGAAGTTTGAATTCATTTTCTAGGCAACGTTTTCAGTTAACATCAGATTGATACTGGAGACCAAAAACTTGAAGCAATCAGATGTGATGTCAGACGTACAATGATAAATTTGTTTCAGGGTACATGTTGTTGTTGTTGTTGTTGTAAGATACATAATAAATACTTCAAAATTGTGTTGCATTTGAAATCGAATATATCACAGTCATTGGCATATTGTGAACTTCACATCCCTTAAGGTAATTTATTTATATTCACATATCACTTAATATAAATTCAAGTGCTTTCAACACAGGTTTACCGAATCGCTTAATCAGTGACTAATGTAGTTTCATTGAGGAAAATTGGACTAATTCACACTATATCTTTTATTTTAATCTGTCTCTGTTCTAATCATTTTACTCAATTAATCATTGGTTTTCATATATATAATTGGTCCTTGGTATACATTTTATATAATTTATACTGGAATAAAGAAATAAAGAAAAAATATTGAACTGAATTGAAACAGCTAATCTTAATTCAAAACAATATAGTGTAATTAAACATAGGAAACCAAACATGCTGATGTTTGCACATTACATGTTAGTCCTGGGTGAAGGTTTCTTGCCAGCATGTATAGAATCAAATTATGAATGAACGTTGTGTGCCGCAAATATTCCCAACAACTTCGGTTCATATTAAGGCCTAATTAACAGTTGAAATCACAGTTAATAATCTTCCTGGTATATCCAAGTTGGCCTATACATTAACTCTACGAGAGGAGGCTTTTCATTTAATTGCTGTGAATTTGAATTAATTGTTTAAGAAGGTTAAAACCGAACAGTACTGTTTTATGAGTGGTGGTGGAAAATATTATGATGAACGTTTTTGTCTGCGGACTAGAAAATCTTTTATTATAAGCCTCGAGTGCTTAAAACCATTGAAAATGACTAGCTGTAATAACCAGAATGCAAATAATGCATTGTGGTTTCGATGATGTAACATGAGCAGTTTTCTTCATGTATCTGACGTAATGTATAGTAAGGGTGTGCAACATACTTGATCTTAATATTACAGTGAAAATCAGTGTGATGTGACAAACAATACATTCATGACACAGGCTGTCCTGAAATGACCATTGACCTCAACAACAGGCTTCTTGTGCTAAATGTGATAGCATCAACAAACTAAATATGACATCTGTCCTTGTTGAAAAATTGTGTAAATCATGATTTCACAATTTGACCCATGGTGAACTCAAACGACCATTGACCTCCGCCCACAACATAAGGTTTCTTGTACTCAATGTGGTACAATTACATACAAAATATGCGATCTGTCCAAGCTACCCTTGCGATATTATGTTTAGGAAGGTGTGTTGGTTTAGAGAGATAGGTAATTAAGAGGGGAATGAAGTAAATGGTTGGCGTTTGTTGACTTCAAATGACCTATGACCTCCACCAAAAGCAATAATAGGCTCCATAAATTTGGTATGGTACATCTACAAACCAAATATTAGATCTGCCCAAGGTTCTCTTCTTGCAATATCATGTTTACAAGGTTTTCACAATTTGACGGCTGATAACCCCAAAATAACATTTGACCTCCACCAAAAACAATACGCTTCTTGTAATCAATGTGTTACTTCTACAAACCAAAATGAGGTTTTCCCCACGCTTCTCTTCTTGCAATATCGAGTTAGCAAGGTTTTCAAAATTTGACCACTGGTGACCCAAAATGAACTTTGACCTCTATCAAAACAATAGGCTTCTTTCCCTCAATGTGATACTTCTACACACCAAATATGAGGTTTACCCATACTTATCTTCTTGGGATATCAAGCTGGGCGTCACAAACGGGTCAGTGATGTTTGACTATCAAACTTATTATTGTATATGGAACTGACGAGTATCCCTTGATTTTCTCTACTATATCATCCACTTCGATAGAGTAGCAACGTATGACACTAGTTAAACACAATAAAACCATCATCATTGGGAATATACGCCACATTTGCGGTCGATCCTCAAAGTACGGCTAAACCTGGATTGTAGCCCGATGGGGTGGTTCCTCATAGTACGACGAAGACTTGATTTTAGCCTGACCGGGTCGATCCTCGTAGTACAGCGGAGACTGGATTGTAGCCTGACAGGGTCGATCCTGGTAGTACGACGAAGCCTGTATTGTAGCCCGTCGGTGACGATAGCGATTTTAACAACGCATAGGCTACCGGACCTACCACAGTGAGGAACGTACTCACGGCTCTGTCATCGCGTATGATATTAGCCTGGAAGAATAACGCTAGGCGTTCGAGGTAACACTCGTCACACTCCTGTCCTTCTCTAAACTTGCCATAGAAATCGACATATGTTAAATTACACTGACAGATGTTGGTGCTCTGATTGGACGAACTCGACATACGTCAAATTAAATTGACATAAGTCTAAGTAAATTGACACATGTCAGTTTTTAATGCTCTTATTGGACCACAATTGTCACATGATATTTTCTAGTGCTTCGATGGGAAAAGACCTGTCAAATGTGAAAGAAATCTACATAGGCCTTTGTCATATTAACTTTACATTTATCGGTTTCTCATGCTCTCATTGGACGACAAGTGTCACATGTTGTTTTCTAGTGATGTTATTGTAAGGAATCAACATATCAACAAGGAATCAACACTTAGGAGTTTTAGCTCAATGGTTAACGCCGTTGCCTTCCAATCATATGGACCCCAGTTCGAGTCACTCCAAGTTTAATGTATATCATCCAGTTACAGAGTTGTTGACAGCTGACAATTCATAATCATGGACGTTAAATATGAATCTTAGAGACTGATTTCGGTCAGCTTGCGGCTTTGATAAGCCAATGAGGCTTCTTCCCGAGTTCCTGCTTGCAGGAGGATCTAAAATACATACAATACATACATATGTGGAAGAGATCGACATATGTTGAATTAAAATTGACATATGCAGGTTTCGTGCTATCCACTTACCAATTTGGCGAGGTAGGTACGGCACATACCCCACGAATTTGGTGAGGAAGATCAGGCAAATACGATCATAATAATTTGGACATTATTACAATTATTTTAACTTTGCTATACATTTTGCAAAAATATAACACCCAGGGCACAGTCTGGAAACAAATCATTTGCCCACCCCTTCTGTCAGTGAGTACTCTGGACCCACTAGTGTCTTGACCAATCCATGTGACACTTGCTAACAACTCTAATTTTACCTCCAAGACACTTTCTTAACAGTATAGTCCACATGTAAATAGCAAAGTGGTCATTTTAAAATCTGAACATTCCACATCATCGTTTTTGATTCATACAGCATACCCTATAGCAGCGTAACTTGTAATCTTCATTTGAATAAATCACTTCTCAAAAATCCCAAACAATTGACCTCACAAAGTACTTTATGCTGTTTTGTCTGCATTGTAATCAAACATTATGAAGCAATGTGTCATTATTTCATTTTCATATCGATCGCTGCATCTCGGCTGGATGCGCCATCTTCTTTCCAAGCATCAAATTAAAAGAGAATGGAAGCCACTTTTCTCGTTCATGTAAACTGTTGCCTATAAAGTCAAAAATCCATTTCGTGTTTACATAGATTGAATCTGTATGATTTCTTCATTATTTCAGCAGCAAATTTCGCAATTATACTATTATAATGAGGTGATGAAGTTGTCATGGCAATTGTCATCAGTTTCAAGATAGAAAACCGTCCAATCACAGCTTGCTCATCGGTCGAACAGCATGGTCAAATGACGCTATGCATTCTATCTCGATTCTTGCATTCTGAAATGATCATTCAAAACAAGATCAAAATTAAATTTCAGATTTATTCTGGATATCAAAAAGATTGAAAAATATATATATTTTTAATTCATTGAAGGGATGCTAACTTTCATACAGTACTTGACATTGGTACTTAAAGCTTTCAAAGAAGATATCCAGATTGTCTCATCTTGTCCCTTTCTTTAAGAATACAAAGTACCATTTTGTTCTGCCTTCAAAGTTAGATCCATGAGCCCACAGTGCTGTAGTCTCTATTTCTGTACAATTAATCTATATCAAAATCAATTGTCAAATCATGTGTTATATCTTCCTCTTCACTATCATCATTAGAATATTCGAACCCATGAAAAAAAAAAAAAACAGTAACACTCTTGCCCCCCAATTACTCTCTTTACAAAGCTGCATGATTATGCTTAGTACGTCAATGGCGGGAGACACTTTTATAAACTCTGTAAAACGGTTCAAACTTTCAAAGTTCAAAGTACTTTGCACACCTTTTTTTGTCTCTGTCATCATTTAGTCCCAAAAATACAACTTTGAAGCAAAACAGATTCAATCTGTTAACATTTCACAAAGTAAGCATCCATTTAATCAATTCAAATTCTTCTTGCAAAAGGCTGGCAAGTGTTTCAAGCTTTAATGTTCTTTATAAACATATCAGCATGAAACCCATGGGAGGTAATTAAAGTGGTTGATATTAGAGAAAATGGAATAGGAATATGGCTGGTAGAATATCAATATTGATGAATATTTAAAAGTAAAATATTAGCATATCTATCAAATGTGCTCAAATGACACGTAATCATTAATACATTGTGTGCTTGGGCAGGGAACTTTATCTCCATCGCCTCTCTTCACCCAAGTGTATAAATGGGGACTTGCGAGGACATTTGTAAATATAGTTGCGTGCACCTGTTTGTGGCTGCACCCTATGGGAACTCCCTTAGGGGACACGTAGATGTGGTGCACTGTAGTGCCCCAGGAAGGATTGCTTGAATTGTGCACACTTTGGTGTGTGGGTGAGACAAGTAACCAATGAGTTGTATGAGGAGGCCTTTGGTCTCAAACGAGACTGTAAACCTTTAACTTCATAATTCCTCTAATCTTTTCCAAGCAAATTTTATAAAGAAGAAACCTTGCAATAATTTAAAGCTCAACAGTATTTTCAATGAGAAGCTGCTAAAGGTGCCTTGAGAAGTTTCAATCATTAAAAATGCATTTCCAGATATGGAGAGAGCTGCAAGCTGGACTGTTCAATGAACTAAACATCAAATTACTGTGTAAAATACTGAATTTTCTATGCGAAATTCCAAATACTGCTACCCATAGAACACTTACCACTACAAGGCCAGCTACTTTAACTGCTTAACGGGCAGGGAAGTTTTTGGGAAAATCTGTAAATTTAGAAAAGAAAATATGACAATCTTAATATTTCAATTCAATTTAGTACAAGCTGGTTGTGTTTACAAACATAACAATTGTCGTAATAATTGGCTTATAAGGCAATCAATATGTCTACAAGTGTTATAGTCACTTGGTACCAATTCTAAGAGATATTTGAATAATTCTTGATATGTACATTAATACATCCTGATGTACAGTGATCTGCAACAAGCCAACCACTGCCTTGCATAGATATAATGTCACAGATATTACACAACGAACACCAACTATCTGTCATTACGTCACCAATCTACTGTATGCTATACTAAAGCTATACGAGAACTACACAGCACCACACAACAACATACGATACATACTATCAATCTGCAGGTTTTTTTTTTTTTTTTTTTTCACGGTTACTAGCTTTGACGAACAGTGTTCTTTTTTCTAGAGTCCATCGTACATGGGCGGCGATCATGGGGGGATGGGGGGGACATGTCCCCCCAATATTTTAGGTGGGGGGATATACTGTAGTATCTAATATCCCCCCAATATTTGGTGGCATAGTTTTTTTTAGCATATTTTTTTATGATATCGCTAGTAATTTCAAAATAGAAAATGCTTAGATGCAACTTACAAGGCCTGGGAAGTGCCATTTCCAGCGATCTGGGAGGCCTTTTCAGCCAAGATTTTCTTATGCGCTTCGCGCCAAGATATGGTGGCGCTACGCTTAGATAGTTTGCCTATACAAGCTTCGCCCCTCCATTGGCAAATCCCTTGCAAGGCGCCTGTCTAACCGTGTCACAATTTGTTACTATATATGACCGAAAGTAGTTTTTACTTTTTTTTCGAAATGAATAGTTAGACGGACCGCTTCCGTAATGAAATTTGGTTTGCCGATGAAAAAGGAAAATAGGGCTGTAGCAACCAGGTGACAAACGATACAGGTGACAAACGCCCACAGTGAAATTACGACCTTCCTTACCGGTTTCGAACCTCTGGACATACAATCAGCGTCCATAGCCAAGTTGGTTAGGGTGTTCGCGTACAGAGCGGGAGACCCGGGTTCGAATCCCGGTGGAGGCTGGAAGTTTTTTCACTGTTCTTGGACATGTCCCCCCAATATTTTAGGTTGGGGATATACGGTAGTATCTAATAGTAACTAGTATCCCCCCAATATTTGGTGGCATAATTTGTGTGTGTGGCTATATATAAATAGAAAATAATGCGTGAGATTATTTATCCAAATCGTATTTGGCGGTGGCTAAAACTTCATCCAACACATGCTGCATGAGGTAAATGACTCTTTGTGGTCGTTTCTGTGACCTGTGACCGTAAAGCATGTTGTCACTCATGATTATTATCATAATGTCTGTATATCTCTTGTGTATGAGTGTAAGTACGTACAATCATACTTATGATCCACATCGATATGGGATCACTGGGTTTCCATTTGGCCTGTTTCCTACAAGATTTCTAACCGCAGGCGCGTAGCCAAGGGGGGGGTTATAGTTTTATAGTAGCCGTTATAAGAGGTTTAAATATTTTTACACCAAGAAATTAACTGTGTCTGAATTTTCGAAAATTCCTTGCCCAACATTCTTCATCATACTTCCCTCTACTCGTTCAATTTTGACCGGTCTGTTAGGGGTTGAAGGTTTTTTTTCTATATTGGTTGTCAATAGATGAAATTTTGTGCAACATTATGGGTATGTTTTGAAGTGAATTTATTATTCAAATTCTGAACAAATAATGGACTTAAAACCTTGAAAAGTGGGGCTGACGGGTATTGTGGGGCGTTACGTAGAATTACCTACAAAAGCAATGATCCACAGGAGATGCGATGAGGTCGAACATGATGTGTGACTGGTGACAATCTTGTAAAGGTTATGAATGAAAAAAAAAAGTATTGGGAAAAACTTGGTTCTCAGTCAAAAGTGCTCATCTGGTTGGTCATTTTTCAAGCCCGAGAAGTGCCATTTCCGGTGATCTGGGGGGCTATCAAAACCAGAAATGTTCTTGTACGCTGCGCGCCACCAATGGTGGCGCTCCGCTTTGATAGTAATTCGCCTGCACCCAAGCAAATGTCCCCCCCCCCAATATTTGAAACAAAATGCCGCCCCTGCCATCGTATGTAATATTATGTAATTCTTTGTTCTAACTTCTTTTGTCAGTGAGTTATGTACATATAAGAAATAAATTGACTTGAATTCAATTGAATGGAGTACATACTAGACACAACTCAAAGCTCAACATTTAACCTACCGTATGTCTACAAACTTACAGTATCGGAGCAGGTGACCTTCGCAGAAGTTCAATTCAAACCAGATCACTCTGATAGTGAGTTGTCAGTATGATGCAGGTGATAAGGATGTTAAGATTACTAAAAAAAAAAAGTTAGGAAAAATAGACAAACTTACACTGTCTGTAGACTTCATTCATTTTGGAAAAGTCATTGAGATCTGTGAGAAACACTGTCACTTTCACCACTAGGAGAAAATGGTAAAGGAATGAATTTTTTTCTCATTTTGCTTGCAAATCAGAGCTTATTCACAAGGTCAAGTTGGTCTATTCTGTGTAACAAATTGAATGCTTCTTTAGAAACCCCACTCAACATCTTCATAGGACAGCCCTTGGCTTCGAAGAACTCTGCCAATGTTGTTAAACGTCTGTGGGAAAATAAATCGTACAGAATGTAGGATATTGTCTGCTTGTGACAATTATTTCTTTCAAACCTTAAATAGCTCTACATAACCCAACGGTTTCTCAAAATTTGGGAACATTGGCTCAATAATGCTGCAAAATCTCAATAAGTATCTATAACTACTCCTTGAGTAACCAGAACAAAGCAACTGAGCAAATTTTGACAGATTTGGATTAAATAACATAGATGTAAAATGTCATCGCAATTATTCTTTAGGATGTCGGGTGTAAAACTTACAATTGCTACAGTACCAGAAATGCGGCATTACTCTCAAGCTTTCACACTTCTCTAAGCCTACAGCAAGCAATAATATGCTGATATTACTATGGGTGGTAAACGACTACAACAAGTCAATAGTACTAGATTTTTAGGCGTATATATATAGATCATGAACTTAAATGGTGTGACCACACTACAACTGTCTGTAAAAATGTTGCAAAAAACACCGGTGTTTTAGATAAGCTTTAAAAGCATTATCTGCCACAACACATTTGAAAGATTCTCTATCAGACATTAGTCCAGCCAAATATTACGTATTGTTGTAACATATGGTCTGGTACTAGATATACCAATCTGAATCCCATTTGTATTACACAGAAGACAGCTGTCCGCCATATAACACATGCCAAACCACGGGACCACACAAATCCTCTTTTTAAGCGTTCTAATTTGTTAAAAACTGATGACATTATTAGGGTTAACCCTGCTACATTTGCTTATAAGGCATGGAATGGACTGTTTCCAAATGTTTTTAATGACTACTTAATATGTAACAGTGATATTCATCATTGCAATACCAGATTTTCAGGCAATGCATATTATAACAGGTATAATTCTACAATGGGGATGTTATCACTAAGGGCACGTACAATCAAAACATGGAATTCTCTATCAGACAATATTACAAATAAACCTTCTGCAAAATCATTCAGAAGAAACTTTATTCAAAAAATTATTGCATCTTATTATTGAACATGTTCATTTTTTCTTATATATTTAGTTTACTTTTGCCTTTTCTTTACAGGGAGTCCTCTACTTTGTTAACCATCTGAATGTTTTTTAGAGGACTTCCTATCACATTGTACATATTCACGTGATAAAACAAATAAATCAATCAATCAATAATATGACAATGTGATTCTGGAAACATTTACATTTTTCAACCAGTTCTTTTCTCCTCTCCAGTCCCGGGTGTAACTGCACAAGTTGTTACTGTATACTTATTAGTTATTCAGGTCACAAATTAAAACACTTTCATTCTTAGACAACTTAACTTTAAAGTTAGTACCCTAATGACAATTTTCTCCGTACACATAACTTTGTGAATCGGTTTCCTTCCTATCATCTTTCACAGTAATGACTTAACTTCTGCCACCGTTGTTGATAGAGCAGAATTCTAATCTACCAGTTGTACATGCACAACAACAACAATAAACTCTCTCAGCAATTAAATTATCGTAAATCTTGGTTCCTTATTTTTGGCAAAGAAAATTGTTTCGAAAGTTTGAATATTAGGCACTGGCCTACATTGCTGGAATCTTACAAATTCTTCTTTAGTCAAACAGGCTTCTCAAATTTATGAAAGTTTATTGTGTAGAACAAATTAATAGCATTAATTTAATACAGAGAGTCATGCAGTGAACGTGTACTGTGCACTTACTTGCAGAGTCTCAGGTTCAATACCTCCTGGTACTAACTTGAAGTTATTGTCAGGATCCAATCCCGACTGTCCAGAAAGATATGCCGTCTTTCCATCAATCACGATTGGGCTACATTTTTATTCAAATAGAAAAAAAAACATGTTTTATGCTTCAAACTTAAAGGGCATTTGTCTCCATTAAAAGAGAAAAGGAAATTAGAGACATTATGACTGTAGTATTTTCTAAAGTTTTGCACTAATGAGTATGAAATGTACCACTAGTACAGCAAGGCTGCTACAGTAGGCTGCTACTCCAACTGATATGCAAAAAGTGTTTACTAAGTACACATGCAAAAGAGTTGAATGCAAAATGCAAAAGAGTGAATTGATGCGCAAACATTATGTTCTGAACCAAAGAAATTGATCACAGGAGAATACAGTATTTAATGGTTATCAGTTTATCCCAGCTGAAATAATGTATGCAACTGTAGATGAAAAAACACGCTAGAATTTATCCAAATTCACACATATTTAATATCACCATCTAGGTTCTTCTTACAATCTTTCAGTCAATGAACAGTAATAAGTAATCATGTAGTTTAAATGCATTTACTACAAACTTTTTAGTAATAACGTAGTTGCAGCAAACAAAAGTACACTGTCTTCCAAAATATATATACTGCTCTCGTTATAGAGATAAGATTACTAACATCAGGTAATCTTACCGTCTAATACCATATTCAAATATTAGCTTAAGTGTAGGCATAAGGAATTATGCATACAATTTCACTGAATAGCACAAGTATTACATTTTCATTAATAATGAAGTAGTCCCATAAGCAGCTCAGTTTCTAGTCCATGTTTCCAAGTTAAAATTCTTATGCTTTAAAATATAAAACAGAAAGTGAGGAAGGAAAACAATATTTCTGTTCTCTAATGAAAAACAAATAAATACATATTGATGAAAAACATTCATGGTTCTCACCTGATGGGTAATGGAGCTGCCATGTTAAATCAGGAATACAGTACTGGTAAGCTGACAGTCAGATTCTGTGGCAACACTGTGAACAGTAACCAGTTCGACATGAGAATGATCACAAGAATTTCATTTAGTATGAATCATACCTGAGTTAAAAATATTGTAGGCTATGGACTACTGTATTTAAAATTATCCTTAATTGACTTTAGACTAGGCATATTGCTACAGTACAATATGACTAGTCACGTGTGTAACCATAGTTAGATTTCTTTGTAGGTTAAAGGGTGTGAAGACTCGCGCAAAAAGAAACGTCTAATGCCGGTAATCTGACCTTGTTTTGAACGAGGTGTAACACAAGTGTTAATCACTACCATCGATCCCAGAAAATACACACACAGCTTGCTACCGGACGTCGGTAATTAGACACTAGTGTACAGTCAGTACATACAGCTGCGGTCAATACCCACAGCACATGGTATGAACGATACAGCGATGTACATCTCAGGTCCAGCTAAAGATAACAAGGTATCACTTTAGTGAATTTAATACGTTTATAAACTCACCTTTTTTTCTTCACAGATATCTCTAACCAGTTCCAGTTTTTATGAGAAGGGCGTCGCTGGTGCCTGGCGCAGAACAGCGATAGTTTCTTCCTCATAACAAAATATAGAAACGGGACAACTCAAAATACTCTTGTAACCACTAATCCAATACGTTGTTTAATAATTAAGTCGTGAAAGTCGTGATCCTCAGAATGAAATCAAAGAAGAATTCCAATAACGTGCACTGATGCATTAATGATAGATCCCGGACTAATTAATATGAATTAACAGCGGAAACTCCAATATAAATGATCGTAGATGCGATAATTGAAAAACACTTGTTATCGAGCGTGATTTCGATAGGAGAATGTTATCGTGGGAAAAACTCCTCTTTTTGGCCAAAGACTCGTTCCTAACGGTTGAGTCACACAACCCGGGGTCATGGGTTAATCGCTTATGTCCATTTGCCCGAGAGTAATGACTAATGAGATATTTAGTAAAAACCGACAATGACTGAAATTCCAAAGTAGGTCGCTACATCACGTTTCAATACTGTTTGCATTTTGTAGCGACACAAACAAAACGTCACTTGCAAGCAAAAGGAAGTTAACTTTTTCAGATGGCCGCACGCGGTTTGGGGCGAGTCTTCAATGCCTTTAATGTTATGCTTTTCAAAATGTAAGGGATTTGGTTAGATTCTCATTTCATTTCATTTATTTTGTTTATTGTATTAGGGTATAGGCATGCATGTGCATCGGAGGACACTAGAAAATCATTCAACTTGTTTTCTTCAAATTTTTGCAAACTATAACTGACCATTAAGGAAAAAGTAAAGGAAAGAAACATTTATGGCCTGACTTTAGAATCCGTACCATATGAATGTGCAAGCTTACTTCGAATCGGCCGAAGAACAACTGTATAATCCGGCTGAACGTGTGTGCTCGCACCACATTTATTTAATAATTTATCATTACATTCAAATAAATGAGTAAGAAAAAGAAGAATTAGTCTTGTGTCAAACTGCTTCAAGTTCATAGGCTTCAACCTAACCTAGGCTATAGCCTAGTATAGCTGATAATGCCTAAATAGTAAGACATTTTGACGTCAATATACTGTATAGGCCTAGACCTGACTAACTTCTGTATTATCATGATTAGGACCAAACGTAAGTTTAGGCTAATTCCTTGTAGACAGTAATGCATACAACATAACTTTTAGTGAATATTTATCTTTAATGGTCACAAACCTACTGAAATATCAATGTACTTGCAGGATGAGAATATGGGTCTGTTCACGTTAAAGCGCCCAATTTGGTTGCCTGAGGTACCAAATTTTCAAATTACAGTAAAGAACTTCTATTCTAAGTAAATAACATAACTAATATCTGCAATTTATGAATCAGAATTGACCAGAGCTTAAACTATTCTGGAAATTATATTCAAGATGGTTCAAAGTGTGACAATCTATAAATTTTCCAAAATTTGTTCTTTTTTTAATGGTGGTGTGTCATTCCATTGCTGCTACCTTTGGGAATTCTGTTTTTATTTTCTTTATTAACACAAAATTTGCTATTGTAAGACAAGTTTTCAATGATATCGATGATGTTTTTTAAAAAATATTAGAGTATCGTTAGAAAATATTCAATTTTTCCCGAAATAAAGTTTAAAAAGTTTTTCTTTAAAGAACAAAATTGAAATTAATAGTAACAATTATACCATAAAATTAAACCACAACTTAAGCACATATATTAACCAAAAGCTGAAAATTCTGGGTCTTGTCCTCTCAGAATTTTTTTTTCTTGACTCTTGTTTCGGACATCACCCCTCCAAAATGATCTTGTTTCGGACATCACCCACCAATGGTTTACCTAATATATTAAACCTAATATTTAGTAATAAACCAAATGATGTTCATTTAATGGCAATAATAATGAATAGAAAAGCATTTTAGTTAGTTGATACCCGTACCAAAAGAGATCTATGGACCCTTCCTACTGTAGGTTCCAAGTTCAACACAAAGAAAAGGGATACAAGTGATCCAAGTGATTAACAAGACAATTATTAAACGAAAGGCCATGCTTGTTAATACTTAGCAATATATATCAGTACATCACGATATGTGATGTTAACAAATAGCATCAAATTTATTTGAAAAAATGAAAAATGCAAACACTTGTTTTATAGATTTACATAAGACTGTCTTGGACTAGTTTCGAACATCACCACAACTGTATTAGGACATCACTATGTTTTCTACACAACGCATATCATATCAAAAGTTAAATTTGTAACAAAGGGGTCTTTGTTGTTGACAAGCTACCTACAAGGTACAGTATAATGACAGTTTTGAACTTATTATAGTTCAAATCCTCAGTGTTCATTAAAAGTTACTTTATGAGCGTTTCGGACATCACTGAATGTTTCGGACATCACCTTGGAAAAATGTTCACAAAGCTGCATAACAATAATACATATTTCAGCAGGTAACAACAGTATAAAGTAATATTTTTGCTATTCAAACCTGTTCAAGCAACTAAAGTCTGCTTCAAAATATATACAACAGTCAGACAGTAGCAGATTTACACTAGATATTATGAATTTTTGAGGGAATGCAGTTTATTAAAACACCATAGACTGGGAAATCAACAAGGTGTACTGAAAAATAATGGCACTGTAAATTCTTGGGAAAACAAATGCCCTGAGGCACATTTTAAATTGAACATCTGGACAGAGCCGATAGGTGAAAAGATAGGTGATACTTTAGGTGATAAGTGAAAATCTGAAGGCTTGGTGTAAATGATAACCCCATTTAATGTTAATGAATTATCACTGTTTACTACTTACTCAATTCATACATATCCAGAATACACACATGTAGTTTAGATCCTCCTGCAAGCAGGAACTCGCGAAGAAGCCATCATTGGCTTATCAAAGCCGCAAGCTGACCGAAGTCAGTCTCTTAGATTCATATTTAACGACCATGATTATGAATTGACAATTGTCAACAACTCTGTAACTTGACGACATACATTAATCTTGGAGTGACACAAACTCGGGACCTTATGATTGAAAGGCACCGGCGTTAACCACTGAGCTAACACTCCATCACACTCCACATAGTGACCATTCATTGATCACCATTTGCATAAAGTTAATCTCTGCTTCACCACATTCGTTACCTGTCCAGCATACCATTTGCAGTGGCCAGCATTCACCAACACTTTCCAGAAACATCAACTTATACATTATTTTGCAGGAAATGGTATTATTATTGACTGCAAAGAAATTTTTCCCCCAAAAGGGTTATAGAATTCTTTTTAACTTTTACGGTTTCCACATTTCCATCATTACCTAGATGAAGTCTGCAATAATTGAAACAAACAGCAAATATTTACCATTTAATAAATATACAGATGTACACAGGAGACATCCCTACATACAGTAGCTAATTTGGCACCCACCTGTTGTAGCTATTATCATTGAGTCTACTATTTAAACAATTTTCAGAGGGGAGGTATCATATCCTAAACTCCACTAGAATGCTTGGTCCTATTCAGTAATGTCAGCAATAACAACTATTTTGCACCCCTTCAAATGGTACCCACCCGCTCCCACCCCCTCCCCATGCACCTTTGAGCTGGATCTGCCAATGTTGAAGATTGCTTCCACTGGTCCAGCTAAGCAACAGTAGTAGCCTATACTAGTAGTACTATAAGTACTAGTTTAAATATCCTTCTTTATTGAGATTCATCATTATGCCTTGGCTATTATAATGTGAAAAACAAGTATTCATGGTTTGTACAAATACTCCTTGTCACATATGAATTAAATGATTTACTTTGTAAGATTGTTATGATTTAAGCTTATGGCCTAAACTTACATTTAAGTATCAGGCCTAGATGTTATGGTATACAGCAGCTCAGCAAATTGTTCAGCTTTATCCTTAAGTTTCATAATGATAAATATCTGTATACATATCACTAAAGCTCTGAAGTCTGAAGCAACTCGGAATGAAAACATGGTCATGCATGATGCACCACTCTGTGTATATTAATACTGTTGACACCATCGAGTAAACCTGGAGGTTTCATCACACAGTAAATCCGCGTACCAGTCAAAGAGGGTCATGTACTGTAATGTGTTCCAGGGTGGTACTAATAATCTGATATACAGGTACTGCATTAATCTCCACATTGCCCATTGTGATTTACTAACTAGTACAGTAAATGTATATTTGGGCTTAGAGCAGCAGACAACACACAGTTACCTAGCAATGTCTGCACCTTAACATTGTAGTTATAGTAGTTGACCAACATTTATAGGTTAGATCACCAGACACGTTCCACGGTCCTACTACTTAGCTAACATCTTCCCAAAGTACTGGTAGCTTTTCTTGACAACCATCAAGTTCCCATCAACAGTTAAACTGCTCTGACATAGGGTGTTATACAGTAGATGCACACTGATTCCATACATATAGAGCGACAGACGACACTGAACGGTGTTCAGTTTTTCAAAGTGACGTTGACATACTATGCTGTAGACTGATGTGATAGAAACATGAGCTACTGTGCTACAAAACTCGTCTAGGCCTATTCCAATTGTGTGTAAATAACTTTACAATTCTCAATATGATATTGGGAAATATCAAATTGGTACCGCCATGGAAGCTGGAACACATCACATGACAGTCCATGCATGGTACCCACAGGCCCTTTGATGTAGTTCTTCTAGCCTATAAATAGGCTTTCTATGGTTGTGACAAATACTGTAGCTTGATTCAAGCTATAGCAGACAATTACAGCATTACTTTCTAATGTACTGTATACTGTGATGGCATACTGATACATGTTATGTCAGGAAAAAAAATCACTAAAAGTTTTTTTTACTTCTTCAGTACTAAAGGATGGAAAATTGTAGTGTTAATGATGTCAGTTCTAGAAAAATCCAAGTAATTTGATGTTCCCAGAAACATTCATACCCAAATATGTAGAATATCATTTTAGACTTGTCACAAGTCATCAAAAGATGAATACATGTTGTTCAAATGACACCAAAAGTTAGGAAGCATTCTTTTGTAGGATCTTAGTGTATTCTAGCACACTGAAATCAACCAATTGAATCATTCAGTTGAAACTAGTGCTGTTTTACAATATGTTGGATTCACAAAAGTGATGTCCGAAACACATGGTGATGTCCGAAACATATTTTTAAGGTTATTTTGCTATAATATTTGGTAAAGATGGAAAAAGTTTTGAGTAGTGCAGTATGTATGTTTGTAACAATAGAACTTGTCATAATATATGAAGTGCTCATCTATTGTGTCTTTTTTTCAAGCAACATAAAGCAATATTAATTAAAACTTGTTTCGGACATCACTGGTGTTTCGGACATCACACACATGGACGGAAAAATTGAAATGGTTATAACATCAAAACGGATGAGTGGAAATGTTTCATGTACATACTGTAGTTGAGGGAGTACTTATGCTTTAATTAGAGCAACAAAACAGTCTTGTGGGTTTTAACATACTTCATATATTAGTTGCTTCATGACGTTTCGGACATCACCAAAATGTGGACGGAAACATTTTGCATGTTGTTTAACTTTATCGTGTAGTAAAATGTGGCTGAATGGACATGCATCTGATATATATTTTATTTGATACAACTATGACAGTACTGAAAAGGCACACCACTTTCAACATTTGTTATTTAACCCCAAACTATGCCACTCATAAATTGGTGTATAAATGTGGACGGAAAAAGTGATGTCCGAAACACTGGTCCAGTTTCGCAATAATTCGCAAATTCATCGATGAAATTTTCTGAAATATTTATGAGAGGGAACATATAGCCACAAAGTTCAATTATGACAAAATTTGGAGTAATCCTCTTTTGGAGTTGAGAATAGACCAAAGTACAAATTGTGCAGTTTGAAAATGGCAACATTTTCCGTCCACATTTCGGCACTTCTGGGAGTATGGCATACCATATGCATATCTCAGGAAGTTGTCTATGCTATGGTAGGTACAGCTAGGTGGACTCTCTCCAAGGGGATAATATTTGTATCTCTAGAATCTCTAATTATTTTGTCACAATGCTCCAAATGCCATTTATGCTAATTTGGGCGCTTTAACGTGAACAGACCCCTATCTTACTTTCGACGCGACCCCTGACAAGACAACCTTAACGTAAAGTTTAAGAGCAACCAGTTCTGCGAAAGTTTACTGAAAGTAGCATACGCCTATTACAGGCCCCATTGAATTACACACTAACTGATAAAAGTAACATGATCTGTAAGTCTAGACGAGTTTCAACACAAACAGGACCTGTGGCGTAGGAAGGTACTTTTGAGTGGGGGGGGGGGCTGAAGACTGATGACCGACCTGGGGGAGGGGTCTAAGGAGAGGGTGTGTCCCCCTCCCCTTTGGAATATTTTTGCATTTCCAGATAGCCTCAGATGCAATTTGGTGCAATATAGCACACTTCAACACCGACTCCATTTCGTTAACTTAATTTTGTATTTTCACCTGGCCTTAGATGCAATTTGGTGCTCCAAGTGAGATTTTTTTTCTCATATGGAAATGAAAAAGGGGTTTTTCTGACTTGCGAAGCGGGGGGGGGGGGCGGAATGATACTTCCGCCCTCCACATTTTTCACTGGGGGCTGGCGCCCCCCCAGCCCCCCGGTTCCTACGCCCTTGAACAGGACAATAAAGTGCCCATGCTTCCCACCACATAGATCATCATAAGCTAGAGAAATTGAAATAATCCTGTCACATGACATGGATTAATGCTCTCCCCGACAAGCTTTCAATTTTTGCAGGTATCGTCATAATCATACGCAATTAAAAGGGAAGCAATCTCCGTCCGTACCTATACTATTAAATTGTTTTAATGGATAAACTTTTGCGGTTGCCTGTGGCCAGGCGCGTAGCCAGGAATTTGCCAAGGGAGGGGCGAAACTGTAAATTGGGCACTGCAATCTATAAGAGCCGTATCTCTATATACGGCTCTGCAAACTATCTAAGCGTAGCGCCACCATGTTTGGCGCGAAGCGTACAAGAAAATTTTGGCTGAAAATGCCTCCCAGATTGCTGGAAATGGCCTTGTAAGTTGCATCTTAGCATTTTCTCTTTTGAAAATACTAGCGATATCATAAAAACATTTTAAAAAAATTAATAAAATATGCTCAAGGGGGGGGGGGGTCGGCTGCCCCTTCGCCCCTCTTGGCTACGCGCCTGCCTGTGGTTTTATTTTGCCACCAAGGACTTTCGTTTCCTTACAATTGAATTGGTAAAATTGTTTAACTTTCAAGGAGAGGACATTAAGCCAAATGAGAGTGGGTGAAAAAAGCAAAAAAAAAACTTTCAAAACGTTTATTCAACAGTCCACTCTTAAAAGTGACCGATGTCTCTCCATAGTGTTATGAAATAGTATCAAGGTGGTGGAGCCTTTTCTTAGATTTAAAAATTCCAGTTTCTCCATCAACTGTATAGCTTAATCCATTGGTCGAAGATTATTACGTAATTTCACACAAGTTGTTTTTTACCAGGTCTTACAGACTGCATGGCGTTAGTTCATTTGTTTATCAGGTTTGAGAACTTGAAAAACATAATTACAGTGTAGTGATATTATAATTATAATATATAAATATAATATATATAATTATAATATATAAATATAATATACCTCTATATAATCACCGATCGCCATTCTGGTTTTCTTCTTTTGATTCAACATTTTCAGATATTCTTTCATAGATGAATTCTTAATAATTATTTACTTTGAAACAATCAGGGGCACAAAAGGCAAGTGCCCCGTTGTTTTGTGAATAACCTCAACCTCTTGGCTAATTACATGCGTAGCATTTATGTTACCCTTATAGGGGGAATCGTGATACACACCTGGCGATGGGCACACAGCCACAGTCTCTAGGCAAGGGGCTGGGGTTAAGAGCGAATTAGTCGGTTCGGTTTTGGGTTTTTCTTGCCCAGGTTCTTTCCTTGGTGACTTTTCCTTAAAAAGTACCTCAATCATGCCTTCTTCAATAAATTATAAGTGCCCATTCGTGGCGGGGGGGGGGTGCCTTTTGCCCCTTTCTGTAATTTAAAAGTGATACTTCATGTACTTTCGTATCGACATTAAACTCAAATAAATATATAAAAACGGTTGGGCAAACAATACATAATTTAGATGCAATCAACCGTGTTGGCCATAGTAAAACTATATATATATATATACATATATATATATATACATATATATATATATATATATATATATATATATATATATATATATATATATATACATATATATATATATATATATACACAAGAAAAAAATGGAAAAAATGATACTTTCATTTCCAACTTTATTACTTAGAACGTTAAATAGGTGACAAAATATTTCGAGCGTTTACACGGCTCTTCTTCAGTTGTACTAATGAAATGGAAGAAACTAGACCTTATTGGTATTTAGCTTAGCATGATTTTCACGATTCCATAAAGTTTACCACCGAACGGTCCACTAAGCAAATTCCCTTCCTCGATGTACTCGTCATGATCGATGATCACAAAATAGAGACATCGGTGTATGCCAAACCCACTGATAGGCACTCTTATCTCCACTTTAATAGTTTTCATCCCCGCCACACCAAAAATTCCATTGTCTACAGCCAGTTACTCCGATACCGGCGTATCTGCTCACATGACCAAACTTTTCTTAATAAGGCCATTGAACTGTTTGATTTTTTCCTTCAAAGAGGATACCCGTACCGAATACTTAACTTCCACCTCAAACGGGTTCTGTCTCTACAACGATCTAGTCTCCTTACCTATCGTAAAAAATCTGTTTCTGATAGACTATCCCTTGTTGTCACCTACCATCCCTCCCTTCGCCCCCTTTTCAATGAAATCAAACAATCTTGGGGCACTCTAGGTTCGGACTCCACAATAGCTGAACTCTTCAAAGCCCCCCCCAGTCATAGCATATAGACAACCCCGTAACATCCGCTCAGTGCTGGTTCGCACTAATCTCGCCCCACCCAGTAATGAACCTGACAGTGGTAACATCCCCTGTAACAAACCTAGATGCTTGGTGTGCACACACCTCGACCCCTCCCCCACTTTCCTCCACCGGGCCTAGGGCACTACTCTGAGACCTGTTAGATTTGGTTGCGACTCAGCCAATGTCATCTACCTGCTGTATTGTTGCAAGTGCCCCCAGGTCACCTATATTGGCGAAACCAGCACAAAGTTCAGACTCCGCTTCAATAACCACAAACTAAGTATCCGCAATAATAACCCAGGTTTCCCTGTTGCCGAACATTTTAATCTCCCCAATCACAACTTATTTGACCTCAAATTTGTAATTCTCTACGGCTTCTTCAAAACCGCCCATGAAAGAAACAACCGGGAACTAAAAACCATCTTACGCCTCAACACACACAACAATGGGCTCAACAGGGATCTCTCTTTTATGAGCATACATGCTAAGCTAAATACCAATAAGGTCTAGTTTCTTCCATTTCATTAGTACAACTGAAGAAGAGCCGTGTAAACGCTCGAAATATTTTGTCACCTATTTAACGTTCTAAGTAATAAAGTTGGAAATGAAAGTATAATTTTTTCCCATTTCTTTTCTTGTGTATATTCGTAACTTTCCAACACACGCCATCAGACATGTCTATATATATATATATATATATATATATATATATATATATATATATATATGTATATATATATATATATATATATATATATATATAGTTTTACTATGGCCAACACGGTTGGTTGCATCTAAATTATGTATTGTTTGCCCAACCGTTTTTATATTAATTTATATATATAACCATGAATCCATTTTATCGCAGATATCACTTGTGTGATACAATAAAAGAGATATATCAATCGTATACATGCATGCAACAAACAAAGATAAATGAAAGAATAGGATGATAAGAGAGGTTGAAAAGAGGCAGTGTGTTTACTCATGAATCTTTCCAGCAATCAATAAAACGATGGTTTATGGAGAATCAAAATGATACATGAGGGATTTCTAAAACTTATTTAAAATATGATATCCGATCACTCATCCGTTGACAATATAACCGTTTTATCATTAAAGATATAGATCAGGGTAAAGACAAATCACACCTGCATGTAGCACACTGAGGGCATGGGCGTCAATCCAGGGGGGGGGGGGGGCGGGGGGACACGTACCCCACACATTTCGATGGGTGTAGGGTTTCGGTATAAGAGTAATAAATGTTCTCCCCTGTTATTTATTTCAGTCTCATTTCAATTATTCGAATTTGTAAAGCAAACAGCAGATATCATATATATTAACAGCAGATATCACATCAGCGAGCATGAAAATGGCGTTCCAGGATGAACAAACTTCAAACTGTCTATGTGTGTAGTCAGTGGCGTAGGAAGGTACTTTTGAGTGGGGGGGGCTGAAGACTGATGGCCGGCCTGGGGGAGGGGTCTAAGGGGAGGGGTGTCCCCTCCCCCTTTGGATTTTTTGGCATTTCCAGGTAGCCTCAGATTCAATTTGGTGCAATATAGCACACTTCAACATCCACTCCATTTTGTAAACTTAATTTTGTATTTTCACCAGGCCTTAGATGCAATTTGGTGCTCCAAATGAGATTTTTTTTCTCATTTGGAAATGAAAAAGGGGTTTTCTGACTTGCGAAGCGGGGGGCGGAATGATACTTCCGCCCCTCCACATTTTTCACTGGGGGGGCTGGCGCCCCCAGCCCCCCCGGTTCCTACGCCCTTGTGTGTAGTGTTAAGTGTTCGGTTTCGGAAATATCTGGTATTTTTTTCATTTCAACGAAGTTTTAGAGTAGCCGTTATAAGAGGTTTTAATATTTGTACACCAATACAAGGAAACAGATCCTGACGGGGACAGCGGTAGGCGCCCCCACCAACTTTTTTTTCAGTCCGGGGGGGGGGGGGTTGGGGGACATGCTATACCGTGTCCCCACAAATTTGTCTTGACCAAACGTTGCACTTCAAATTCACCTGTATTGAACTTTGGCGCAGTTTGATCCAGCGTTGTGCAAATGACATGCCATAAAAGACGAGAATTATTACTATTGGCACTGTTAGGCGTGTCTTCTCTGCTGAAGTATTAACACATTCAATCATGTGAAATATAATCTATATACGAGACTGGTAACTCGTGGTCAGCAAAACGGACTGAGTTTGAACAAAACAATCGTTAACAACTCACAATGTGTGTTGCCAATTTGAGCTAGCTTCACGTCCAATTCTCATTTTATTATATTTATCCACAGTTGTTAAATAGAGGACGGAAATCGCATTTGCTGCAGTCTATATTTTTTTTTCTGGGAGAGGACCCAAGACCCATCGTATACAAAAGTCTACTTGGGTTATTTGTCCCCTGATATTGTTTGGTCGCGCTCCGCTTAGATAGTATCCGAGAACAGACGCGCGTCCCCACCATTATCCAAGACTGATCTGCGCCCATGCACCAATAAATTAACTGTGTCTGAATCTTCGACATTTCCCTGACCAACATTCCTAAAATACTTCCCTCTACTCGTGCAATCTTGACCGGTCTGTCAGGGGTTGAAGGAGGTTTTTCTGTATTGGTTGTCCATAGATGAAATTTTGTGCAACATTATGGGCATGTTTTGAAGTGAATTTATTTCACGAGAAATGTGAATTTTCAAATTCTGAACTAATAATGGGCTTAAAACCTTGAAAAGTGGGGCTTACGGATATTGTGGGCCGCGACGTAGAATCACCTACAAAAGCATTGATCCACAGGAGATACTGTACTATGAGGTCAAACATGATGTGTGACTGGTGACAATCGTCAAAAGGGTTATGGATGGGAAAACAAATTGGGAAATACTTGGTTCTCAAGCCCGAGATGTGCCATTTCCGGCGTGATCTGGGGGGGGGGGGGGGGGTGTTTAATACCAGAAATTTTCTAGTACGCTGCGCGCCAATCAATAAACGAGAGATTCAAAATCATCCAATCCTTAATTGCTAACAGCCGTTTATTGCTAAAAATTAATAAAAAAAATACAAATAACGATCACTCTTTCATTGACGATATAACTAGAATAGGCTAGCAGTTAAAGTATAGATCGGGAAAGAAATCTTGACCTTGTCATTGGACAAAAATTCCTGTTTCCACTCCAAGATTTGTCCGATGTTTATCAAATTGCTTAACCTTTTTGATATTTGGACTGCTCGCAAAACCAGTGTTTGTAGCATGCACACAGTAGTTGTTGGCAAACAGTCTGTCTCCCTCTTTAATCTTTTAAGTTAAAAATCTGTTTAATCAAATTAATAATCTGTTTAATCAAATTAATAATCTCTTTAATCAAATTAATAATCTCTTTAATCAAATTAATAATCTCTTTAATCAACTTAAACAAGTTGATTAATCAAATTAATAATATGTTTAATCAAATTAATTAATTTAATAAATTAATTTAAAAGTCTAAGTAATCAAATTATGGACCAAATGACCAGAGAGGGGGAGTGGAATTGGGTGACTAACCGTTCGGCTATTCAGGGATGGTTCTAGAGTAATGGGGGAGGCCATTAGCCGCCAAATCAAAACCGATATTCAGCAATAGTAATACAATAGTTGTGCTATTTTTCTACCTACGAGTGTTGTTATCCATAAGAGAGTAAACTAATTAGTTTCATTTACATTAACGGATGACTTGTCTTGTTATTTCAAATATACTATCCAAGAAATAGGAATAATTTTAGAGCTTGTAATGTTTCTGTATGTATTGTGATTCACGAGATATTTAGTTTTAAAATATGCTTAAGCTCTATATTTGTCATTTAAGGCTAAATGACTGATGACGTCAGCTCGTCGGTGCATATAGGCCTAAATGTTAATGTTTTAACAATTGTATTAACTCAGCTAAAATTTTGTTCTTAATATCTTCATATACAAACAGCAGAGCACCATTGGTCAACATTTATCATTGTTAAACTTTTAGAGTATTGAAGAAAAATATTTCAGGCGGTAAGTTTTGTTTTCCTATTAAGTTTTTGTTTTCTATCTGACGGACGAACTGAACAGGGTGTTATACTAAGTATCCCAGCCGCTTTAATTGATAGGCCTCGGATGTATGAAAGGTTACTGGTTTTCTCAAATATTAAAAGTCTGTGCTAAAGAAACACAACCTGGGGTAATAACAGAGTTGTTTAGCGGTCTAAATGCCACAATTAATTAGGTTGTGTCTACATTCATCCTAAAAGTTATTTTCTGATGTTCACGTTCTTTGAATATTATGTCTCGTCATGATAATGATCTCGTAACTGACTGTAAAACTGATAGTTGGGAATTTATAATCAATGGGCCTTATATGATTTACGGAAAAGTTGTATTCAGAACTTGGGATTAATCTCGAAACTTTGTCATGGGAGAGGACGCGAGGAGGGCGGGGGGGGGGGGGCGGGGGGGGGGTGGTATGGGCAGTGTCGTAACTAGGTCAGTGCAGCTGGTATGGACTCATTTTGCCAGGGCCATATGGTGAGTATGACCGATAACCGCCTGAAGATAAGTGCTTACAATAAGAATATTTATTAGTTTTCTTAACAAATGTTCAGTTCTTAAAGTTCTCTCATCGAACTGAGAATTCTCCATCGAACTGAGAGTTCTCCATCGAACTGAGAATTCAAACAAAACCATGTCCTCCACAGAGAAAGCCTCAGTATGCTATATCTAGGCGTCTGCGGTGCCGAAAATGTACACAATGTCTCAGCCAAGTCAAAACCATGATTGAGCTTAGTTGAATAAAGACTCTCTTCTGGGGGCCCATTTCTATTGCTGCACCATGGCTAGATCGCGCCCTGCGGTACCACTGGTGGGACTGTGGCAGGAAGTGGGGAAAGGGGAGGGGGAATTTATATTGTTGCATCAGGCTAGATCACGCCCTGCAGCACCACTGGTGAGCCTGTGGCAAGTGTGGGAGAAGGGGAGGGGTAAATTCTATTGCTGCATCAGGCTTGATCACGCCCTGCAGCACCATTGGTGGGACTGTGGCGGGGAGTGGGGGAAGGGGAGGGGGATTTCTATTGCTGCACCAGGACTAGATCACGCCCTGCAGCACCACTGGTGAGCCTGTGGCAGGGAGTGAGGAAGGGGAGGGGGGATTTCTATTGCTGCACCAGGACTAGATCACGCCCAGCATCACCACTTGTGAGTCTGTGGCAGGGAGTGAGAAAGGGGAGGGGGAATTTCTATTGATGCATCAGGCTAGATCGTGCCCTGCAGCACCACTGGTGGGACTGTGGCAGGGAATGGGGGAAGGGAGGGGGAATTTCTATTGCTGCATCAGGCTAGATCGCGCCATGCGGTACCACTGGTGGGACTGTGGCAGGGAGTGGGGGAAAGGGAGGGGGAATTTCTATTGCTGCATCAGGCTAGATCGCGCCATGCGGTACCACTGGTGGGACTGTGGCAGAGAGTGGGGGAAAGGGAGGGGGAATTTCTATTGCTGCATCAGGCTAGATCGTGCCCTGCAGCACCACTAGTGGGACTGTGGGAGGGAATGGGGGAAGGGGAGGGGGAATTTCTATTGCTGCACCGGGGCTAGATCGCGCCCTGAAGCACCACTGGTGGGACTTTAGCATGGAATCGGGAAAGGGGAGGGGAAAATTCTATTGCTGCATCAGGCTAGATCGTGCCCTGCCGTACCACTGGTGGGACTGTGGCAGGGGGGATGGGAAGGGGAATTTATATTGCTGCATCAGGCTAAGTCGTGCCCTGCGGTACCACTGGTGGGACAGTGGCAGGGAGTGGGGGAAAGGGAGGGGGAATTTCTATTGCTGCATCAGGCTAGATCGCGCCATGCGGTACCACTTGTGGGACTGTGGCAGGGAGTGGGGGAAGGGAAGGGGTATTTCTATTGCTGCATCAGGCTAAATCGTGCCCTGTGGTACCACTGGTGGGACTGTGGCAGGGAATGGGGGAAGGGAGGGGGAATTTCTATTGATGCATCAGGCTAGATCGCGCCATGCGGTACCACTGGTGGGACTGTGGCAGGGAGTGGGGGAAAGGATGGGGGAATTTCTATTGCTGCATCAGGCTAGATCGCGCCATGCGGTACCACTGGTGGGACTGTGGCAGGGAGTGGGGGAAAGGATGGGGGAATTTCTATTGCTGCATCAGGCTAGATCGCGCCATGCGGTACCACTGGTGGGACTGTGGCAGGGAGTGGGGGAAAGGGAGGGGGAATTTCTATTGCTGCATCAGACTAGATCGTGCCCTGCAGCACCACTAGTGGGACTGTGGCAGGGAATGGGGGAAGGGGAGGGGGAATTTCTATTGCTGCACCGGGGCTAGATCGCGCCCTGAAGCACCACTGGTGGGACTGTAGCATGGAATCGGGAAAGGGGAAATTCTATGCTGCATCAGGCTAGATCGTGCCCTGCGGTACCACTGGTGGGACTGTGGCGGGGGGGAGGGGAGGGGAATTTATATTGCTGCATCAGGCTAGATCGCGCCATGCGGTACCACTGGTGGGACTGTGGCAGGGAGGGGGAATTTCTATTGCTGCACCAGGGCTAGATCGTGCCCGGCGGTACCACTGGTGGGACTGTGGCAAGGAGTGGAGGGGGATTGCACATCACCTGTTTATTTCTGGCTATGGTTCTGGGCGAGTGGGCATACTAGAGAGTGGTATTGAGAAACCTCTTTTCTAAGGACAAGCAATTATCAGAGATTTTCCTGGCACCAGTTCATTGACTCAAGTCATTTTGTTATTTCTATATACCTGAAAGTTTAGTTAATTGAGCATTGCTTTTTACAACACTGGCGTGATGACCGTTTTTGCCCAAGGGTCTAGGTCATGGGTCAGTCTGCCCCTGATGATGACTTCCTGAAAATGGACGGAACAAGTAACCAAAGAACATGGACAGAAGTAGTATTGATAATTATCATGCTACATTTATTCAATGAATCTTGCACTAAGTAACACATAGATAAATACACACATACACAATGATGATTATAATATCTTAAATGAAACATGCTGCACAGTGCAATCAACTGCTTTAAAGCCCGGGCTGTGTAGAGACAGCAGTATGATGGACTCTGTATAATATAGATACACAATGCTGCAAATGTGACCTTTAAACCAACATGAAACAATACCGCAAATTCTCATTCTAAACAAACAAATATATTATCACTAGTCTTATATCCTTTACATAACCCAACTGATGTAATAGTTTTAACAACTTCACATAATCATCAACTGATGTAATCATAAACTGTTTACCTCCCTTCTGAATAATCATTAACACACTGAGGTAATCATGAACTGGTTACCTATCTTACAAAATCATACATTCCTAATCCATGTAATCATAAATTACTTACCTATCTTACATAATCATACATTCCTAATCCATGTTATCATAAACTACTAACCTATCTTACATAATCATACAATACTAATCCATGTAATCATAAATTACTTACCTACCTTACATAATCATACACTCCTAATCCATGTAATCATAAATTAATTACCTATCTTAATTTAATCATACATTCCTAATCCATGTCATAATAAACTACTTACCTATCTTATATAATGATACATTCTAAATCCATGTTATCATAAACTACTAACCTATCTTACATAATCATACATTGCTAATCCATGTAATCATAAATTACTTACCTATCTTACATAACCACACATTTTTAATCCATGTTATCATAAACTACTTACCTATCTTACATAATGATATTTTAAGTGATATTTCTGCTGCTGGAGACTTTAATATTGATCTTTGTAAACCAGCCGATAACTATTTCCTTAGTAACCTCACTGCCTGTGGCTTTCACCCAACTATTAGCAAGCCCACTAGAGTCACTACAAACAGTTCTTCTCTTATTGATAATATACTTAAAAACTTAAATAATACCAATGCTGGTGCTAAGGTGAATCATGTTGGTGTTTTCACAACTGATATCAGTGATCATTTTCCTATTTTTTTACACTCTATTTTGAAGTCAAGTACTGTTCCTGGTTATGCTCCAATTTACTCTCGCAATTATTCTGAACATAATATCCAACATTTTGCCTCCTGTATATCTAGCACTGATTGGAGTGAAGTTTTTCTGGCAAAGGACACAAACAGTGCATTTAATACCTTCAATAATAGTTTTAGCCAGTCTTATTCAGACTGCTTCCCACTGTATAGAGTACGGCAAAGGCTAAAGAATAATCAACCTTGGATTACAAATGGACTCCTTGTCTCAATTAAACGTAAGAATAAACTGTACAAGACTTACTTAAAGTCACCAAATCAAGTTAACAGAGAGTCCTTCACCAAATATCGAGATATCCTCAATCACAGTATGCGCATAGCAAAGAGAAAACATTATACATGTATGCATATTCAACAGCTCTAAACATAAACACTATTTTAAACAATGGTAAAAGTTTTTCAATTACCCTAACAACTTGACTTGACTTGACGACGATGTCTCTATAAGTGATCCTCATGAAATTGCAAATGCTACTATCTTACATAATCATACATTCCTAACCCATGTAATCATGCATATTAACATACCTTCGGTAATCATCCTTACCCAACCCAGTATTCATTAGCAGCTTATCTACATAACACATTGAACTAGTGAATCACCCAGTGCGTCTATAACCAAGCTGATCTGGCTATTGAGTTAATTTGATTCAGGACTAATATACGACATTGCCCTCTGTCAAAATGCTGGAGTGCCCCTTCATCTGATGGAAAGTTGTTTACTAATCAATTCTCAATAAAAATCGAACATGAATATGTAAACAGTAATTCAAATGGAATACAGAGAGCCAAGATAATAAATTCTGTGTAAAACCATATTATGCAATCTATTAACGCTTAGATAAACTATACTTAGAAGAAAGAAAAAAAATTCTCTGCATTTGATTCAGCAACACAACCTTTTAAGATGTAACTTTTTGTGAGAAATGCATGTTGAATTCCAACAGACTATCCCATCCAATATTCCATCCCATGCCATGATATGGGTAATAACTATTGTTAATGAGAAACGTATCTGAACTTATACCTGTTTACACAATAGTACATAATATCATTGTCTCATGACTGATAATAATACATAAGAATATGTGTGTCTGTACTTGTTTTCTTTTCTAAAAACAAAGAAATTGCAAGTCCTCAGATGAAAAGAATCAACAGGTCCTCAGAAAAATGTCATTGTTAAGGGGTATTGTCAAGGTTATGGTACGTGAAGAGTGGAAGAAACACCTGGGTCCTCAGTCTGAATGTAAAACACACCTGGGTGTGTCTGTGTCTGTTTAGAGTAGTTTTGAGGAGCTGGGGGTTGAATTTGGGTTATCTGTGACATTTCTGTTTGCTGATATGGATGATATATTTGCTGAACTCCAGTGTGTTTGTTAGTTTTGATCCTCTTATCAAGTACTTAGTGGAAAGAACCGTATCTAGATGGGTCTTATCTTCATTTCTGTGTATTTGATGTTATATTGACCTCCAGGTAGCTCATACCAGTATATGCTTGAAAGAGCATCATCTGCTGCCATGTAGTCACCATTGAGGTTAGATACTGCACAGCTCTCGTACCACCAGGCACCATGGTTACTATCAGCACAGTTAATACTGCCAGCTGCTATATCATTGTCCCTGTCAAAGGTAGTGAAGGCAGAGTTAAGATGAGAACTCAAAGCATGACCACTAGGGGGACCTCCATCTGTGTCTGTGTATTAAACAAGTAAAGATATTCCCTTAAACTACAATCCATCACAATTAAGGGACCTATCACAATATAGACACATTAAACAATTAGTAAATATGATTGGATATATTAAGTTGAATCTGGGCAGTTCCGTAAACTCGGACGTACATTTCGGATAGTTTATTGGTTCATATCTCAATGAGTATTTATATGAGATAACTTTTAATTTGGACATTGTGTGTCATCTGCCTTCCAATATTATGCTGTGGGGTTTTTATTTTTTACCTCCTTATAAGCCGCACAAAATTGTTAAAAAAAAACACCCGGTGACGGACGTACGTAGAAAAAGTGATTTTTTTTTTCAGATCATAAATCTTATTGTAGATCGCTGGGATATGGAATGTTAAACAATTAAAAGCTTACATGTATCATGTTAATAAGACCTTAAACTAGAATAAGCAGTAAAATCAAATTTAAATTTGATCACCTTCATGGGATATTTTCGCAAAGTTCTTGTGTGATGGACATTTTTTTTATGATGGATTTACATCTGCAAATTGTACGTCCGTCACAACACAATTGAGTTCCAATAAAGCAAAGTTTAATTTGTATATTGTAATGTAACTCCCTCTGTTTCACAACTATTATTCTTACAACCTTGCAGCATGTTCTGTAACTACGGATGACAATTTATCTCAATACTATACAGTACATATATATAGTAGTCAACATAAACCTGACACCTACAGAGACTATAAAATAAAAACATACTCTAGCCCTAAACGTTGGGGTAATATATAATTGAAGAATCTCCATTTTTCAACAAAAAACATTTGAACCACAAACCAAAACAGTTTGGTGAATCCCTGCCAAATAAACTCCATGTTAAAAAAGGTTTACATAATGAACTTAATAACAACCAAGTCAATGCCACATTCATTCAAATTGGCACCACTGAGTTGGCATCAACAATTCCAAAATATACCAAATAAGAAATTCATATAATTTGATTCATCCACATTTTTACCACTTAGCTGAGCGGTGCTACAAGATTTTGATCCATGCTGACCTTAATGACCTTTGATCTTTGACAGTATTAGTAGGTTTTGTACTCACCAAGGGCAACTTACATACAATGTGTGAGACGCATCCAAGTTAACACCATGTGAGCCTGGGTACAAAGTCTTCAGTACTTATCAATGTTGACCTCAATGACTTTTTACCTCTTTACAACCAATAAGGGTTACTCATTTTAAGCAAATCTACATTCCACTTCTAAGTCTGTAAGTGCAAAGTTTACACTACTAAGTTAACCAGGAGCTATTGACCTCAAATGAACTTTGACCTTATGTTTAATCTCTGTGACAGCATACATCAAATATTACTACACAGCAGGACATCCATGCTGAATCTCTGTGACAGCCTACATCACAAATATCACTACACAGCAGGACATATATGCTTAATCTCTGTGACAGTCTACATCACATATAACTACACAGCAGGATATTGATGCTTAATCTCTGTGACAGTCTACATCACATATCACTAGATGTGCAGCAGGACATTAATGCTTAATCTCTGTGACAGTCTACATCACATATTACTACACAGCAGGATATTGATGCTTAATCTCTGTGACAGTCTACATCACATATTACTACACAGCAGGATATTGATGCTTAATCTCTGTGACAGTCTACATCACATATCACTAGATGTGCAGCAGGACATTAATGCTTAATCTCTGTGACAGTCTACATCACATATAACTACACAGCGGGAGATTCATGCTTAATCTCTGTGACAGTCTACATCACATAAATACTACACATCAGGGCATTTATGCTTAATCTCTGTGACAGTCTACATCACATGTCACTACACAGCAGGATATTGATGCTTAATCAATGTGATAGTCTACATCACATTATACTACACAGCAGGACATGTAGGCTTAATATCTTTGACAGTCTACATCACAAATCAATACACAGCAGGACATTCATGCTTAATATCTGTGACAGTCTACATCACATATCACAACACAGCAGGACATGTATCTTAATCTGTGACAGTCTGCATCACATATCACCGTACAGCAGAACATGTATGCTAAATCTCTGTGACAGTCTACATAACGTGTCACTACACAGCAGGATATTTATGCTTAACCTCTGTGGCAGTCTACATCACATATCACTACACAGCAGGGTATTTATAAAATCTCTGTGACAGCCTACATCACATATCACCGTACAGCAGAACATTTATGCTTAATCTCTGTGACAGTCTACATCACATGTCACTACACAGCAGGACATGCATTTTAATCTGTGACAGTCTACATCACATATCACCGTACAGCAGAACATGTATGCTAAATCTCTGTGACAGTCTATATCACATAGGCTATCACAGCACAGCAGGACATTTATGCTTAATCTCTGTGACAGTCTACATCACATGTCACTACATAGCAGGACATGCATCTTAATCTGTGACAGTCTACATTACATATCATCATATAGCAGAACATGTATGCTAAATCTCTGTGACAGTCTACATCACATATCACTGTTGTATTTGAGTCATGTTATATCTCAGCTTATCATTGTTAGCAAGTTGTGCTTGTCTTTGTGTGATACCTTAGCATGTCACTGTACGAACATGGTTTCTATGTCTTTTCATTGCTGCACTGACTGTCATTTTGCTCGGTTTATGAACTGCATGTGATGTATTAGCATTTTTACTGTCAATAGGCCTAATTATGCTTGATTTATGTGATGTCTTTACAGATCACAAATGTGGGCCCAACTGGTTCAAAAAGTAATAGGCCCCTCAAATTCGGACCCAAAGAATGTGTCCCAAAATGCATTTGAGGTGGAAACAAAATGTGGGCAGACCTTCTCATTATAACACATCTACACATTGAGTATGACAAATATCCATCACTCCATCACCGGCGGACTTCAGCAAGCGTCACAGACGCACACAAACACACACACTTGACTGCATAGGTTCATTTGCTTCCAGCAAAGTGTCACAGACGCACACAAACTTGACTGCATAGGTTCCTTTGCTTCCAGCAAAGAACCGGAAAAATAAACGACATCCAAAGAAATAAAAAACAGAACATGACATTTAATACTACAGTGATGTTGTATACAACAAACACAGAGAGAAACCTATAATTTGGACAAACCTGCAGTTCCACTGTAATTTCCCAGTTTAGACAGTTTGTAATTGTCACTTTCATCGTTGATCCGGAACAAGTCAAACTTTGCGTAGTATGGAGCTCCATCTTTGTTCACCATATCGATCCGCAGTTGATAGTCACCTTGATTGGTGAGGTAATACAACTTATCATTTCCCAACCAAAACTCATGGTCCAGCTCACCAAAGCCTTCTTTATAGCTCTGCCAGTTACGATAGAAGTCAACGGAACCATTAACACGACGTTGGAATACCTGTATATAATGTAAGAACGAAAAGAATAATTCCAAATTATTTTCAATAACATTTCAATGTGAAAGTGCATTTAACTTCTTTGTAGAACGAACCTAAGGAAGGATGACCTGTGAATGAGCAGTAACATAAGCTTCCAAATTAAATCCATTCTGAACTGTAATTCACCCTTCTGTTAAGTGGCATGTTAGAGCAAAGTGAATTTCACCATCTACTACCATAGTTGATTGTTACAGACCATGAATGAAAACTGTTCTGCTGTCTGTGTGTGTAATAGATAATCAGACCAATGTTGGATACTGTTGCTTATGTCTTAACTCTGTCCCATTACAAATAATGGAATCTTACTTTCAAACTTCCATACTATTCGCTTTGGAACAGAAACACCTGCAATGATTTTGGGCTCAGCTCTGGTTTGGAATGATTACTTCAACAAACCAAAACTGGCCTCATTTGCGGAGAGAACGGGCCTAGTATTGCGACAGACAGATTGCTTTTGTAATAAACTCTAAATCTATATCAAGAGAGCAACACATCTACTCTGAATCTACTCTGACAATCCCCAATTCATAGACAATGGAATCAAACACTGTAATGATCTCAAGTGGACTTCTGGAGGTTCAAAGTTAGTAAAGAAAAGTAAGAGTAAAGAGATGACGTAAAGACCGATGGGAAGAATATCCATGACATGTATTGCAACAATCTCCATGGTTGCACAATTACATTAGAAATTACTGAAGTTTATTGTGTCAGAACTTGTTTCTTATTCTAACGGATGTTTATTTGTTTCTAGCAAATTCACTGCCACTTCAAATGTAGACCTATAGGTAGGAACAGAACCTCTGACCCTTGCATCACAAACTAATTCCGTACCAATCGTCCAAAATGATTCTGCTGACCAGTGTGAATGCGTAATATTAAGGGATTTTATAACTGTCAATGAGAATGTGTGTATTACTATTGTACAGAGCACACTTCTGGTGCTTATAATTTGACAATATGCACAGAATTTTGAGGCAAACTTAACCATATTTACGACATATAGGATATCATAGTCCATCCTCCTCCATCAGTCATATTATACATGTACAATATATCGTCTATACTATAGGATGTAATACTAGACTTACCGTCCATCCTCCTCCGTCAGTCATATTATACAATATACATCGTCTATACTATAGGATGTCATGCTAGACTTACCGTCCATCCTCCTCCGTCAGTCATATTATACATATAAAATATATCGTCTATACTATAGGATGTCATACTAGACTTACCGTCCATCCTCCTCCGTCAGTCATATTATACAATATACATCGTCTATACTATAGGATGTCATGCTAGACTTACCGTCCATCCTCCTCCGTCAGTCATATTATACATATGCAATTTATCGTCTATACTATAGGATGTCATGCTAGACTTACCGTCCATCCTCCTCCGTCAGTCATATTATACATATGCAATATATCGTCTATACTATAGGATGTCATACTAGACTTACCGTCCATCCTCCTCCGTCAGTCATATTATACAATATACATCGTCTATACTATAGGATGTCATGCTAGACTTACAGTCCATCCTCCTCCGTCAGTCATATTATACAATATATCGTTTATACTATAGGATGTCATACCAGACTTACAGTCCATCCTCCTCCGTCAGTCATATTATACAATATATCGTTTATACTATAGGATGTCATACCAGACTTACAGTCCATCCTCCTCCGTCAGTCATATTATACACAATATATTGTCTATACTATAGGATGTAATACTAGACTTACCGTCCATCCTCCTCCGTCAGTCATATTATACATATACAATATATCGTCTGCACTATAGGATGTCATACTAGGCTTACCGTCCATCCTCCTCCGTCAGTCATATTATACAATATATCGTTTATACTATAGGATGTCATACTAGACTTACAGTTCATCCTCCTCCGTCAGTCATATTATACATATATAATATATCGTTTATACTATAGGATGTCATACTAGACTTACCGTCCATCCTCCTCCGTCAGTCATATTATACATATACAATATATCGTCTCTACAATAGGATGTCATACTAGACTTACAGTCCATCCTCCTCCGTCAGTCATATTATACAATATATCGTTTATACTATAGGATGTCATACTAGACTTACCGTCCATCCTCCTCCGTCAGTCATATTATACAATATATCGTTTATACTATAGGATGTCATACTAGACTTACAGTCCATCCTCCTCCGTCAGTCATATTATACATATACAATATATCGTTTATACTATAGGATGTCATACTAGACTTACCGTCCATCCTCCTCCGTCAGTCATATTATACAATATACATCGTCTATACTATAGGATGTCATGCTAGACTTACCGTCCATCCTCCTCCGTCAGTCATATTATACATATGCAATTTATCGTCTATACTATAGGATGTCATGCTAGACTTACCGTCCATCCTCCTCCGTCAGTCATATTATACATATACAATATATCGTCTCTACTATAGGATGTCATACCAGACTTACCGTCCATCCTCCTCCGTCAGTCATATTATACATATACAATACATCGTCTATACTATAGGATGTCATGCCAGACTTACCGTCCATCCTCCTCCGTCAGTCATATTATACATATACAATACATCGTCTATGCTATAGGATGTCATACCAGACTTACCGTCCATCCTCCTCCGTCAGTCATATTATACATATACAAGATATCGTCTATACTATAGGATGTCATACTAGACTTACCGTCCATCCTCCTCCGTCAGTCATATTATACATATACAACATATCGTCTATACTATAGAATGTCATACTAGACTTACCGTCCATCCTCCTCCGTCAGTCATATTATACATATACAATATATCGTCTATACTATAGGATGTCATACTAGACTTACCGTCCATCCTCCTCCGTCAGTCATATCATACATATACAATATATTGTCTATACTATAGGATGTCATACTAGACTTACCGTCCATCCTCCTCCGTCAGTCTTATTATACATATACAATATATTGTCTATACTATAGGATGTCATACTAGACTTACCGTCCATCCTCCTCCGTCAGTCATATTACAGAAGACTTCAAAGGGTGGTCCATTCCAGTTAGTTGGTTTGATGGTGTATGTGCTAGTTTTATTACAACCAGCATTGAACCAATCCAGGCAATGGGTCATCTGACAATTATGACAAAAATGAAACATAGAAAGTACAGAGATAACTTAATGATCACATACAAAGGTACCTGTCATACAGCAAATTTCATCAATTTGTTGTTATTTATGGTATTATCAGCCCTGCAAGAAATAGAAACTCCCTGTGGTGATTGAACCCATTGAGCCCAATTAAAACATAATAATAGTTAATAAATCATTTTCACAACAGCAATTTATTTAGTGTTCATATTTGTGCAGCAGCCTTCCAGGCTCCGATTTCGTCTCTAATACAATAAATTTGGTTCCTGCTATCCATCTTCAACCATACTTGTATTATGTACAGTAATTTCACTATTTAAGTTACAGAGCAATTTGCTTTGTGATACGTACCAGCTAAATTATTACCTGCAATCAGGAAGACGATTATGACAACAGAGAATAATTTATCAGATATCACATCGCAAAATGTTATTCAAAATTGGCAATTCGCTACACAAGTGTAGCCATGTGTAGCAGTGTTTGCACATAGGAACCATAATAAATTCATGAGAGAAAGTTCAGAGCATTCAATACTGAGCTATGTACAAAAAATGTGAACAATCAAATCAAATAAAAGGAGTTTACCCGTTCGACCTCGCAAGAGGTCCTACGGGGGATAATATTTAAGTTTTGTAGAATAGACACTTTTTTTTTCTTTTTTTCTAGGGAAAGTTGTCTATTATTCAAACAGGGAGATGCTGAGAAGTGAAGTATTGTTCAATTAACATTGTAAAGAAGCCATAAATAAACAGAAGGTCGGAACTGAAGAGCCAATTAGATAGGGATTACTAAAGGGGGAGGAATTTCTAAGTAAATGGGATTTAAAGACAGAGCGGTTTCTATTGTTTGGGTCGGAAGTGGTTGCTACTTAGTTGGAGTTTTTGAATTGTACTTAGTGTATAAGTACACCTGGAATTTGGGGGCTACACCCACTTAGGAAATGGACTTTCTAAAGGGGTGAGGCTTTAGGTAAGAAGTTTGAATACAGGGATGTGGTGGTTATTTCGGAAGTAAGTTAATGCTACATTATGTTTCAATAGGAGTTTATTGATCAATGGATCATTCTCTAGGTTGTTTTTATATAGTTTGGTATTGAATTCTACGAGTAGGGTGAATAAAGATTTTGTGTTTCCTGCGAGGAGGGCGTGAGAGGTAGCTATATAAGAAGGGATTTTTAGGGCAAGTCGATAAGCTGTGGTGTGGATTCTATTTAAAATGTGTTTATTGGAATCTGAAATGGTAAGCAAAGAGATGATTCCGTAACTGAGAATTGGTTTTATTTTGGAATTGTAGACTTGAATAGTGGTTTTCGCAGGGAAATTATACTTGTGTGAGAGGATTTGGATGTATTTAAGGTGGGACCAGCAGCGTCCTGCAGTTCTTTTGCAGTGTAGGTTAAAGGATAATTTACTATCAAAAGTGATACCGAGGAAGGTTGCATTGGGAGAGGCAGTGATTGGGGTGTTAAAAAGATTAATTTTTGAAATATGGTTACGGTCAGTGGCGTAGGAAGGTACTTTTGAGTGGGGGGGCTGAAGACTGATGGCCGGCCTGGGGGAGGGGTCTAAGGGGAGGGGGTGTCCCCCTCCCCTTTGGAATTTTTTGGCATTTCCAGGTGGCCTCAGATGCAATTTGGTGCAATATAGCACACTTCAACACGCACTCCATTTTGTAAAGAATTTTGCATTTTCACCTGGCCTTAGATGCAATTTGGTGCTTCAAATGAGATTTTTTTTCTCATTTGGAAATGAAAAAGGGGTTTTCTGACTTGCGAAGCGGGGGGCGGAACGATACTTCCGCCCCCCCATATTTTTCACTGGGGGGGCTGGTGCCCCCCCCAGCCCCCCGGTTCCTACGCCCTTGGTTACGGTATTTTGAGTTTTTAAAGGAGAAATTGACTGAGTTAGATTTTGAGGGGTTTATTTTTATTCTCCACATTGAGCACCAGTTTTCGAGATGTGTAATTGCTTTTTTGAGATTTAGTTCCGTTATGTGAATATTTTTACTGGTGCTCCAAATGGCTATATCATCAGCGTACTGACTATAGTTGCAATTTGAGAGAGGGGGGATGTTTAGATCATTTACAAACAGGGTGTAGAGGAGGGGACTGAGAACAGCGCCCTGAGGGGTGCCTGCGCGAAGTGGAATAGGGTTTGAATGTTGGTTTTTGTAGTATATTTTTGTGGTGCGATCACTAAGGAAAGAGGAAAGAAGTCTGGTGTAATTGGAGGGAAGGTTATAGTTTAGTAGCTTAATTCTTATGCCGTTGTGCCAAACACCTTTTCGGCATCAAGAAAGAGGGCAGTGGTATCATGTTTTTTTATGAAGCCGATTCGAATTTCTTCGGAAAGGCGAAGAGTTTGGTTTATTGTAGATTTGTGTGTACGGAAACCTGATTGAGATGGGGAGAAGTGATCATTTAGTTCTAGGTGAGTTCTAGTGCGGTTATCTATTATTCTTTCAAAAATCTTGCCTAAGGCTGGGAGGAGACTAATTGGGCGGTAGTTTTGGATTTTGGTGCTGTGTTTATTTGGTTTAGTTATTAGAATCATTTTTGCGTATTTCCACGGGGTTGGGAAATAGCCCAGTCTAAGTAAATCGTTAAGTAGAGGGATAATATGAAAGTTGATGAAAATTGGTGGGGATTTTTTAAGCATTAGGTAATTAATATTGTCAAGACCAGGGGAGGAGGTATTTTTGCATTTTTTTGTGGCGCTATACCAATCGTTTATGTCTATTTTTTCTAGTAGGGGGATGTTATCGTTGAGATATCCTAAGGGGTTTGGGGTAAAGCTGGTTGCGTTTCTGATAATTGTTTGGTCTATTTCTTGTTTGAAACTGTTATCGTAAGGGGGGCCATCGAAGATATTAAAAATATTTTTAAAGTGTGATTCAATTAGCTTAATTTGATCTTGAGTATTTGTAATCAGGTTACCTGCACCATCTCTAATGCCTTGGTCTGAATTACCTGTGTTTGGGGTTATAATGGGGTTTATGATAATTTTTAGGTTTTTCCAAAAGTTTTTCGGGTGTTTGTCATTAATGATTGAATCGCATTTGTTTTGGACTCTTTTTTGGTCGTCTGCCAATATTTGTCTATTTATTTGTTTTTTAAGTTGGTTAATTTGAGTTTTTAGAGTTGGATCTCGGTAGATCATATAGGTTCTACGTAGGCGGCGTCTGAGTTTAATTAGTGTGAGAATATTCCTATTTAGTTTTCGATTTCTGTTTTGTTTTGTTTTTAATGGACAATGTTTTTTGAAGGTATTGAAGATATGTTGGGCAATGCTGTCACAGTAGTTGTCAATATAATTTAGCTCGTTGTGGTTATTGTAAATGGGGATAGTGTTATATGTTACGAGTTCCTCTTTAAATGTTGTCCAGTCTGTTTTATTGTAGTTATATGTTAAATCGTTATTTTGAATGCGATTGAGGTTTAAGTCTAGCTCAAAGAGGAGTGGAAAATGGTCACTAATTAGGTCATCTTCTAGGATTTGGATCGAATGAGTTTTAGTTGCGAGGTGGTTTGAGGTTATGGCGTAGTCCAGTAGTTCAGCATTATTGTTTATTGGGTTTATCCTAGTTTTGGTATTTTGGTTAATTATTGTTAAGTTGTGTTTATCACACACTTCTAAGAGGGATATGCCTTTTCAGTTGTTTTGGAGCTGCCAAAAATGATGTGGTGGGCGTTTAGATCTCCTAGTAGAATTGTATTTTTGTTAGAACATTTTTTTTATTATATCAGTTGATATGGGCTCTTTTGGGGGACTATAATAGCTAATAATGTGGAGAGGTTTATTATCTCTTTCGAGTACGATTTCAATTATTTGATTATTTGTTTGGGTTGGGTTAGAGAGGAGAGTGGCTTTGAGATTATTTTTTACAGCTATAAGTACTCCTCCCCTGGAGCGGGAGATATCGTTTCTAAAAGTTTGGTAACCTGGGATGTTCAGGTGGGAGTTTGAATTTAGTTTAGTTTCATTTAGCGAAATGACATCCGGGGAGTGGTTGGTAATTATACTGTAGTAGGAGACTTAGTTTTGGAAGGATACTGTTTATGTTTAGGTGGAGGAACTTAATCGAAGGAGGGGGGTTGCTTGTCATTTTGGAGATTGGGGAGGGCTAAATATTGAGGGTTGATGGAGACGTTCCATAATTAAAGTATTTGGGATGTTTAAGTTGAGGTGTTTTAGTGCTAACACGGTGGAATAGCTGGCAAGGTCTTCAGATTTAATATTAATGTCGGCTTTTTGGAAGGTGTATTGTACTAATTCGATTACAAATGTTGCAATATTGAGTTTTTCTTCAGTGGAGATTTTATTTGTTATTTCGATGTTAGGGGCAGCTTTGGTAACATTCGCGTAAGTTCTCTTTTCTTGTTGTTTATTAATGGCTTCTGTTTTGGCTTCTTTGAATTTTGGGCAGCCTTTGTACAGGGCGGCATGAGTCCCTGAGCAGTTTGCACATTTGGTATTCTCTTTTTGTTCTGGACAATCTTTAACCCTGTGATTTTTGCCACATCTTAGGCATCTTGTTTGGTTTTTGCAGCTGTGGTGAGTGTGCCCAAAGAGCTGGCATTTGAAGCATTGGGTGATTTGGGGGGGGGGGGCTAGTTATATTCCTCGGTTTTATGTTTAGAGTATCCTAGGTATAGACCATGTTTGATAAGAGTTTGTTGTGGTTCTTTTTCCTCAAATGTGATTTTTACCTTCCAGGTAGGGTTATTTGTGGCTCAGCAAATTAGTCTTTTTGTCTGGATTGGTGAATATTCTTGCTCTTTTAATTCCTGTCCAAGTCTTTAATTTGGATGTCAGGGTTAATGCCACAGGAGGCAACTACGGAGAAGTTTCTTTGTCTTATTTTTGGGGGGATTCTTGGTTTGGGGTTGCCTAGTTTAGTCTTTTGAGTCCAAGGTTGCAGGAGGATATTTGCAGATTTAGGGTCATGGGGGGTAAGTTTAGGATGTCGTTGCTACGAAGACAGTTTATGTTTGAGATCATGGCATTTGGTTTCTCTTCATTAATCAGTTTAGTAAGGGTTATTGGGTTTTTTGGAAGGATTCCTGATTGGATTGGTTGGGCGGATTTTTTGGTGGTTGTCTTGGAGTTAGGGGATGGATTTACTTCAACCGAATTAGGGCGCTGTCTTTTTCTGCTATTTTGAACAGGGATCCAGTTGTTTATGTCAAAATCAAAGAGGTTTAGGTTTTCATCTAGGGGGTCAGTTATAGGTGGGTTAGGGGTTGCCATATTGGCAAAACAGCCCCTCCCTACGGGTTCTAAATGGCTTCTTAAACAATGAAAAATTGAACAAGACTTCACTTACCAGAGAAAAAATTTGTTTCCAGCCTAAGGCGGCGGACGGAAGGAATAGGTACTCCTTATGATGAGGCACTATGATTTGAAATTGGCTTCGTAGCACTGTATTGGTAGCAAAGGACGCGTTCTGGTAAAAAGTGGCGGGTAAGTCACAGAGTGAAGGGTAAGTCACAGAGTGAAGGCTCATGGGATGGCGCTATAATAGTATAGACGTTGACGTAACCATGACAATGACAGAGATGACAATAATTTATACAATGATAACATGTTGACCAAGGACAAGACCCAGATGACGATACTTGTCATTTTATTGTACGCTTAAAATTAAATGTGCATTTAACCAGATCCTTGGACTATGAGATTGTTCCATGGTTTACAAGTTTGACAATTATTTATACTTTTATTAGAGTTTTAAAATAGCTAACAAAATCCTACATGCTGAATGAGGAAGGACAATTATGTCACATGGGACGGTCGAAGTACCTCATCCTATAATGTACACTCCATGAACAGACATTTTGTTTGGGTTAATTCAGGCAATAAGAACATGTTGATGACTGGATACTTTGAGTCAAATTCATCGCAAAACTCTGACGATTCTAAGCTATATTACAAACCAAATGTTCTAATTGGTACTACTGATAGTGTTGATGATGCCAAGATTCATGTAATGTACTTTAAATGCCAATCACAACATCAAGCTTTCTCTTCTACAAAGACTGACATCATATCTGAATAGTTTCATGGGTACCATTACTATTTGGATGACAACGGGGGGGGGGGATACCCAATTTCAGGTTATTAATTACTGCAGTACTATTCCAAGCATATTTCTTTGCTATTTCTGTGAGATCTCTAGTCAACACTGGAAGTGATAATTTACAGTCAACATACAGTATTGTACAGCAAAGCTATATCATAATTGCTAAGATCTTCATCAAAATTTGAATCTAAAATCTTTCTCCCCAAAACATAATATTTTCTAATTCGAAATTGTATGTAATTAAGTATGTAATTCTCACCTCAATAGAAGGATCATCACGAGGACAATCACCACCAGTGGTGGTTTGCTTTGGGGTGGTCCCCACTGATTCGCTGGCTATCATAAGGTTAAAACAACAAAAGAAAATCAAATTAAATGAAATAAGGAATTGATTAACTGGAAGATATTGAAAGAGGAAGGATAATTAGGCCTGTCGGTCACACCATGAAAATATACCATTCCAGAACTTGTGCTAAATATTTCAGAATATGTTAAACCTGGTACCCTCGATGGGTTTAGATCCATTATACTCAAGGTACTCTCTCAAAAAGAGCAACATCTTCTCATTTTCCTGAGTCTTACATCAAGTACAATAACTTTGTGATAAAATCAGTGCTTTACTATCTAGGTGTTATACAATTTGAAGTACTTCAGACAGATCTTTTTAAAGATCAAATCTGATAATAATAATAATAATAATAATAATAATAATAATAATAATAATAATAATAATAATAATAATAAAAGCTACATAAGTAGAACACAGCACACGAATTAGGTACCTCTCGCCACCAAAACAAGAGGGCAATCTAGTACCATACTGTACTTTAAAAATCGTCTTTTGCGTTAAGTTAGCAGGGAACAGTGATTACTGCTAAACGATTTAACTATCATATCATGGGCCTAATAATAACCGTATAGTACCCACACATCTATTGATGGGCCCTACTATATCAGTTATGGTAACTTTATCCATTTTAACGTCATGTCTGTTTCAGTCGCAATAACTAAACATGTACATAGGCTTAACGTTTCATTTGCTGGCAGTGAGCAATGAGTGGCGGTTCACGACTCAAGCTGCACAGTTTTAATAATTGTTGTAACTAATCAAGGGGAAATAGTTTTGAATGTGACATATTTAAAGGAGCACAGTTTGTTAACACAAAACAGTCGTTGTCTGTGCTCATTAGTCATTCAGTGTGCAGGAGTGTGTTGTAAGAGATGGGTCATCACAACTATGGAAAATTAGGTCATGACAGTCGACGTCAGGCAGGGGGAGGTCAGTCAGGGCAACGTGGGCCATCATTTGAGTTTTACAGCAATAAACAGGCTTCCTCCAGTTTCCAATGCTCTGATTTTGCTCTCTCTACTGTACATCCTTAAGATGTAATGTCGGAAATTCGTTGTTTGTCAATGTTATTAACACATTTCAGATCCAAAAAGTGTATATCACAAATCAATAAAAGACAATGTGGCAATGGTCTCAAAGAAAGAGCCTCAGGTGAACTTGTAAGCATGAATCCTTCCCTCTTCCCTTGCATAGGAGACTTCCTGTCACATTGTAAATAGTGGTGAAACAAATAAATATACAAATACCTAACATCTACATTTACTGTACCTTCCCTGACAGTCGAGCCAGTTGTTTCACTGCTAGTAGTTTGCATTGGGGTGGTCTCCACAGGTTTGCTTGAGGACAGATTGGTAGCTATCAGTAGGTCAAAATAAATGTGAAAGGAAATAAAATACTGATTAAGAGCTTTAAAAGTTGGAAAGGTTTGAAAGAGCAGGTATATATGTATATATACAAGTACAGACATTGAACAGTTTTAACCAATTATGCAAAGTTATAAATGGAGAAATAATTTTGCATGACACATGTCACCTAGCTTAACGAGGACGTCTTCACTCATTGTTATATGTAGTTCAAATGTACAGGGGTAAGTTGAACGACTATATGGAACTTTACCGCTATTGAAAATTAGGTCATAACAGTGGGGTAGGGTTAGGTCATGATGGTCAGTCAGGTCACGTAGGTCAGTGTAGTCACTGTCGGTCAGTCGGGTCACGTCGGTCAGTCGGGGCAGTGAGCAGCTAGCTTAAAGCATGGCTTTAGGTACAGAATTAATGTTGATGTGTTGTAGACTATTTAAACATAAATATTTCTATCAGTCAAGGTTGTAATTCTATTGCACAGTGGTAATCATCTGAGTCTCATTAATTAAAGTGGCTGGACTATGTAGTCTACTAGTAACATGCAGAGACCATTGTTAAGTCAGCTCATGTTGAAATGCAATACAAAAACGTGATGAAACACATGTACAATGTTGTGGCCTCTAATTATACGTAGTGTAACTTACAAGGAGTTAGAGTTTGTCATGGCAAAAATGGTGTTAATAAAGACAACCAAGAATGCCATACTGTTTTTATAAACACAATTCAGATCTGAAAAGTGTAACAAAAATCAATCAAAAACTACTGGCAATGGTCTCAAAGAAAGAGGCTCAGGTGTACTTGTAAGCATGAATCCTTCCTTCTTCCCTTGCATACCTAACATCTACATTTACTGTACCTTCCCTGACAGTCGAGCCAGTTGTTTCACTGCCAGTAGTTTGCATTGGGGTGGTCTCCACAGGTTTGCTTGAGTACAGATTGGTAGCTATCAGTAGGTCAAAATAAATGTGAAAGCTAGGAAATAAAATACTGATTAAGAGCTTTAAAAGTTGTTATTGGAAAGGTTTGAAAGAGCAGGTATATATGTATATATACCAGTACAAACATTGAACAGTTTTAACCAATTATGCAAAGTTATAAATGGAAAAATAATTTTGCATGACACATGTCACCTAGCTTAACGAGGACGTCTTCACTCATTGTTATATGTAGTTCAAATGTACAGGGGTCAGTTGAAAGACTATATGGGTCTTTACCACTGTTGAAGATTAGGTCATAACAGTGGAGTAGGGTTAGGTCATGTCGGTCAGTCGGGTCACATAGGTCAGTGTGGTCATTGTCGGCCAGTTGGGTCACGTCGTCAGTCTGGGCAGTGAGCAGCTAGCTTAAAGGATGGCTTTAAGTACAGAATTAATGTTGATATGTTGTAGACTATTTAAACATGTATATATTTCTATCAGTCAAGGTTGTAATTCTATTGCACAGTGGTAATCATCTGAGTCTCATTAATTTAAGTGGCTGGACTATGTAGTCTAACATGCAAAGACCATTGTTAAGTCAGCTCATGATGCGATGCAATACAAAAAAATGATAAAACACATGTACAATGTTGTGGCCCCTAATAGTAACTTACAAGGAGTTAGAGTGTGCCATGGCAAAAATGGTGTTTATAAAGACAACCAAGGATGCCATGCTGTTTTTATGAACACATTTCAGATCCAAAAAGTGTAACAAAAATCAATAAAAGACAATGTGACAATGGTCTCAAAGAAAGAGGCTCAGGTGAACTTGTAAGCATAAATCCTTCCTTCTTCCCTTACATACCTAACATCTACATTTACTGTACCTTCCCTGACAGTTGAGCCAGTTGTTTCACCACTTGAAGTTTGCTTTGGGGTAGTCTCCACAGGTTTGCTTGAGTACAGATTGGTAGCTATCAGTAGGTCAAAATAAATGTGAAAGGAAATAAATACTGATTAAGAGCTTTAAAAGTTGTTATTGGAAAGGTTTGAAAGATCAGGTATATATGTATATATACCAGTACAGACATTAAACAATTTAAACCAATTATGGAAAGTTATAAATGGAGAAATAATTTTGCATGACACATGTCACCTAGCTTAACGAGGACGTCTTCACGCATCATTAATATATGTAGTTCATTTGTGCAGGGGTAAGTTGAAAGACTATATGGGTTTTTCCACTGTTGAAGATTAGGTCATAACAGTGGAGTAGGGTTAGGTCATGTCGGTCAGTCGGGTCACATCGTCAGTCGGGTCACGTCGGTCAGTGGGGTCACTGTCGGTCAGTCGGGTCACGTCGTCAGTCGGGTCACGTAGGTCAGTGTGGTCATTGTCGGCCAGTCGGGTCAAGTCGGTCAGTCGGGGCAGTGAGCAGCTAGCTTAAAGGATGGCTTTAGGTACAGAATTAATGTTGATATGTTGTAGACTATTTAAACATTTATATATTTCTTTCAGTCAAGATTGTAATTCTATTGCACAGTGGTAATCATCTGAGTCTCATTAATTTAAGTGGCTGGACTATGTAGTCTAACATGCAGAGACCATTGTTAAGTCAGCTCATGTTGAAATGCAATACAAAAACTTGATAAAACACATGTACAATGTTGTGGCCTCTCATAATACGTAGTGTAACTTACAAGGAGTTAGAGTTTGTCATGGCAAAAATGGTGTTAATAAAGACAACTAAGGATGCCATGCTGTTTTTATTAACACATTTCAGATCCAAAAAGTGTAACAAAAATCAATAAAAGAAAATGTGGCAATGGTCTCAAAGAAAGAGGCTCAGGTGAACTAGTAAGCATGAATCCTTCCTTCTTCCCTTGCATACCTAAGGTGGCATACTCCTATTAGAGTCTATATCAATCCGCTCGATTGTTCTCCTTCAGGAAAAGTGCCAAAAAGCAGCGGGAGAACATCTTTTGTGACCTGTTATCAATCATAATCTAGTTTTTTGTGGCTTGCATGTTGAAGAGCATGAATGGAAGTACATGTGGTGAGAAAATTGGGTCAATTGAGGCAATTTTAGACCCCTTTAGGCCTCCCAGGAGCAGCGTAGGAAATTTGTTTACCACTGAGTGAAGAGGTTTGTTTACAAGTGACGAAAACTTCCGGCGCGGATAGCAAAAAATCTTCACGGTCATGGTACGGAAAATTGATGGTGCCATGAAAGGCCAACTTATCAGCTATCCGGTGATGGGTACCGTTTAGCTAGTGAAAACTTCTATCTAGTATTAGAGACCACATTACTTTTGTGATTTAGTGTGTAAGTCAATGGGGCTTTTAATGGGCATATGCTACCCTAACATCTACATTTACTGTACCTTCTCTGACAGTCGAGCCAGTTGTTTCACTGCTAGTAGTTTGCATTGGGGTGGTCTCCACAGGTTTGCTTGAGTACAGATTGGTAGCTATCAGTAGGTCAAAATAAATGTGAAAGGAAATAAAATACTGATTAAGAGCTTTAAAAGTTGTTATTGGAAAGGTTTGAAAGAGCAGTTATATATATACCAGTACAGACATTGAACAGTTTTAACCAATTATGCAAAGTTATAAATGGAGAAATAATTTTGCATGACACATGTGACCCAGCTTAACGAGGACGTCTTCACTCATTGTTATATGTAGTTCAAATGTGCAGGGGTCAGTTGAAAGACTATGGGTCTTTACCACTATTGAAAATTAGGTCATAACAGTGGAGAAGGGTTAGGTCATGACGGTCAGTCGGGTCACGTCGGTCAGTCGGGTCACGTCGGTCAGTGTGGTCATTGTCGGTCAGTCGGGTCACGTCGGTCAGTCGGGGCAGTGAGCAGCTAGCTTAAAGGATGGCTTTAAGTACAGAATTAATGTTGATATGTTGTAGACTATTTAAACATGTATATTTCTATCAGTCAAGGTTGTAATTCTATTGCACAGTGGTAATCATCTGAGGCTCATTAATTTAAGTGGCTGGACTATGTAGTCTAACATGCAAAGACCATTGTTAAGTCAGCTCATGATGCGATGCAATACAAAAACGTGATAAAACACATGTACAATGTTGTGGCCCCTAATAGTAACTTACAAGGAGTTAGAGTTTGTCATGGCAAAAATGGTGTTTAATAAAGACAACCAAGGATGCCATGCTGTTTTTATAAACACAATTCAGATCCAAAAAGTGTAACAAAACTCATTAAAAGACAATGTGACAATGGTCTCAAAGAAAGAGGCTCAGGTGAACTTGTAAGCATAAATCCTTCCCTCTTCCCTTACATACCTAACATCTACATTTACTGTACCTTCCCTGACAGTCGAGCCAGTTGTTTCACCACTTGAAGTTTGCTTTGGGGTAGTCTCCACAGGTTTGCTTGAGTACAGATTGGTAGCTATCAGTAGGTCAAAATAAATGTGAAAGCAAGGAAATAAAATACTGATTAAGAGCTTTAAAAGTTGTTATTGGAAAGGTTTGAAAGAGCAGGTATACATGTATATATACCAGTAAAGACATTAAACGATTTAAACCAATTATGGAAAGTTACAAATGGAGAAATAATTTTGCATGACACATGTCACCTAGCTTAACGAGGACATCTTCACGCATCATTAATATATGTAGTTCATATGTGCAGGGGTCAGTTGAAAGACTATATGGGTCTTTACCACTGTTGAAGATTAGGTCATAACAGTGGAGTAGGGTTAGGTCATGTCGGTCAGTCGGGTCACATCGTCAGTCGGGTCACGTCGGTCAGTGTGGTCATTGTCGGTCAGTCGGGTCACATCGTCAGTCGGGTCACGTAGGTCAGTGTGGTCATTGTCGGGCAGTCGGGTCACGTCGGTCAGTCGGGGCAGTGAGCAGCTAGCTTAAAGGATGGCTTTAGGTACAGAATTAATGTTGATATTTTTTAGACTATTTAAACATGTATATATTTCTTTCAGTCAAGATTGTAATTCTATTGCACAGTGGTAATCATCTGAGTCTCATTAATTTAAGTGGCTGGACTATGTAGTCTAACATGCAGAGACCATTGTTAAGTCAGCTCATGTTGAAATGCAATACAAAAACTTGATAAAACACATGTACAATGTTGTGGCCTCTAATAGTAACTAACAAGGAGTTAGAGTTTGTCATGGCAAAAATGGTGTTTACTAAAGACAACCAAGGATGCCATGCTGTTTTTATTAACACATTTCAGATCCAAAAAGTGTAACAAAAATCAATAAAAGAAAATGTGGCAATGGTCTCAAAGAAAGAGGCTCAGGTGAACTAGTAAGCATGAATCCTTCCTTCTTCCCTTGCATACCTAAGGTGGCATACTCCTATTAGAGACTATATCAATCCGCTCGATTGTTCTCCTTCAGGAAAAGTGCCAAAAAGCAGCGGGAGAACATCTTTTGTGACCTGTTATCAATCATAATCTAGTTTTTTGTGGCTTGCATGTTAAAGAACATGAATGGAAGTACATGTGGTGAGAAAATTGGGTCAATTGAGGCAATTTTAGACCCCTTTAGGCCTCCCAGGAGCAGCGTAGGAAATTTGTTTACCACTGAGTGAAGAGGTTTGTTTCCAAGTGACGAAAACTTCCGGCGCGGATAGCAAAAAATCTTCACGGTCATGGTACAAAAAATTGTCGGTGCCCATGAAAGGCCAACTTGTCAGCTATCCGGTGATGGGTAGCGTTTAGCTAGTGAAAACTTCTATCTAGACTTAGAGACCACATTACAAAAATTTGGCATTTTTGCTTTAGCAAAAATGCCAAATTTTTCATTTTAAGTGCTTGAAGTCCCAATTTTGGATCAAAGTAGTTGCTATGGTGTGTAAAAATGGTTTTCAAGCAAACGTCAGAAAATTTCAAGCTCGGGTGATTTTACGCATAAATTAGTATTACAGCCTAAAAGTACCACAAAGAGCATGTGCGTTTCTATACATTAGACTAGAACTGCCTTCTGAGCATTTCTGACCAGTTTTCCTCCCCAATAAACTATTGGGTCATTAAGCCTTGACCTACCAAGGCTTCCGTAATATGATTCCTTCCTCGAATCTGCTAAGTAGGTGCCAAATGCACGAAATTCAAAATCCTTCAGAATCAGACCAAAATGCCTGCAGTGTGTGTGACGTGAACGACTAAATTCAGTGAAATTTGACATCTGTGGGCACCTAAAGTACATGGTAATCATACTTTGGGTTATTTTTGCTAAAGTTGGAAGTACCTGGTGTTTAACTAAGGACAAAAACTCAGTTTCAAATCATGAAATACCCCTTATGTTGTTAGCCTAGGCCTCAGAATCATAATGACGCTATGTTAGTATCCTAGACCAAGTCTACACCGGCTGTAGCACAATGTTGTATGAGGTCTGTATCCTAAGTGGAGTGGCTGCTGAGTGCTAATACCTTACACAGAGAATGTTTTGAGTCTTATTTAGCAAATAATCCACAAAGGTATGGATTTTCTGCTCCTGCATATGAGCATCAAGGGGTTTTTGAGCCTATACTCACTCCTCATCAATTTTCTGTTGTTTGTCAATTTTCAGAGAAAGTTGATGTGCTAAGTCCTCAGCATTCACAGCTATATACTTTGAATGGGTGTGGTATCAATGGACTCAACTGGTTAGATGAGGTAACAACAAATCCCAAACAACTCTGACAGCAGAAAGAGATGTCCTGATGCTTCCATGGGAGATCTACTGTAGTAACTATAGGAACCAGTGCTTGACATCAATGGAGAATACGGTAATTTGACGTTGTTGTTCTTTGCCGAGCAACAAATTTGAATGTTTTATCATGAAATATGCCCCCCTATCGACCTCTCTTCTCTTATAACTGTCTTTAATACATTGTAACAACCTATGCACAAACCTTTAAATGGACTGGATATGCTATTGAGGTGAACAGTGTATCTAGATAGCATTCCAGTAAGCTTTCCTTTTGACTACTGCACATACTGTTACAGTGAGGCTGTGGCTTACAAATCCTGATGATCCAGTTTCGGCAAAGAACACCTTCAATTCTCTTCTCTTATTCTTAGTAACTTAACAATTGCACTGGAGTGACATGCAATATCAGTTTAAAATGTTCCAAACAGTTCAGGAATACATTGGGGTATGTCCTGTAGGTCAGTTTGGGAGGAATCAGCTTAGCTAAACCAAAGTAGTTTTCATCACTTTTCAGAGCCAGAGACGAAAAAGCCCTCCCCACTGACCCTTCTCTGGATGATGTTTCTGCAGGTAGGGCAAGCCAGACCAAGTGGACTGTGATCAGGGATACCAATAAAACCTGCAAGAATCATAGATTCACCCAATTTGGTCAAGCTTATCAAAATTGGTGACTGGAAATGTTGTTGCAGACGTAGACCTGTTTACTGCTTACACAGTATTGCTCGTATGTGTATTTACACACTGCACCGTGCATACTGAAATCTCTGACAATACATCTTTATGGACCTAAAATGATAATTGCATAGAATTCTGTTGTGGTTTATATGGTGACGACTATGAAAAGTATCGTTTTGGTAAAAAAAAAAAAAAACATTTTTTACTTAAGGTGGCATACTCCTATTAGAGTCTATATCAATCCGCTCGATTGTTCTCCTTCAGGAAAAGTGCCAAAAAGCAGCGGGAGAACATCTTTTGTGACCTGTTATCAATCATAATCTAGTTTTTTGTGGCTTGCATACATTGAAGAGCATGAATGGAAGTACATGTGGTGAAAAAATTGGGTCAATTGAGGCAATTTTAGACCCCTTTAGGCCTCCCAGGAGCAGGGTAGGAAATTTGTTTACCACTGAGTGAAGAGGTTTGTTTACAAGTGACGAAAACTTCCGGCGCGGATAGCAAAAGATCTTCACGGTCATGGTACGGAAAATTGATGGTGCCATGAAAGGCCAACTTGTCAGCTATCCAGTGATGGGTAGCGTTTAGCTAGTGAAAACTTCTATCTAGACTTAGAGACCACATTACTTTTGTGATTTAGTGTGTAAGTCAATGGGGCTTTTAATGGGCGTATGCTACCCTAACATCTCCATTTACTGTACCTTCCCTGACAGTCGAGCCAGTTGTTTCACCACTTGAAGTTTGCTTTGGGGTAGTCTCCACAGGTTTGCTTGAGGACAGATTGGTAGCTATCAGTAGGTCAAAATAAATGTGAAAGGAAATAAGATACTGATTGAGAGCTTTCAAAGTTGTTATTGGAAAGGTTTGAAAGAGCAGGTATATATGTGTATATATATCAGTACAGACATTGAACAGTTTTAACCAATTATGCAAAGTTATAAATGGAGAAATAATTTTGCATGACACATGTCACCTAGCTTAACGAGGACGTCTTCACGAATCGTTAATATATGTAGTTCAAATGTGCAGGGGTCAGTTGAAAGACTATATGGGTCTTTACCACTGTTGAAGATTAGGTCATCACAGTGGAGTAGGGTTAGGTCATGTCGGTCAGTCGGGTCACGTCGGTCAATGGGGTCATTGTCGGTCAGTCGGGTCACGTCGGTCAGTCGGGACAGTGAGCAGCTAGCTTAAAGGATGGCTTTAGGTACAGAATTAATGTTGACATGTTGTAGACTATTTAAACATGTATATATTTCTATCAGTCAAGGTTGTAATTCTATTGCACAGTGGTAATCATCTGAGTCTCATTAATTTAAGTGGCTGGACTAAGTAGTCTAACATGCAGAGACCATTGTTAAGTCAGCTCATGTTGAAATGCAATACAAAAACGTGATAAAACACATGTACAATGTTGTGGCCTCTAATTATACGTAGTGTAACTTACAAGGAGTTAGAGTTTGTCATGGCAAAAATGGTGTTTACTAAAGACAACCAAGGATGCCATACCGTTTTTATAAACACAATTCAGATCTACAGTAAAAAGTGTAACAAAAATCAATAAAAGACAATGTGGCAATGGTCTCAAAGAAAGAGGCTCAGGTGAACTAGTAAGCATGAATCCTTCCTTCTTCCCTTACATACCTAACATCTACATTTACTGTACCTTCCCTGACAGTCGAGCCAGTTGTTTCACCACTTGAAGTTTGCTTTGGGGTAGTCTCCACAGGTTTGCTTGAGGACAGATTGGTAGCTATCAGTAGGTCAAAATAAATGTGAAAGGAAATAAGATACTGATTGAGAGCTTTCAAAGTTGTTATTGGAAAGGTTTGAAAGAGCAGGTATATATGTGTATATATATCAGTACAGACATTGAACAGTTTTAACCAATTATGCAAAGTTATAAATGGAGAAATAATTTTGCATGACACATGTGACCTAGCTTAACGAGGACGTCTTCACGAATCGTTAATATATGTAGTTCAAATGTGCAGGGGTCAGTTGAAAGACTATATGGGTCTTTACCACTGTTGAAGATTAGGTCATCACAGTGGAGTAGGGTTAGGTCATGTCGGTCAGTCGGGTCACGTCGGTCAATGGGGTCATTGTCGGTCAGTCGGGTCACGTCGGTCAGTCGGGACAGTGAGCAGCTAGCTTAAAGGATGGCTTTAGGTACAGAATAAATGTTGACATGTTGTAGACTATTTAAACATGTATATATTTCTATCAGTCAAGGTTGTAATTCTATTGCACAGTGGTAATCATCTGAGTCTCATTAATTTAAGTGGCTGGACTAAGTAGTCTAACATGCAGAGACCATTGTTAAGTCAGCTCATGTTGAAATGCAATACAAAAACGTGATAAAACACATGTACAATGTTGTGGCCTCTAATAATATGGAGTGTAACTTACAAGGAGTTAGAGTTTGTCATGGCAAAAATGGTGTTTACTAAAGACAACCAAGAATGCCATGCTGTTTTTATAAACACAATTCAGATCCAAAAAGTGAAACAAAAATCAATAAAAAACTAGTGGCAATGGTCTCAAAGAAAGAGGCTCAGGTGAACTAGTAAGCATGAATCCTTCCTTTCTTCCCTTACATACCTAACATCTACATTTACTGTACCTTCCCTGACAGTCGAGTCAGTTGTTTCACTGCTAGAAGTTTGCTTTGGGGTGGTCTCCACAGGTTTGCTTGAGTACAGATTGGTAGCTATCAGTTGGTCAAAATAAGTGTGAAAGGAAATAAAATACTGATTAAGAGCTTTAAAAGTTGTTATTGGAAAGGTTTGAAAGAGCAGGTATATATGTATATATATACCAGTACAGTACAATACAGTACAGTACAAATGTGAAAGGAAATAGCAGGTATATATGTATATAGTAAAGGCTTCATAATTGATGCACCCCCGTAATTGACGCATCTTCAATTATTACTAGCAACGATACAGCAGGCCACCTAAACTTTTTGCAGTCAAGTAGAATTACAGTACATATTTCATGAGTTTGAATCCATTTCAGCTATTTGCTGACCAAATTCTGGTATTTTTTAAGCTTTTAACACCCTCCCCCCAGTTTTGCACATTTTGTGGTCAATTGGAAATCTTACACCCTAAAAATAACCAACATTAGCTCAATATGATAACACTTCTCTCTGGGACCTGACCTGTCTGAGCTTAGAGGCTCAGAGCATAGCAAACAGCATCTAAAGTCAATGGATGTATACTACGGCCTACAATACAGTTAGCTTATAAATCAACGGATGTGTCAATTTAGGGGTATGAAAGAACTTGACACGGCAGACGTTTTGTGGTCAAATTTTGCTCAATTGTACGGTGCATAAGCACAGAAACTTAAATATTTTGAGATCATAACATTTCTGAGGAGCTACACATATGAAAACCACATACAGTTGAGTGATTTGGATTTTTCCTTGATAGACATCGTTGATCAAATCCTTAAGTGCGTCAATTATGAGCCCACCATGCTATATACCAGTACAGACATTGAACAGGTTTAACCAATTATGCAAAGTTATAAATGGAGAAATAATTTTGCATGACACATGTCACCTAGCTTAACGAGGACGTCTTCACTCATTGTTATATGTAGTTCAAATGTGCAGGGGTAAGTTGAAAGACTATATGGGTCTTTACCACTATTGAAAATTAGGTCATAACAGTGGAGCAGGGTTAGGTCATGACGGTCAGTCTGGTCACGTCGGTCAGTCGGGTCACGTAGGTCAGTGTGGTCATTGTCGGTCAGTTGGGTCACGTCGGTCAGTCGGGGCAGTGAGCAGCTAGCTTAAAGGATGGCTTTAAGTACAGAATAAATGTTGATATGTTGTAGACTATTTAAACATGTATATATTTCTATCAGTCAAGGTTGTAATTCTATTGCACAGTGGTAATCATCTGAGTCTCATTAATTTAAGTGGCTGGACTATGTAGTCTAACATGCAGAGACCATTGTTAAGTCAGCTCATGTTGAAATGCAATACAAAAACGTGATAAAACACATGTACAATGTTGTGGCCTCTAATAACACGTAGTGTAACTTACAAGGAGTTAGAGTTTGTCATGGCAAAAATGGTGCTTAATAAAGACAACCAAGGATGCCATGCTGTTTTTATAAACACAATTCAGATCCAAAAAGTGTAACAAAAATCAATAAAAGACAATGTGGCAATGGTCTCAAAGAAAGAGGCTCAGGTGAACTAGTAAGCATGAATCCTTCCTTTCTTCCCTTACATACCTAACATCTACATTTACTGTACCTTCCCTGACAGTCGAGCCAGTTGTTTCACTGCTAGTAGTTTGCTTTGGGGTGGTCTCCACAGGTTTGCTTGAGTACATATTGGTAGCTATCAGTAGGTCAAAATACAGACAATAATATTGTCTCAAGAAGAGATGATTTTTACCATGAATTAGCAAAGGTAATACAAATTAGGCCTAGGTGTTCAGTATGTACGTATGAAAGGTACAACATAATATGATCACAAACGAGCTATATGTGCTTAAAGTGATGCAAAAGAGAAGCTTCTTTGATTTAATGATACTGCGGCCCCTTTACCCTTCATACCCGCATATACTGCACGCCTAGTTTGCAATGGTAGGTTCATTGGCAATGACGTGATGCTACCATAATCAACTTGTTCCAAAAGTTGCCTTTCCTTATGCGCAAACCATGTCTGAAATCACAAAATTGACCAACTACAGATATACTGTACATACACTGCCACACAAAATGGCTACCATCACACTGCATACTTCTAATAGATCTTGATATTTTATCAATTCTTAAAACAGCAATATCCTGTTCATAATTTAGGTTCCTAGCACAATTTACTGTAGCAAATTATGGTCACCACAAGTTCACTGAATGTTGTACTCAAAGTGGTGCATTAAAGTATTCTATTTATTTGAACTATCACCAATCTTATAAAAGAAACTGATTAGGATAAACTTTTATAAGCTGAGACAATTACAACACAAGAAAATAGTTAAGGGGAATATCAAAGTATAAGGGCCCTGTGGGTGTTAGTGTTGAGTCATTAGTATTTAACTAATCCAGTGATGGTTGCTCATTGTTGTATTCTGAATCCAAGACATACATAAGATTGCCGTGGAATCTTGAGTTTGTTTTGCCGAAAATATAAAACATAGCCGACAACTTCAGATGGTTAATTAATTATGAAAATTAGTAGTTAGTGATGAAGAACAATGTGATTGTATATAAAACAGAATATATTTTATTTTTATTATTTATAGTGTCATTATAATAAAATAAATTGTTTCATAAAATGAGTCTAACCATGCAAATAGAATGAATTCAACAAAACAATATATTTCTATCTTATTAGATGTTTGTGATGTTTGTGATATTTGAAATAATGTTATGGGAACTTAATAAAATAAATATCACATTTTGTTGTTGTTGGCTGTTTCTTATATCACTGGTTAAAACTTAGAAGTTCATAATGGGCACACCATACAGTATATTTGACATTGCTTTTCCATAAAGACGACATCAAATTGATTAAATAACCCTCGAACCGCCTCAAATAAAAAATCCTTTCACAATCTTACGGGTATTAATGTCAATGACTAAACAGTCCCTATCGAAGTCCTGCATGCAACATCAAATGTAAACGCATAAAGCACTATATGTTGTTAGCTTACGTGATAGCTAGCTGGCATTGGATGTAACATTGTTACAGATAATGTGAACAAAATATGATACTTATATCATTTAACTTGACCGCAGAAACTGGCTGAAGGTCCCGAGAAATATGAAAAGATCAGTTTAATGCGCAAGGAGAGGGGGGGGGGGCAGCAACGGGAATGCCCAATCACCATCAGATGTTATGTCGTCTGAGGATGGTCTAAGGAGTTAAAGCCCTCTCCTTTATAGTGTTATAGTTCGCAAATTTTGAAATTTTTCAAACGCTTCAATTGTAACATACTTACATACTATATGTGTATGTAAATTAAATTAACACATTTGTGTATTATTCTATCTTTCAGTGGGTGGATGGTGGGACTGGGGGGGGGGGCTTATTTCCATTGATTTTATTAGGGGAGGGATATAATTTTATGTGTAACGCTCCTGATGAGGTCACCATGCCCTGACCTCAGTCGAGGATTATGACATTTTTGTTCGAGAAAGAATAAAACGACGCCTCCGGGCTGAGGGGACGGCCTTCAATAAAACGTCAAGCTCTTCCTAAATCGGTAACAGAATCCCCCCCCCCCCATCAACTTCCAAATCCTGCGCACGTCACTCTAGTGGATTTTTCCTAAACTGTAACGGTTAGTGTATAGATTTAGTTTACTGCTTCGTTGTTGAACTTACCTTCTTTTGTAACATGGTCACTTGGTTTCGGTGCTGCCCCTGGGCATGGACCAGGATTGTAACGAGCAGCTGTTGAACAAGAATCACATGAAACATTACAGGAATAGTTACGATAAATTTATCAACAAGTTTTATTTTATTTTACAAGCGGGAAATTGTTCTAATTCTTTTCTAAAGTGTGTATAATTCATGTATATCGTTTTAAATAATTGAATCAAAATAAAGAAAACTTCAAATAAAAATGAATTTCTTGTATGCTATGACAACGGAGAACTAGAGCAAATAATGTTAAATGACGTTTTCAGCATTGGCGTAGGAAGGTACTTTTGAGTGGGGGGCTGAAGACTGATGGCCGGTCTGGGGGGGGGTCTAAGGGGAGGGGGTGTCCCCCTCCCCTTTGTAAACTTTTTGCATAATTTCCAGGTGGCCTCAGATGCAATTTGGTGCAATATAGCACACTTCAACACCCACTCCATTTTGTAAATAATTTTGCATTTTCACCTGGCCTTAGATGCAATTTGGTGCTCCAAATGAGATATTTTTCTCATTTGGAAATGAAAAAAGGGTTTTCTGACTTGCGAAGCGGGGGACGGAATGATACTTCCACCCCCTATATTTTTCACTGGGGAGAGGCTGGCGCCCCCAGCCCCCCGGTTCCTACGCCCTTGGTTTTCAGTCCGAGAAATAACCAGGTAGTGGACCACCTTATTGCTGCAATAGACAGGTAAGCATTCAGGGGGGTAGGAAGCTTCCAAAAAGTCCAGGGGGGGGGGGGAAACAACATCAGAGGGGCACTTTCTCATTCCATAACCACCATTCGTTATGCTATAAACCGATACACATGCCGGCCAATGGCTATATAACTTAAATATATATGATGTGTTAGTATGCTATCAATACTGTTATGGTGCACATGACTCTATCAACCTACATCTGTACTTCTCTCCATCCATAATTTAGAACTTTCCAAAAAAAATCCTTCTGTGTTCATTCCTTGAATAAAAGTCTTTAGCAACCTCGGTTAAATCCAAGTCATCGGTCTTAGATTTGTGTACATCCTTAAACATCAGACATTGTATCTCTTTTGTGACATTATGCTTCTCAGATAATTCTTTAGAAGACGCTGTGTGGAGAACGATCTTTCAGCTGAAGCGGTACTTAAATGAGCCAACAAATATATATGAATGAATTTTGCAAGTTCTGAAAGTAAGGGTTGGACATTTGGGTGTTTCTGCTATAGCAGAAATGATTGTGCTCATTGATGTAATTCTTTTCACATCAGGAAATTGCTGAAGAATAGTACTTAACAACCTAAGCTGTGCATCAAACTGCGGAAAATCAATGTCACTGGTGTTTGTTTTCACAAGCTGATCTGATATCTTAAAAGCTATGCCATTTGTTGCATGTAGAATTATAATTTCCTCCATATGGGTTAGTATTGTATCTGACCCTGCAGTAATTCCAGTGAATCTCCTTTGTAGTACAGCAAGGCATGCATCAATAGTCTCAACACTCTAGACACAGAAGTATGATTTGGCATCATCAGTATAGAATAATATCCTAGTAGAATGAGCTGCAACATTGATTGATTTTCATTGAGATTGTTTATTGTTAACCGTGCTACAAAAAGATGTGGGATGCCATTTTAGAATAGCATGTACAGACTAAAACTAAATAATTAATTTAATATATTAAAATTAACAAAGGCTTAAGATATTCAAAAAGACAGTTCTTCATCAAAAGGGCACATTTTATTTGCCAGTAGGGCACATTTGCTATATTGGAAAAAAGTGGGGGTAGTTCCCCCAGTGCCCCCTCCTACCCCTCTGTAAGCAGATCTTATGTGTACACTTACTTCTTCTATATATTGAGAAGCTTCAAAACTTTACTTATCTCGTCATACAGGAATATTTAGAAGCATATCTTCCACTGGCTGAAGTTGTCTGCTTCATACAAATTCTTGACATTTCTGCATCCTTAGGGAAAACCCACACCCTCATAGTATGTTATAAGCTGACGATATGAATTTTTAAAAAATGAAGTGGAACTTTCTGAATGCATCTGGCAACAAAAGAGTCAATGATATGATCATGGCAATCCAACGGAAAATGTTTTTTTGCTTTTCTGGATAATTTTTAACTAACGTATCTACAGAGAAAAGTATTATTTCTACTAAAAAAACAGTTGCATTTTGTTGAAATTCTAAAATGGCAGAGAACCTTGACAGCTAAGCGAACATTCCAACTATATCAAGGATAAATGAACAAGAAGATTATCATAGAAAAATAAAGGTTTTGAAAAACATTTGCCGTAATGACATCGCAGATTACCCACTGCGATCCATCCCAGGGAAGAATGAGGGGTTTGACCAGGCGAAATTAGTTCCATTCAATCGACCATATCATGAGTTAGGGACAAGATTTTGAGATGGGATCCTTGACTGACAATGTGCTCTAACTCTGCCCTTGTACAACTTGCTAAGCATTTCGTATGACTGTAGCAGGGATGAGACTGAGCCAGGGAAAAAAATCTGAAATTTATCGATTGCCGTCCTGGGGGAGGGGTTTAAGGGGAGGGGGTGTCCCCCTCCCCTTTAGAATTTTTTTGTCAGGTAAGGAGGGCTTAAATGCAAAATGGTGGACTCTAGATGGAATCTATCACATCACGTAACTCGCCAAAAAGTGTGGAATTTCTGCTTGTATAATTTATCCATTAGCTTTTTTGAACCAAAAAAAGGCTTTTTTGCTTGCTTTGTGCTACTTGATTCCACCACTGGTCAAATTCGGTGTTCCTTCCCTTCACAGTCCAGCATGTTCGGCAAAAAATTAAAAAATAAAAAAAATTAAATAAAAAAAATTAAATAAAAAAAATTAAATAAAAAAATAATAAAAAATAATAAAAAACGCGAATTACGAGAAAAAAACGCGAAAATGATAAAAAAAAAAATCGGAAATCCGCGTTTCAGCGGAAGAGTCTCATGCCTGGACTGTAGTGATTTAAATTACGAATTTCGAATGAAGCGATAATTACCTTTGATGAAGTATTATTTATTATAAATAATTCATAGTTTCGACCCATGTTAATTTAAAGGGATATCCCGTTGGCAGACGAAGATAACCTTGTATTAAGAGGGACTATATTGCAAGCTGACAAAAAAACGGAAACTTGACGTTTTGGCGAGATGTATCTCGACAAAGATACATTTTCAGATTTTGAACGATTTGGTATCATCTCCATACATCCTGAAAAAAAAAAACGTCAATTGTCAACTTCTTTTCATATTGGCGAGTTGTTGCATATCTCATCAATATGTCCCTTCTACGCTTCCATACATTTATTACCACGCGTTCTACTCCAATAACAATAAGAAGTATAATATGACGCCAACCTGAAGTTGGCAAGGTGCCAGGAATAAGCAAAGACAATCGTAGCTTATAACTTTGAAATTAAGGTGCAAACACAATAACACTAAACAAATCATATGTATGTAAATAGATCACAGAAATAAAATTTAAATGTTAAGAACATAGGGAATGAATAAAAAAAAACATGTCCCACCAAATACATGCCATGTTTGTCATTATATGAAATTACTTCCTCTCTATATCAGTTGTTCACTTGCTCTTGTAATGTAGAAGGCAGTTCAACAAAATACCTGCTTGCTTTAATAATTGAGTTCTCTCATTTTTTGTATATTTACCAACGTATACCCATGTACGCTGTATGTTCCATACTGTAGTCTGTAGGATATTACACTAGCGACCGGGATTTTCCCAAAAAAAATTACTCTTTTTCTTAACTTGTTCGAACATTTGTTATAACACCTTTCAGTGGGAAACTTGAAGATTTGTTTCTTAACCAATGAGCAAGTTATGAAAAGAGATTGACATAGTTCTGCTCCTATGAAAGGTAGTCTGGCGGTCAATCTCAATAAAAAAAATAACTTATTGAACATCAAATGTTGAATTCCGAAATGTTTAATTGCAAATACTGGAGAAAAAAAACAAGTTAAAGGTTCCATCGATCATTTGTTGACTTTGGTTTCTCCTATTTACTGATCTTTTTGCAATATGAAAGTAAATTAAAACAAGCGAAAGCTTTTCTGCTAGACGACATTGGCAACCACGATTGGCACACGCCATATACCAGTGTTGAGTGTGGATAGCTAGGCCTAACATTAGGCTATGCAGCCCTTATATGCGTGAATCAGTTAGGTGACCTTGTAGTATTGAACTGACCTTGGTTGCCAACGTTAGTAGTTGTGAGAAGTACACACTCAAATGACGAGATGCAGTTGAAAATAAATTGTTATATCCAACGTGTTTGTCCTCTTTGTGTTGTTCTTATTGTTTTACTTCAATTTAACAGTAAAGGATATGGAGAAAATCTTTTCAAACACATTGAGCACAGTTCGTGTTCAAAAAATGATCGTTAAGACTTGAAAGGTACATGGCGCAATCCACAATACAATACGACATGTACAGCCGCGCACGCAACTGGCTGGCTCAGAACACAGGCCTAGCAGTGAGAAAACATTTGAGCAGGGCTCTGTTAGTTGAACAACAAAAATGCAAAAGGAACATTAGACCAATCACAGTCTATTATTCACAAGATACACCTGGCGTCAGGCAGGCTTGAGTCAAGGAATACTAATTAGGAGTTAAAATGTTGCATATATGGCTGGAAATTACAGATGTTGCTGTTGGACAATTTTTCTTTGTACGCTAATAGATTTTATTTTCTTTGCAAGTTTCCTTTCACTATTTCTTATCAATTATCGCTAGACAAGGCGACTCTCAGTTGGTTGTTCGTTTACGTTGAGGAACACGTGTTTCCTATTTAACGTAAACAATTTATAATCTTTGCCCACCCATTACCCCGCTTTTGCCAGCAATATTTTTCAACTTGTACTTGAAAGTGTAGACGGCAAATTCTCTTCACTCCTTGAAGAGGAATTTATTTTACCGCCAAGACACCACCCGCGAACATGGCTAGAGCCTCGTGCAATTGGTACCTTCGAACACTTTGTCAGCCACTACTGAATTTATTGGACCAATCATATTGTAAAGAATTTTTTTTTACGATCTCCAATTAGTCATAATGGGGTTTACGCTCGGCCATAATCTCCGAAAATATAACATCTTAATGGCGTGAATATGGGGGTATAGAGCAATTGATTTTCTCGGGAGGGGGCATTACATTAACATCTACGTTTAGGAAGTTTCTCCATCTGGGGAAATTTGTTATCTATTAATTCCAACGAATTCTATTTTATCATCATTAGCAGGTTGAACAGTAAGCAACCGACCGAGCAAGCCCTTCCTTAGTTAACAGAAATTCTTAGACGATTGTAAGTAAATAGTTACTGTCATTATCAGAGTAGTTTTCTTGCTGACGAGACCATCGGGTGATCGGGTTGACCCGTGAGTTTTTTTCTGAACACGAACTTGAAATTCGTAAAGTCTAGTAAACACAAGTCAAACGATCATTGTACGTGATGTTAAAACTTTAAGAAAGAATTTCACTAACACATTTCTTTTCGACATTTTTACTTTTAAGTTAAGTTAAGTTAACGTGGGTAATAAAAAGAGAGTCATGAAGACAGTAACGTTTCTTGAATCTATTCTCTTTATTTTTTACCCGTTACTGCGAACGAACTAGACTTTTACAGCAGTGTTGGTATAGCTTCAAAAATACGCATCTTAGCGATCGCGACACCTCCGTCAGAGATTTGAATGTTTTCAATGAAATTCGGGAAGGGGAAAAAAAGGGTTTTTGAGCCAGATTCGGTTTTTTTTTGCAAGAAAAAAAAACGGTTTGGGGTTTTCACGAAACCGTGCAAGCTTAGTTGGGGGACTCTTAGATGAGCAATATCGAGTGAAACGGGTAAATGTTTTTAACCAAGCCTAGGCCTATATAGCTACCTTAAGTCGGATTGAACAACATAAATGTGTTTTTTTTGGAGGGGGCGGGGAGGGGGGAGGGGAACTGGCAACGCTGGCTTATAGTCATGCAGTCCAATTGTGCTGGAAGTATAGCATGTAACATTTCACCTTAGCTCTTATACGAAGATAACTGGTATGACATTGGGATCGTTGAAGGGAACTCCGTCATTAGGGAGATCTGGAGGTCCATCCCCACAAAAAGAAAAGATAAATGTGACGTTATGCATTTCTGAGGTAATCACTTGTAGGCTATAAATTATGTATACCATTATGTCGACATGGTTGTTCCCAGAACACTATTACTGTTGTTGGGCACTTAATGTATATCATTGTTAAAAAGGTACATTTTGGTAAAATTAAGCCTACCTTGAGACCTTCCTCCAAGAAGCAGAATGACAGCAATCAGAAGATGAATAAATAAAGGTGATCGACACTGCTTTAATCCTCCTTTCTCCATTTTGAACAAATCCAGAGGCAGAAAGGGAAAAACAATCTAAGTTTATCAAATGTGTCTTTTCCTGTGGTAAGTAGGTACGTATCATGTATGTCTTGCCGTTCTGTGATACTAATGAAGAATTACTGACCGTTTGCCAGTATTTATTACCATCTTCATAAAGCGTCCAATAAAGTCAACCATATAATGTCTTTTAATTGGTCATGATGGTGGATGACGTATGTAATGTTTCATGCATATTCAAGTTCAACATTGTGAATATGGAGCTGGTTGTACACAATTCCGTATTCACATCATATCAATTAGTTGATCACGATGTAAGTCTGGAAGCTGATGAGCGGTCGATTGTTTTACAGACGATACCCCAGACAATTTGAATATGCAATGAAAATTGCTTAGTCTCAATTGGCTGTTTATGCCTTCAATGCGCAGATAGATTGAACACAGCTAGTTAGATTTGAAGCATTAATTCTCTTCTTTGTAAAACAAGTCTTGTGAAAATGATTGGTTGTTGCTGCCCTTCGAGGTTTCTACTCCCCCCCCCCCACACCCCACCCCTTTCCTACCATCCCTCGATTGAACTTTCTTCCTACGCCTCGGATACCACGATTCTCTTGAAAAGTGACCAAATACTATAAATGACGTTTTTAGCAAAACACATATGTATCCGCATATATAGTCCGTAAAGGGAGACTTCTGGTAACCAATGAGCATGGCAGTAATGCCATTTATATATCACAACAATATTAGTGTATCAGGAAAACTTGAATTTGCACGTGATATATGTCAGACCCCGATCAGCCCTTTATTGTTCTACAGCTAACAGTAGGGGCGCAACAACTGTTTTGTACTGGGGAGAGGGAAAGGGTAAGATGAAAACTTCACATTAAGAGCATTCCAAAATTCTTCCGACTGATTTAGGTAGGGGCATAGAAAGGGTACAGTACTGTACTCTTGTTTAGCCAGTAGGTATGATTACCTCAAAAAACCTGAGCACGACTCAATTACCCTTGAAGGGAACATTTTCGTTTTCCAATGCGACAGCGAAATCTTTTTTTAACGTCATCGTCACGAAGTTATTATAAATTATTACCTTGAGATGGATATGAGGTTGTGTGGATTTGACAAACGGACCAATTGACTACACTATAAAAGGGTTAACTACTGTAACTGACAGTATACGATCCAATCGGTAAGATGATTGGTTCAATGTCAATTTGAATATTCATATAGCATCGGAAATGATAAATTTGATGACATTGACGGAGATATTAAGATGAGTGTAAGAAATGGAGAGCTAAAAATTTGCACACACACAATAATTCGTGTACACTAGCAAAAGTGTGTTAAAATTGTAGAAATGATAGCACCATTTTGCATCTAAGCCCCCTTCCTAAACACATTTCTGAAAGAGAAGTTATTGGCATAGGCGTAGGAGGCGAGGGGACGCCCCCCCCCCCCCGCAAAAAGATATTCCTGTGAAAATTCGGGCAATATTCTGATATTTGTTTCGGGCACTGCCAAAAACATATATTTACAATAATCTTGTTTGATGAGAGTTAGTAAGTCCGTATAAAAACTCAGCCTAAGGTAGTAATAGACTATAACGTTCTAAACGTTTATAACTAACGTTTATAACTAAACGTCTATAACGTTCTAAACGTGCCCGACTTATCTGGCATTGATGTTGTGGAGTTATGTGCATATGGGGTGGCATGCCCGCATAGCCGACCCCCCCCCCCACACACACACACACTTTTGACGCCAACTAGTGAAAATATTATACAGAAATATATTGGGAGACTAACCTGGAAAGTGAAAATCTTGTATACATAAGTTTCCTTCCAATGGTAGCACCAGTATGCATCTAAGTTTAGCACCTTTTAATTTAGTAACACATTCTCAAAAGGTGAGGGGGGTTTCACCAGTACGCCCTTCAATTTTGCTTACATTTTTCGGGCAAATCGTTACAGCACCCAAACCAATTGGGCTCCTATACGCCCATGGTTATTGGTCTCCCCTTCCTTAGATCTGACCCCAAAACGGACTTCGGCGAAATTTTGTGCTCGCCAACCCCCCCCCCCCCCTAGCTCCTTTTTTTGTGTGCAAAGAATAGATATATTTTGCAAAAAGAAGGTCTATTCATTATTGTATATTAAAAAGCAATGATTTATTTTCTTTTATGACGGTGACATTTACGGCACATTCAGATGAAATGTAGCCTATAGAAGCACTATTTTAGTATACCTCGACAGCGTGTCAACATATGCGATATTTGCCGAGTGAGGAACAAGTGACATCTTGACGAAAATTACCATTTCCTCGAGTTGCTTCTTGCACTTTACCTGTTTACTTGTACAAAGTCATTGCTATAAATAGTTTATGCAAAAAATCATTAACATGATATCTTGGAATCACATTTAACATTTATGAGTTGTTGCGTTAGAACTTTTCATGATCACTTGAAAGCATATACGTATGTAAACAGTTAGCAAGCGGTGGCAATGACAATTATGTATTCATATACCTATTGTGATTGAGTGTTGTGTAAAAAGTCCCAAGTCTTCTATAGAAAACTCAAAACTGTAATATAAAATGGAAGTTCTTAATTAATTTCTAGTAAAAGGGGCCATTAATGATCGTCACAAACTTTATAAAATATTCCATATTGATGAAAAAAACAAAAAAAAAACAGACCATAATCAGAGTTTTTTATTGACTTTTTTGAGGTTGTTATGGCAACGGATTATATTTTCCCTGATACCAGTCGGCGATAGATAACCAAACTTATAAAAAGGCTATTCCATGGAGAAAGTATATTTTTGGACTGATGAAAGAGGAATACAATCTAAGCTTCCAGTTGAAGTTTGAATTCATTTCCTAGGCAACGTTTTCAGTTAACACCAGATTGATAAAATATTCCATGCAAAAACAAAACAAAAAAAGACCATAATCAGAGTTTTTTATTGACTTTTTTGAGGTTGTTATGGCAACGGATTTTATTTTCCCTGATACCAGTCGGCGATAGATAACCAAACTTATAAAAAGGCTATTCCATGGAGAAAGTATATTTTTGGACTGATGAAACCTTTTGCCCCTTTCTGTAATTTATGTTGAGATTAGTTGAGACTAGTGGAACAGAGTTGTCTGATGATCGCTCAACGCGTGAAACTCTGAGTCAATATATATATATATATATGTATATATATATATATATATATATATATATATATATATATATATATATATATATATATGTATATGTATATGTATATGTATATATATATATATATATATATATATATATATATATATATATATATATATATATATATATATATATATATATATATATATAGCGGAAGGCCCGTGGTTCGAATCCCGGTGGAGGCTGAAAGTTTTTTCACTGTTCTTGATTTTCCAACTCATTACAATTTTCCTTTATATAATATATATATATATATATATATATATATATATATATATATATATATATATATATATATATATATATATATATATATTATATATATATATATATATATATATATATATATACACCCCTCACCCCCTTCTCACTCTCTTATATCCCCCTCGCCCTCGAACTCGATAATCTTGTTCATATACGATACTTTTCTTTCTACATCTTCTACAATACGTATAAGCAATAATACGACCGTCATCTTGTATGCAATTCAGAAAAGGCTATAAGAAAGCCTTGTCGTTAAACACTGGCAAGCAATAATTGATTCATTTATTAACGTAACGTTAAGTCTGACTTGACAAGACTCTTCGACCGAGGAGCCGAGGATTATAGTTCATTTCGTCTTATATGTTTACAAGAGGAACAATTAAAAATCAGTAGTCGCACAAAATGAACTAAACTCGGGCTATGATTTTTTTTATGAGGTAGTAATAATCTTGAAGCGAGCCACTTTTTTTTTTTTTTGTAATAATGTAGAATTTTGAAGCCGTGGTTGCTTCTATCAAGATTGATTAATTGGTTTTCTGCTGTCTCTTTAAATGATTACAATTTTTTTATTATTATTATTATCACCACAAGCATTGTAAATATACTTTGATGTAAATACATCTATTCTTAGAATTTTCTTATAAAGTTTCCATATTGATATTTTTTATCGTCATATGGCTTTATCACTGCTTTGCATATATGCCTATTATTAATAAAAATGAGCAAGGTTCAGTATGGCCTATATACGGTATACAAAGCAAATTTTGAAGGAAAATGTAGAGAAATCTTTTAGAAACAAATCATCTTTTTTGATGATTAATTTTGAAAGTGTCTAAATGGTTTATATCATATGACTAATTATTTCAGTTTTGAATATAATATTTCCGCGTAGACGTGTGTATTCCAGAAAGAAAAAGAAAGAAGTAGGTATTAAATTATTATTTAAAGTTATCGCGTCCTCATATATACTTGTATAATTAACGAACATAATTTATTATGTGCAAATAAAGATTTATTTTCAATATTGTATCCCGTCACTGAACATTTATATCGTTTTCAATGTTACCTTCATAAAAAGAACAGCGAATCAAATTTTATGAGATGCAGGTAAACACTTACAGATTTACAGATATAAATCGAACGTACCGTATACATGCGCATGTAGGGAATGGTTACCCCCGCCCCCCCCCCTCCGTGCACGGACTCCCATGGGGTTTATGCGAGACCTGGATATGAGTATAAAACTTAATTAGCAAACAGCATACTGCCTTGAGGGAAAACACTTTCTTCACCTTTTCCTCAGCTTATTCTATCCGAAACAACACATATAAATATATATATATATATATATATATATATATATATATATATATATATATATATATATATATATATATATATATATATATATATATATATATGATAATTTAATAATATATAGGCCTATATATATAATGAACAGTATATATTTAAGCTCCGACTGAGAACGTGGATTTTATGAGAACGTGGATTTTATTTTCGGACTGAGAACGTGTCGGACTGAAAACTGTTTTTTTCGGACTAAAAACGTGTATTTTATTTTCGGACTGAAAACGTGTCGGACTGAAAACTCGTTTTTTCGGACTAAAAACGTGTATTTTATTTTCGGACTGAAAACGTGTCGGACTGACAACGTGTACCCAGTAAGGGACGGCGAAGCCGTCAATCTACACGATTTAACAAGTTGGAATAGTTGCGGATTAACAGCGGGTATAAATATCTGTATCGGTTTATTTATACTTATGTTTATTTCCGTTGGCAAGAAGGGATATGATGTTGAACGTGGGGGAGGGTGTGTGTGGGGGGTGGGGCGGAGAAGGGTCCCCTTTGTAGTGTTGAAACGATGCTACATTTTACGTCTATCTTCGTGTATCACATGTATATAAATTAAAATTACTATCGACACGATCAATCAGTCCTGTCTCTCACCTCCTCTCATGCACTGCTGTATTTCCTTCCCTCTGTTTACCCTGTATTTTTTAATTTGCCGACTCCCCTTCCCCCCCCCCCCAACCCCCCAAAAATATATGTTCACAAGGTTAACAATTCTATAGTCCCAAGCTAAACACAGCTTGTTGTGGTGAACGTTCACTATACTTGCGGATCAAGACGGATCCCCCCCCCCCCCACCCCGTACTTCCCAGTTTCAGGATTTGGCAAATGGGAGATTATTCGGAGTTTTCCAAAGAGCTTAAAAAAATAGTTGTTCGTGATGGTTCAACGATCTTATATGACATAGGCCTATATTGTTCTTTTTGTCCTTCATTGACGTCGAAGTTTGAAATGAATTAATTATGCTAGGAACGTTCGGGCAATTTTTAAATTTCTCTGGCAAGTAAAATAGCTTCCCCCAGTGTTCCTCCTGGTTGACTAGAGCATGTACGCCTATATGGTCACACGATAGTATAGAGTATGATCCATGCAGACAGCTAGTATTTTATTTTATTTTAATTCCATCAAATTTCAGTTCAACTCTCGGACAATTTTTGGTTCACTAGTATCAAGTTGAGAGTTGTAATTCGAGTCAGTCCTGATGAGGTGCAGGGGTAGCCCCGTGGTGGGCTGGGTACCCCCCCCCCCCACCCTCATCCCCGTTGCCGACTTTTTGGCATTTCGTTGGGAGCCTTTCGGAACAAGAAGCAGGATATTCAATTCTGAAGTATAGTTAAGTGGAAATAACTGTTAATTTATTGTTCATTTCTTATTCCCTTTTTGCCAATCCATTCTTCCCTTACTTCCCTTTTACCTTTCAAGTTCCGTTATTTTTAATTCGGTGCACCGGTTACGAGGATGGGGTGCAGCTAGGGCAAGTGCTCTGTGATCGCCTAAAGGGCCCGTGGCCAGGAGCCCAAATATAAGTAAATATACATATTTATCTACACTCAAAAAAATGAAGTGTTGAAAAGTAATCGATAAGTGTCATATCAAACACTTCAGCCTATCTCGTACAGGGACAACACCCTCCTTGCTAATTTTACACTTTCCGAGTGTTGAAAATCTAGCACCTCGCTGGTGTTGAATTTATCAACACTTGCAGGTGTCATTGTCACACCCAGTCCCCTAAATTTAGCTCTTCAAAGGTGTTTATTACTCAGTTGATGGGAGAGCTGTAGTTACACGACATGTCTGGCTATTCTTACACTTTTTGCATGTTGAATATAGCCAACACGTTACTGATGTTCAATTGTCACTTGCAGGTGAAATTGCAAACCCCAAATCCCATAAATATAACACTTACTTTCAAAAAACGTGATACACAGGTTAAGTAAAATTATACTTAATTTTCATGTGAAATAAGAACACTAAAACATTTAAGTAAAAATTACTTAACTGCTGGTTTGTACAGTTTTACATGTTTATTATGTAACGCAAATACAATACTGTTATGTAAAATTTTGCCAGAGAAGTTTACATAGCACCCATTTAGTAAATATTTTATACAGGTTTTAGGTTAATTATTACCTAGTAATTAGGTAAACAATATATGGATGCATGTTTGAATCGCTCACAGCAGAAAGTTACATCTAAGAGAGAGCAAAAAGCAATCACAACACAAACAATTCAGAATGTGCGATTATCAGCAATTAAACACCCTACTACCTTCCTATTCCAGCGGTCCATATATTATATCCCATTAAATGTAAAATAAACAATTTAGGCTATAAAAGTACTGTCTTGTGGAATGAAGTCAACTTAAAAGTGCCAACATTTTCAATTGCTACAGTTCAGTTACTTGGTCTTTATTGTTTGCGCAAAGAAACAATTCTTCCCAAAGTCGATTTCAAATATGCAACAACTTTAGAGAAATTCTGATCCATGGGATGAGAAAACATGGAGTGCTGTGTATGATGACTGCTACACTACAGTGACTATGTATTTATTGTTGGCAAATGCCTTTTGGTATTCCAGATTAAACACAAGAAACAACTCTTCCCAAAGTCAATTTCAAATAGGCAACAACTTTAGATATATGCTGATCCGTGGGATGAGAAAACGTAGAGTGCTGTCTCTGATGACTGCTACACTGCAGTTACTTTGTCTTTGTTGTTGGCTCGTGCCTTTGGTATTCCAAATTAAACACAAAGAAACAACTCTTCCCAAAGACAATTCCAAATAAGCAACAACTTTACATACATTCTGATCCGTGAGATGAGGAAACGTGGAGTGCTGTCTATGACAACTGCTAAACTGCAGTTACTTTGTCTTTTTTGTTGGCACGGTAAGCATAAAAATCTCGAATCTGGTTGCACTTCACACCACCAGGCAACTGGTAGACAAGTTTTTGGAAAAATTCCCTGGCACCGAAACTTGCAATTTGGTATAATTCAGATTTAACACGTAGAATCATTTGAAGCAACATCAATGGCTTCATAAATGTCCTCTGGGGTAGGGCATGTCTCTCGATGATCACAAATGACTGCTGAGGATGTATTTTGCTTCCTCCAAGAAGTAACACATATTGCTGAGGTCTTTCTGAAATCTTTTGCAAATAGAATTCCAAGTTGATGCTACCTAAGTAACAAAGAAAAGAAAAGAAAATTCCCATCATAATGAAGTTGTGCTAAAACATTCTTGGAGCATAAGCAGTTATTTACATGTACCCCTCACAAAACATTGACATTCCTAAAGAAAATGCACACAATTTAATCAGCTGTGGTTGTCTTCTTCAAGCACGTTTGAAACTAGAAAGCCAGATGGCCTATAGTGATTCCTTGTCAAAACAGGAACTTGCATTAAACTTTCATCAGACAAAGTAGGCAACTTTTACAACCAATGCATCGGGTTAACAATGCTTAAAACAATGCTCACTCCCATTGTATGCAATTGTGTAGATGGCTATGAACTATAACAGCTAGATCACTTCCATAATATCGCTAAATTATAGTTGGGCCTAGGTCTAAAAGTATCACCGATCCACATCAGCCTCGGCCTACTTGCTACAACTTACAAGCTAAAATGGCAATTAGTGGTAATTATAGATTGCATTACATGAATATATGTTTATCCCTTATTAAACATAGTACCAGCGTAACTATAGGCCCATGCCCGATGCTATTAAAAATGCATTGCCTTGAAATAGCCTAAGTATATCCTACTAGTACTACTACTAGGATGGTGACTTCGAAGTTCGGCCACTTAAGACTTAAAACACCCCAAAACTAAATCTTCTGGTATAAATCATTTGAAAATATACTTCATATGGTGGGAGAATTTTGTTATAGTACGATACACGGCCAAACTTTCTTTCCTGCAAACTGTTTTCACGTTGTTTTCCAAGAAGATTCTTTGTGATTGTGGAACTGGTATTTCTTGCTAGAGTATTGCGAAGTTCGGACACGCAACCCACAGTGTGGCGTTGGTGATAAAATTGGTGGCGCAGTTGCTTTTTCAGTAATTATAACAGACTTCATAGATCTTCGTCATTTTATTGACAAATATGTAAGTAATTTCTTGCACACGGGTCATTTTGGAGAGAAAATAACTGTAGCTTCGTACTTTTTGGTGAAATTTGACTCTTCCTGTAGATTTTCATGGTGAAATCGTGTATTTCTTAGGGTGTCCGAACTTTCGCAGTATGCCGAACTTCGCAATACTGACTATACTACTTAAAAAAGTGACTCGCAGGGTATACGAAGTTACGGTTAACGCCCAAAAGGAATAGAATGCACTAGGTTACATAAAAGGCCTAGATCAAAGTCCTCCGTCCGTCCGTAGGCAATTCCGTTTAATTTTACTTGTATGTAGGTTACACAGATTCGTTGACAATTATGAGTTGACTATGACAAATAGCACCTAGCCTATTATATTAACTTATCGTATGACTTTAACGTTAGGTCTACGTAACGCAAGCGATTCAAATGCATTCGTCTACCCAACTTAGTCGTGGGTCTTTAAGCATATCTCGTTCTTTTCACGTTCCCTTAAATAATATCAAAACATACCTCCGAATTTTTCAATCAATTCTTCCAGGCCCCAGTCTCCTTTAACGTCATTTTCCATGCCATTGTAGCTCGTTATCGCACACTGAGTACGTAACGTTATGTGGCTTGCACGTATATATGGCCGTGGTTACTATAGTACATTTAGTAACGATAAATGTTGTCAGTGGTTTAAACACTTAACTTGCACTAAGAATCCAGCTGATGGGAGGTTTGACCAATCGGAATGCTCGAACTGAAAATACACTTTCTACAGGTGTAAAAAATACACGCTACATGAATTATGTAACCCTACTCAGGGTCAGAGTAACCCTTCAGGTGTAGGGTGAACGGTTACACCTGGAAAGTGTTCAAATTCAACACTCCATTTTTTTGCGTGTATATATGATATATGACAAAAAATGCTTTGTCTTTCCCTCCTGATATAGAACTAAAATGCATATATAAAAAATAATTAAAATACAGACTGTGTCTATGTATAATTCATACCTAAATTGAATGAAATACCAATTGTTCACAAATGACGGACTTGACCATACGTTTGATACCCAATGTTGTAATCACTTCAGAAGAAATGTTCACTTTGTATTTGCGTTTTAATTTTTGTGACACGAGTCAGTGTGTATCGGACTTATAGCCTATTCACTATTAGTTTCTTGAGCTGTAACAAAATGTCGACTCGAGACTTCGGTTACAATATTTCAAATACACTGTTGCTGAGTGATACCGGAGTTTACTCCACAGTGAGAACACTAGGTACATGCAGGGACGTTGCTAGAGAGGATGGGGGGGGGGGGGTAGGGTGTCTCACCCAAAACTTGGTAAAACTGACGATAGTTGGAAAATTGGAGTGCGACAGTTGGAATTTCCGACTGTCGCACTCTAGTTTATCTAGGCCTATTCATTATTCCTGTGATTGTGCAGGACCTAAAAATGGAAAAATTTCGGTCAAAATTGACCTTTAATCAGTTATATTTACCACGTTTTCCTTGCCACTTTGAGAAATTGTATCAGCGCGTTCCACATTTGGATGTACATATCATATAGGCATGCATCGGTTTTTACATCGCATGCCGATAACATATAATTTTCCGTGTTATTACCCTTCCATATTGGTTATAATTATTGGGGAAGTGGTTACAATATTAATGGTAATAATAAGTTTAACCACTGAAATACCCATTGCAAATTATCTTTTTTTTCAGTAGGTGCCCGAAAAGTTATCAGCATATTGCCCGAATTTCCACAAAAAAAATATTTGGTTGGGGTGGGGGGCTAATTAGTTTGAGAAATGAGTGCCAGTGGGTACAAATGTATCGAAAAATGTTCGGAACAAAAGTGCAGTCGCGAAAGATTGGGTGTCTGACTGATACTGACCGTATCGTTGACGAGTAGCGCGAGGGTGGGGGGGGCGGGACCAGGCAGCAGTTGGAATTTTCTGGCTTCAAAACTCATCCAGTTGGATTTTCAGCCACTACACCCCCCCCCCCAAAAAAAAAATCATCAGGCCTTAGCTACGTCCCTCGGTACACGGTGGTTACATAGTACGCTCCGACCAGAATTCACCCGATTACCAGATGCAGATTCACCTAGCAACCGAAGTAACTTGCATGAGAACTCCAACGGACAACCACTGATTTATTTTGATGCCTTCATCAATTTAGCCACCACTACATGGGACCTATTCTAATTCTGCTAATACATGCGCATGTCTGAGGTCCTGAAAATCATGGGCGTCAATCCAGGGGGGGACGGGGGGACACGTCCCCCCCACATTTCGATGGATGGGGGAAACAATATCAAATGTCCCCCCCAAACATTTGGAAAAAGAGTAGTGTCCTGGCTCTATTTGGTTACGGCTTACACATCTTAGGATTCATATCCTCGAATATCACTCAATGTTGCTGAATGGAGAATTCCACCCAGATCTCGTGAGTTGGTACCCTGAGCTCTCCGACAATCTTAAGCTTAGTCTGCCTTTATTTCGAGGCCAGTTCCAATCGTCGTCGGTTGAAGGGTATAGACAAATATTCAAGTTGATGAATCCAGTGGTACGGGCTATGTTTGGTGAAGTCGAAGCTCTCTTGCGGTTGCTCCTCGTCTCCTCCGCCGGTTCGACGGAAGCCGAGCGATCTTTTAGTGCTTTGAGGCGTTTGAAGACAAGGCTACGGAGCACCATGACTCAACAGAGGCTGAACCATGTGATCGTGTTCCATATTCACCGCGCAGGGACGTCGTTAGAGGAGGTGTGGGTGTGTCTCACCCCAAGCCATGGTAAAACTGACGCTAGTTGGAAAATTGGAGTGCGACAGTCGGAATTTCCGGCTGTCGCACTTTAGTTTATCTAGGCCTTTTCATATAATTTTTTTTTAAATTTCGGTCAAAATTGACCTTTAACCTGTCATATTTACCACGTTTTCCTTGCCACTTTGGGAAATTGTTTCTCGCGATTCTTATACTCCACCGTACAAAACTTCTTATGATTTTGAATACTACAAAAAAAAATGCCTAATAGAACTACCGTCATAGGCGTATAGCCCAATTTGTTTTGTGGGGAGGGGGGGGGGTTGTAACGACTTGCCCGAAAAATATAACCAAAATTTTTCGCGCGCTACGCGCGTAGCATCACACATGATCATGTGCATATCATACAGGCATGCATCGGTTTTTACATCGCATGCATATAGCATACAATCGTTTTCCGTCTTATTACCCTTCCGTATTGGTGATAATTGTTGGGTAATAATAATATCAGTATAACCACTGAAAAAAACACATTGCAAATTATCCAAAAAGCTATCAGCATATTGCCCGAATTTCACAAAAATATTTGGTTGGGGTGGGGGGGGGGGCCAATAAGTTTTTGAGATGAGTGCCAGTGGGTACAAATATATCGCAACAAGTTCCTAACAGAAGTGCAGTCGCGAAAGATTGGGTTTTCTGACTGACACCAGGCGCGGCGGAACGGAAAAATTATTGGGGGGGGGGGGCTAATGTGTGGAGATTATCTAAGCGGAGCGCCACCATCGGATGGCGCGGAGCGTACAAGAAAATTTTGGGTTTTTTCAAACCCCCAGATGGCCGAAAACGGCACTTCCCGAGTGTTTTATGCTGTGAATACCTGGCCCTAAAATATGGGTCTCAAGCCTGCAATTTCTCAGATTGCACGTAAAGTCTGTATAAACATTGTAATATGTATATTCGATGGTGTTTTAAGAGAGTAGCTATTACTCGTAGTGTACTCGCAAAGACGTTTTTGAGTGTAGTAAGGGCAGTGACGGAGCTAGGGGTATTGGTCGGGGGGGGCAAGAATGGTCTGTAGGGGCGCTTTCGACACTATCTAAGCGGAGCGCCACCACAGGTTGGCGCGGAGCGTACAGAAAATTTTTGAGTAAAGATACTCCCGAGATTGCAGGAAATGAACCTTTCCGGGCCCTTGCTAATTTGCAGATACACGGAGAATAAATAGGTGTCGTCGCCATTTTGTCGGAAAATTACACCGACAGAATATGACAAATGTCAATGGCTATATGAGAGCGCAATAAAATAGTCAAAAATCGCGAATAAGTAAAAAGTAGTGAAAAGCTGAAAAGGGCGCCAGCAGTCCATTTGAGTCCGTCAGGGGGGGGGGGGCATCCGCCCCTGACTGTATATATGGACGCTCGATCAACCACTAAGTAAGGGGATGTTGGAGAACTGGCTGGAATGAGGCAAGTCATTGGCCTAAGACGAAGTTGTGTTACGCTTACCGGTACTCACACTCACTGCTTCCACTTTTCACGGGGCGTGAAGACGCGGTTGGGGTGACAATGTGGTCTATAGCCAAGGGAAGGGCTGAGGGTCCCCCAGCAAGTACTAAAATTATTACACCTATAGAGTATACGTGTGCATCGGACAGATCGACAAGTATGCATTGAAAAATGGGCAGATGTACGTTTCGGAGCCATGGTAAATATTGGGGGGCTTATCATGCATTTGCCCCCTCAACTTTTTTATTGGGGGGCTGAGCCCCCCCCCCCAAGCCCCCCGGTTCCGCCGCCACTGACTGACACTGACCGTATCGTTGACGAGTAGCGGGAGGGTGGGGGGTACAAAGCAGCAGATGGAATTTTCTGGCTTCAAAACCGATTTTCAGCCACTACACCCCCCCCCAATCATCAGGCCTTAGCTACGTCCCTGGGTACATGGTGGTATACATAGTACGCTCCGACCAGAATTCACCCGATAACCAGATGCAAATCCACCTAGCAACCGAGGTAACTTACTTGAGGACTCCAACGAACAACCACTGATTTATTTTCATGCCTTCATCACTTTAGCCACCACTCACATGGGACCTATTCTAAGTCTGACGATACATGCGCATGTGTGAGGTCCTGAAAACATAATAAAAGTTGTTTGTCTTGCTATCCTTGTTTTCAAATTTCATGTAAATGTATTCTCGTAGACCTAGCAACCTGGTTTAACATGCTGGCGCCAAATTTGCGCTAAGCTCGCTATACGAACTCGGATACGGGCTGTGCCTTATTAGTTAGTTATTTAAATTATTAGTAATGGCGTATGAGGAAATGCACCATTTTGTGGTATGACTCCCAGGACAGAAAGTCGAGAAACTCACATGCAGTCGCGGGGATAGCTTCCTTCGCCTATATGTCCGGGGAAATTTTCGGACATCGTTCCTATAGACCAGGGGTTGGCAACCTGCGGGCCACATGCGGCCCGCCAGTGATTTTTTTTTTGCGGCCCGTGAGATGTCTCAAGAAAAAGAAAAAAAAAATCAATCTATTTTGCATCATCACCAAAAACGAGCTAGCTGCTTAGAATTTATCTGCACTTATGATGCTGTCAGGTTGGTCTATTATCACCATTAATTATCAACAGGACTGTATTGACATTATGGTTTTGTGAATACAGATTAAGTACACACACCTATTGCTTGAACGTCCTCGGAATCAAAGGTTTGAAATCAGCAGCAGGCCGTTGGTTAGGTGCGGCCCTGTCAATCTTTCACTCCTAAAATCTGGCCCATTCATTCAAAAGGTTGCCCACCCCTGCAATGGGCCTATATCTGAGGCCCTGGGGTCAGTGGCGTCGTGCCCATTGGGGCCCGGGGGTACAGGCCCCCCCCCCAAATCAAAGGTGTCATAAAATTTTGTCATAATTTAAAAAAAAGTGTTTTCGAAATCGAAAAGTAGACTAAATATTCAATTGCTCTTTGATGGTCGTTGCGGATTTTCCACATACCTCAAAGACCACATATCGGGAGTAGTAATGCCATTACCTTTGAATATGTTTGTCCTATGCTCGCGTTTGATACAGTCTCAATTAACCTGGAAAATAATCACTTCGTTATGGCGCGTTTTACCTTAGGTTTCGCTACTTTCACTTTTTCTGCCCATGTTTTCAAACGGCATGGCTTTTTCTTCACCCAGTCACCACTTCTCACGGGCATGGGCGGCAAGGGCGGCGGAACCGGGGGGCACGTGCCCCCACTTTTCCCCAGGTTAAATATGTGCCCATTTTCTACATAAAAATTGAAGTTAGCAAGAGGCCAGGGAACCAGAATGAACACTCGGGAAGGGCTTTTTTCCGGCCATCTGAGGGGTTTGTGAAACCAAAACTTTTCTACTACGCTCTGCGCCAACCGATGGTGGCGCTCCGCTCAGATAGTCGTGCATACAACTTTGCAACTCCTGGCTACGCCTCTGACTCTTAGTGAATTTCTGTGGGTCAAACTCAAAGCTATTTCGAATGAAACAAATTTGTTAAGATATTAGCAAGAAATAAACTCTAATTCGGAAGATTCCTACCTTATCAATTAGCATGATTTCGCCTCATTTTGTCTCAAAAGAAAACTTGTTCCTTGTTTCCCAATTTTCACATTGGATATTGCAGTGCTAGTATGCATATTTTCCTTGAGAGGGGGGGGGGGAGGGTTGATGGAGTGATGTGTGTACACAAATAAGATAATGCAATAAGAGTTGTAAAGGGTACTAAATATAAGGCTGCATCAGTCCAATCGAATTGCTGCAAAGTGCCCTTTGATGTCGGTGCCCCCTCAGATTAAAAGTGCTTCCGCCGCCCTTGATAGGCGGTGATCATGGATCAGCCAACACGAAAATGTTTCGATATCTTGAATGTTGGGCGCTTCTGGGAGACGAGGAATTGGTAAACTTAGGAATAAATGGCGATCACTTCCTTCGAGAATATTTCCCAAAATAAAAAATTGCCGGAAATTTTTATCAATTTTAGGGGTGTTGCTTTCTGCCATAATACACGGGAAGTGCCGTTTCCTGCAATCTGAGGGGTCTGCCAGAAGAAAAATTTTCTTGTACGCTGCGCGCCAACCAGTGGCGTTCCGCTTAGATAGTACTTACGGCCGGAGTACTCGAAACTCGAAACTCACATGCAGTCGAGGCGGATAGCTTCCTTCACCTATATGTCCGGGGACATTTTGGGACATCGTTCCTATAGGCCAATATCTGAGGCCCTGGGGTCATTCCTTGACCGACTTGGTGCAATATAAAGTGCCCATTTCGAAGTAAATTTATTCACAGATTGTTAGTTGTCATGGGTTCGAACAAATGAAGGGTATTCTATTCTGAAACATAGTGCAAAACAGGGCTGGGGTTCCAGTTTGCCGCATCATTTGTCAACTTGCACTGGGTTCTAAAGTTCTGGTCAATTGTAATCACTAATAAAAGAAGTAATCCATTAAGGTTGCATGAACTTTATTGGAAATTTCCTGAGTGACGAATTTGTTATTTTCTCCAGAAATCACGCAACTAGATGGCTGCTATCCAGCAAGGCAAGTGCCATCTCCAGCGATCTGGCAGGTATTGAAATCTGAAATTTCTCGGTACGCTGCGCGCCAACTGACGGTGGCGCTCCGCTAAGATAGTAATTACGGCCTGAATACTCGAATCGATTACACGTTTCAAATCGGATTGACGCCCCTGACTGAGGGTGAAATGCTGTGTATATATATATATATATATATATATATATATATATATATATATATATATATATATATATATATATATATATATATATATATATATATATATATATATAGGAATAACGGAAAAACTGTTAAACAATTATATATGCTGCATTTAGAGAGAGGCTGGATCTCGAGTGAGATACAATAATTAAATTAGGTAAGTGATTAGAAGTAAAACAGCCAATGTTTGGTTTTTGTAGAGCTTTCGAGCAAAACTAGCTCTTCTTCAGTGCATGATCACCGAAAGTGACAAGGAGTAGCAGGAATTGAAACTATTTTATAGAGAAGATTGTCGGCATGGTTGTCAAGTCTAAGCGACTTACTGATTTCTGCTGAATTGAGCCGAAGTTTTAGAAATTCGGATTATTTTAATATATATATATATATATATATATATATATATATATATATATATATATATATATATATATACGCGGGCCTCCCGCGTACAGAGCGGGAGGCCCGGGTTCGGATCCCGGTAGAGGCTGGAAGTTTTTTCCCCTGTTCTTTATTTTCCAACTCATTGCAATTATACATATATATGTATATGTTTTATAGAGAAGTAAAGAATTTTTTTGGGCTGGATTTTTTTTTTACGTAGGCTGTAAAACTGTCAGGTTACATGTTGTCCAATTTATATGCTTAACAACTCATCTAATGAATATGCAACGCATACCTGTTCAGTGCTCTACCGATGCGCCACGGCAGCTGTTGAAATTGTATCTCGCGATTCTTATACTCCACCATACAAAACTTCGTACGATTCAGAATACTCTAAAACAAATGACTCATAGAACTACCTTCATAGGCGTAGGAGCCCAATTTTATTTGGGGGGGGGGGCTGTAACGAATTGCCCGAAAAATATAACCAAAGTTTTTCGCATATTATATAGTCATGAATCGGTTTTTACATCGCATGCCAATAACATACAATCATTTTTCGTGTTATTACCCTTCCATATTGGTTAGAATTATTGTGGAAGAGAATACTAAGTTTGTGAAGTGAGTGCCAGAGGGTACAAAATGTATCGGAAAAATTTCGTAATAAAAGTGCAGTCGCGAAAGGTGGGGTGTCTGACTGACACTGACCGTATCGTTGCGAGTAGCGCGGGGGGGGGGGGGCGTATACAAGGCAGCAGTCGGAATTTTCTGTCTTCAAAACCCATCCAATTGGATTTTCAGCCACTACACCCCCCCCCACCCATCATCAGGCCTTAGCTACGTCCCTGGGGGCAAGTACCGCATCCACCGAAATTTTTGGCGAACGTAAAAAGTGACCCTTTCCATAAATTGAAAGTGAACAAGCTGTGCCACCAGCTCCCCTGGCAATATCAAACTAAACTGCTTAATATTAAACGAAAGTATTGAAAGTACAAGAATAACTTCGGGATTAAACTTAAACATATCACAAGTTAAATGTTGACCGTTGTTTACCGGAGATGTTGAATTTTGGAAAATTTCTTCGCTAAACCTTAATAATGATCTATTGAGCACCGATGCATCTGATTTTACTCACTGCGGGTAAATAGATCGATTTCCACATGTTAGTATCAAGCATTATTAATTACAGGTATATGCAAATAAATCTAGGAAAACTTGAATTTTTTTTTTTTTAACAATTTGATATGATGGCGGAGGGCTCACGTTTTTGTTCAGATATTGCTTGAAATGCAAATTATTTAGTTAACTGTATACTGTATGAGTGTATGCAAATTTTAGATTCGACAAAATGAAATATATGCAACACAAACAGCTGATTCAGGTAAGTATTAATCCAGAATTTAAGCAGTGTATTCCACAAGTCAAGAGAACAGCGTTTTGTTTGTATGATTTCGACAATCTCCGAAACAACTCTAAAGTTTCTTAGCCATGCATGGAACATCAATGAATATCCGTTATTTTAATCGCCCTCCCCATCTCCGTTCTCCTTTTGTGGATATCGCATCACCAGACTCCTCTAAAGAGAAAATATTACCACTATTATTTTCCCCATCACCCACCCACCCCTTCTCCTACCTCCCCAAACTACATACAACTAAGCAGTATTGCGCAATGCCAAGTCCTTCCACTAGTAAATAAACGAGTTACTTGTAATGATATACCCGCGCTCATGTCATGTCAAGTTGTACACTGTCTAAATGGTGTGTACGTGGGACTATAAAACGGCGAGGATTTGCGTATTGGCAGAGGCTGTTAGGGGAAAAAAAGAAAATGAAGAAAGAAAAATCTGCTTTGTATTGATTCAAAATGTAACGGCAAGTTGAGTTCGTTTTTGTGGTTTTACCTTTGGGAAAAAGATGGGTAACAGTAATTATCATTTCATCTCGGGCTATACATCTATACAGTATATATGTACTGTTCTAGGGGTGGACTGTCGGCCATAATCTGGGTCCGGGCAAAGACAGTTATTGCACCCCCTCCACTCCCGGCATAGAATGTAAAAGTGTCGGGGACTCTATAAAAACGTTTTCTTCATGGGTATATGCCCCATTGAATCTAGTTCTTTAAACACAAAAGTGTGAACGGGATAACATGGTGCCCAGTACTGTGACATGCTGGAAACATAAGTTTAAAGGGAGTGAAGACTCGCGCACAAAGAAACGTCTGATGCCGTTAATCTGACCTAGTTTCGAATGAGGTGTAACAGAAGTGTTAGACACCACCATCGATCCCAGTAAATACACACACAGCTTGCTACCGTCGGTAATTAGACACTAGTGTACAGTCAATACATTAGATATACGGTCAATACCCACAACACAGTCTACATAGCAGTGATGGACATCTCAGGTCTAGGTATCACGTTTCATTACTGTCTGTATTTTGTAGCGACAAGAAAAATAACTTCACTTGCATGCAACGGAAAGTTAACCTTTTTTCAGAGGGCGGCACGCGGTTTGGGGCGAGTCTTCAATGCCTTTAAAGAAGAAACAGGAACAGCATGTCTTTAGAACTTTTGTTTCCTTTCAGTTCACTCTTAAAATAAAATATACATGTGGTTAAAATGTTGGTACAAAAATTGTGCTCAGGCGTATTAAATTTATTATTTTGAGGGTGGTGGACTCAGTTCTAATCCGGGTCCTCGGACAAAGCTCGATCAATTTCTCGACCGGGTTAGTTCCACCCCTGCAACGCAAAACAATTCACTTATTCCTTTTTTCAGATGGTGTAATTATCAAAAATTTGTAACCTATTGTGATGAGTTTTCCATTAAAATATCATTTTCTTCCTCTATAGGTCATTGACATAATTCCATCAAGCCAACGTGCTAAAATTGTTCATACAGTTTTTTTTTTTGTTGCTCTTACGATAATTTCCTGTCGGATATATTTTTGTGTTGGCTTTACGTTCATTTGAAAAATAAATGGAGGGATTTCAAACTTGTCTGTATAGTTTGAAACTGAAAGTTAATGGATGTTATATGGCTTTATTGGTCTATATTGAAGTCTTGCTACAACGAATACATTCACTGTTGCTGGTTAACAGACTATACAGAGACACATGATAACAACACTATAGTTTTTCGTTCGACTCGTATATTCTTTTTACCCAGCTGCGAGAAAATTCTTGGGGTGCAACAGTTTCCTTTACGACAATGGCTCGAGTAACCTTTCTTCTAAGTATGTTGATTTATACTCCGTGTTACGTGGAAACTACTGGTGAGTACAGTAAACAAAAAAATCACAATTTTGGGATACTTTCTTTCAAACTACTTTCACACCTGGCACATGTTGACAATTTTCTGTTGTTATTTTAATACAGAATATCATAATTTAGCGATAAAGTTTGTAAAAGGAACAAAAAAACATTAATGCATTAGTGCATTCGCCTCCTCAACAGAGTAGTAAACACAGGTGGATATACTACAGTGTCATACCCTCAACCCCCCCCCCCCCCTCTCACCTCTCTCCCTTTCTATAGTATTATAGGCTCGTCTCTTGTGCTGCTTTTCGGTATTGTAAAGTCCTCTGGTAAATATGATATATAAGGAGAGAACCCTTCTGGATGGATTTAAACTTGGAAGTTACGTTAACGATATTACACTTCTTGACTGACACTAATTTCACTCATGTTTAATAATATAGGCTGCTATAGCTGAATGCGATGTTAGTTCTATTTGGATGTGAGCTATATCTACTAGACAAACCAGCGCTGAATTTTGGTCATAGTGTTTATTTAACGTAATGTGATATAGTATACTTAGTCACGACGATAAGGAGATCGGAGGGACACCCCTGTGGCCCGAGGAAAATATCGGATAAAGATTAATGTATTTCGTCATATTCATGATGTACTTATTGAAAAAATTAAGACTCCCTAAAAGGGCCCATAGTGACATAATTGGCCCATGGCGCCCGTCCCAGCTGACGACCTCAGCCGATGCTGCCACACGTGACCATTACTGGGAACAAAGAGTACTTGGATTGAGGATCTCTTTTGTTTTCTCTTTTGTTTTTAGTACATCATTTGCATAATCGCGTTAAGGAAATTATTAAAAAAAGGTGAAAAAAAAAATACCTTTAAAGTTTTGTTACAGGTTACAGTGTAGATTATGAAATAGTTTATGGTACACTTTAAAGAAAGTTCGGATTTATTATTCTGTCTTGCATATAATTGAAATGTTGAATTAGCGCTGCAGAATGTGATCGTTTTTAGAATTCTATTTTGTAGAACTTGTAAAGGCTTTAGAACGGAAATATTGGTCATACCATACGTTTCCACACAGTAGGATATCCTAGAGTAGACTAGTGCATAGTAAATCTGGAGAGCGACGGTGAGTGGAAGTGAACATCTAAGGCGATAGATAATGTCTGTGTAACGAAAGCTGTTACTGTGTACAGGTTGTGCAGGAACATATACACATGTAAAGGTTGTACAGGTACATTTACATATGTATGTTGTATATTATGTATTTTAGATCCTCCTGCAAGCAGGAACTTGCGAAGAAGCCATCATTGGCATATCAAAGCCGCAAGCTGACCAAAGTCAGTCTCTTAGATTCATATTTAACGTCTATGATTATGAACTGTCAATTGTCAACAATTCTGTTACTGGACGACATGGTTAAAAGGGTCTACAGTAACATATGCACATGGTTTAAAGGGTCTACAGTTACATATGCACATGGTTAAAAGGGCCTACAGTAACATATGAACATGGTTTAAAGGGTCTACAGTTACATATGCACATGGTTTAAAGGGTATACATGAACATATGCACATGGTTTAAATGGTGTACAGGAACATGCACACATGGTTTAAATGGTTACAGTAACATATGCACATGGTTTAATTTACATATGCACATGGTTAAAAGGGTCTACAGTTACATATGCACATGGTTTAAAAGGTGCACAGTAACTAATGCACATGGTTTAAAGGGTCTACAGTTACATATGCACATGGTTTAAAAGGTGCACAGTAACTAATGCACATGGTTTTTAGGGTGCACAGTAACATACACACATGGTTTAAAGGGTGTGCAGGAACAAATACACATGGTTTATAGGGTCTACATGAACATATACATATGTTACAGGGTTACAGTTACATATGCACATGGTTTAATTTACATATGCACATGGTTAAAAGGGCCTACAGTAACATATGAACATGGTTTAAAGGGTGTACAGGAACATAAACATATTGTTTGATGGGTGTGCAGGAACAAATACACATGGTTTATAGGGTCTACATGAACATATACATGTGTTACAGGGTTACAGTAACATATGCACATGGTTTAATTTGCATATGTACATGGTTTAAAGGGTCTACAGTTACATATGCACATGGTTTAAAGGGTGTACAGGAACATAAACATATTGTTTGATGGGTGTGCAGGAACAAATACACATGGTTTATAGGGTCTACATGAACATATACATGTGTTACAGGGTTACAGTAACATATGCACATGGTTTAATTTGCATATGTACATGGTTTAAAGGGTCTACAGTTGCATATGCACATGGTTTAAAGGGTGTACAGGAACATAAACATATTGTTTATAGGGTCTACATGAACATATACATATGGTTACAGGGTTACAGTAACATATGCACATGGTTTAAAAAAGTGTACAGGAACATATAGACATGGTTAATAGGGTCTAAATGAACATATACACATGGTATAAAGGGTCTACAGTAATATGAATTTACAGAAATTTGGAATGGACAGGAATTTTCCACTTCAGCAGAAGATATTCATAAATTTGATGCGTAGAGAGGATATAGTATACTCGCTGAACATCCTCCCTCACAGATTGAAGTAATTGGCTTCGCCATTTATGTTAAGTGCTTGCTCCATTCCGGTAACTGCTAGAGAAGAAATTCATACGTGTAAGCAATGTTATCGATAGGCTGTAGGGCTTAGAATACATTTGAAACAAAGCATTCAACTTCCTTCTTCGGATAGGTAGCGATTTAAAAGCGTTCGTGTCATCTATCGAGAGTCAGTAAATCATTAAACTTCTGGTTGTTGCTGTGACCAAGTGACGGGAAGCTGGGTATGTGTATGATGAAACCACACTCTATCGGAAAGGTATCTCCATATGAATTTAACAGAATAGGAGTGATCATTCCAGTAATTTGTGATTAAGACTTGTCCGCTGAAAATTATGTTACCTTCGTTCGAACTCCATATATACATATATATATATATATATATATATATATATATATATATATATATATATATATATATATATATATATATATATATATAACCACTTCAATTAAATGTACTTTATTTTCAATAGCCCTTGTTGTGGTAATGGCAAATGTTATTAATTTTGTGTGCTTTGTCAAATGAAATGAAAGCAAAAGAGGTTAAGTGGTTGCTCTTCATCTTTCCTGTGAAATAATGTCTGTGAAGTTACATATACATTAACATAAACATGTACATTAAACGCTCGTAATAAACATACATACACTATATTAGCGTCATTTTTAATATCTTGTAAGGCAAAAGAAGACCCACCCATGATGTGATTTGTTGGCCCTAAAACCTGTGTAATTATTCGCCATCAGTAGAAGAAATATCGGGGTATATTAACTTTCTCCCTGTAGTGACAATCGTGACAATCGTCAGTCAGCAGTTCATCTCAGTATAGGTGGTCCATGTATTCATAGCGGTTAATGCTCTTCAAAAGCTTTATTATTATTATTATTATTATTATTATTATTATTATTATTATTATTATTATTATTATTATTATTATTATTATTATTATTATTATTATTATTATTATTATTTTGATCATTATCATTATTATTAATTATATTCGTGTTGATTCATCCTTTATGCCTGATCAATTTGGAATATTTGTTGCGCTATCAAGATTCTCTAAATTTTCTCAGGAGTATGTTTCTATTCCATATAGTCGATACCAAAAAAAAAAGAGGGAAAAACGCCCCCCCCCCACCCACTGTCAGTCATAGAACGCCGTTAATATACACATTCACATCAGTAGTTATCACTGTGGCTGATTGGTGCACAGACTTGTCATGTGACAGAAAGGTCACGGGTGTGATTCCTACCAAGTTCGCCTGATGAGTCCCAATAGGACGAACAGGTCGTGAAGTGGATTTTGTTTATGATGTATTTATCGGAAATAGTTGATTGTAAATCTGTTATACCACTTGCTACACGTTCATTATATAACTATAACTATTTGTACGGTATATTATCACATAAACCGGTAAAATTATAAATTACATGTATATATAACCAAAAAGTTGTTTTTTTTTAATTTATATTTAATTTTGTTGCGATGAAACTGAAAGTTTCGTTCTTCTTGGTTACTTTTTAATGAAAAAAAAGAAGCTATTAACTCATGTATGGTCATTGCACTTCTCTCCAGAGCATCTCCCTTCATCAAGTATACGAAAATTAGTTTTATTCAACATTTTTCAGTCTGATACTTTAGTCGGTTAATAGTAAAACTCTTATATTGAAGCTTTGTCACAACAATGGTTCGTGCTACCTTTACTGTGTGTATGATGATCCATATTCTGTCTAGTCACGTACAAGTATCTCGTAAGTAGCCGACAAACTCTTTTTCTTGTTAAATTTGTTATTTTTTACGTAAATGCTTTACCATTCATGAATACAAAAAAAAAGCTTGTTCTTCAGGTTCCATTCTTTCGTTCTCAGAACTTTCAACGGATTCCTTTCACTTTGTTTTAATAGCCTTAAAATAGATATTAAACATCTTATGGAAGTTGAAATAGTCACTTTCAATACAAACATCAGCAATTAGCATAAGCCTAATACACTATCATAGCAGCGATGTCTAACCTAGCCATCTATACATGTATATAAGAATCAGAAATGTAGCCAATATTGCTTTTCTTGTTTACATGTTGAGGATTATAACAAACACTGGACTATTCTACCGTTTATGGAAGAATATAAAAGTTGTATATATTCCCCTAATGTAGAGAACATTATTCAATATTTGTGAAGTGAGCCTGTATTGGGTTAAATATGGTTGTGGATGCACATGCGCAGAGGGCTAGGTCGGGACAGAGGAGAGTTATGTCAAAAAGTTACCTTTATGAACTCTTTATGTTTCCTTACGTATATTATGGAAAAGATAATATTTATTCTACCCAATGTACATGACTTGATCATGAATTAAGTTTACACAGACACACGGCGTACTGGGTGGAAAGAGGTATGATTCCACTGATGTTATCTCTCTGAAGGTTTTGTCTGAAGTGTTTACCACGTGCATGCTTTGTCTAATTAAATATACAACCAAATTCTACAACATTCCACCAAACCTTTGTGTATATGGATGCAATATAAAAGGATGATTTTGTTGCCACCTGACATAGGCCCACATTATAAGTTGGTATTTCTCGTTAGTATTATTCATTTCAACACCCGATACACACAGAGAAGCCAGTAACTCTACTGTCAATCTTTAAGTATTGTTTACAGTAACTACGGCAAATTTTCAAGTCTTGTACCACAGTAAAAACTGGATCGTGCTATAAATCGGTAGCATGTGCTATTAGGATTACAGTAAGAACTGAGGATGTGTAATCCCAACAAATCGAGTTTGAATCATTTGTTGGGATTACACATATCCTCAGTTCTTACTGTAATCCTAATATCATATGCTACCGGATTTATCAGCACGATCCAGTTTTAACTGTTGTACAAAACTTTAAAATTTGCCGTATAGTTACTGATGTAATCTCTGTGTGAATCGGTTGAAATAAATCATGATAACAATTTTCAAGTGTTTTACTATAATTAACCTTTATTTTGAAGACACGATCGATAATATAAACATGGACATGATCGGTAGTCGTAATCATTGTCCCATTTCAACTTTAACAACACTGTATACCTCAGTCTTTGATGTATCGCCGGGCCATAGTTTTCTGAGCTTGTGATTATTCTAACAATATATCGATGTTGTTGTAAAACAAAGCGCCCACCACACTATTCTACTGTTTATCAGGTTAGATTCTGATAAGTGTAATATTGGGCGATAGCCTTTCTTTAAGAATAAATTGCTCTCTGCATGAAAAAAATAAGGAATTTTGACACTGCCCATATACTAACGTTAAACACTCGCGTTCTATCGCTGAAATAGACTGTTTCGCGTGGTAAAAATTTCCGACTCGTAACGGACACAGGGTTGTCACCTGGAAGTGATAGAATGTTACATTTTGTTTATTCTGAAAGACAAAAAGGAGAGGAGATAAAAAAAATAAGGTGAAGGTAAATTGCAAAGGACAGTAAGAACTGCAAAGATGTTAAGCACAGCCTAACGATAACGGATGCATGATTTAAATACATAGGCCTATAACCACTCACTACTTATTATAACTCTATGAGAATCGGTCGTTTTGGGAACATCCACGGCAATTATATGAAAGGGGCACAACAGCTGTCCTCGTTTGTAAGGGCATTATACTGCAAGTATAGAAGGACAAGAAACTCGTTCATGTGTGACTGATTGTATAGCCTAATATTAATAGCAGACAATAACGAGTGTCTTTAATTTCCGAATAGTTCATTAATGATAGAAGCATAAGATCAGTACCCCATGGTGCTCTCAACCTTACAAAAGAATACATGAACTATCTCCCAGCACGTATCACTTGAAATACTTTCAGGAAGTTATTGATACATGACTTAAGGTCTACCAACAATGATCCACAGTTCAAAAGGATGATACATGCACAGCATTGAAAATATTGGCAAAGTTTCATTTCAAGCTTCTTCTGTGATCTTAAACCATAGTAACCAATCTCTCTTATAGGTATGCGGACACTCGGTGTAAGGTAAACTATAGAAACCAACCTTTCTTACTTATGCGGACACACAGTGTAAGGTAAACTATAGTAACCAACCTCTCTTACTTATACAGACACCCATTGTAAGGTAAACTATAGTAACCAACCTCTCTTACTTATGCGGACACACAGTGTAATGGAAACTGTAGTATAACTAATCTCTCTCACTTATGCGGAAACACAGTGTAAGGTAAACTATTGTAAGCAACCTCTCTTACTTATACAAACACCCATTGTAAGGTAAACTATAGTAACCAACCTCTCTTACTTATGCGGACACCCAGTGTAAGGTAAACTATGGTAACCAACCTCTCTTACTTATGCAGACAACCAAGGTAAAATATAGTAACCAACCTCTCTTACCTATGCGGACACCCAGTGTAAGGTGTAAGGGAAACTACACTAACCAATCTCTCTTCCTTTTCCGACACCCAATGTTAGGTAAACTATAGTAACCAACCACTCTTACTTATGCAAACACCCAGTGTAAGGGAAACCATAGTTAACAATCTCTCTTACATATGCGGACACCCAGTGTAAGGTAAACTATAGTAACCAACCTCTCTTACTTATGCAGACACTCAGTGTAAGGGAAAATACAGTAACCAACCTCTCTTACTTATACGGACACTCGGTGTAAGGTAAACTATAGTAACCAATCTCTCTTACATATGCGGACACCCATTGTAAGGTAAACTATAGTAACCAACCACTCTTACTTATGCAGACACCCAGTCTAAGGGAAACCAGAGTACCTCTCTTACTTATGCGGACACTCAGTGTAAGGTAAACTATAGTAACCAATCTCTCTTACATATGCGGACACACAGTGTAAGGTAAACCATAGTAACCAATCTGTCTTACTTATACAGACACCCATTGTAAGGTAAACCATAGTAACCAACCTTTCTTACTTATGCAGACACTCAGTGTAAGGTAAACTATAGTAACCAATCTCTTTTACTTATGCGGACTCTCAGTGTAAGGGTAACTTTGCAGAACGAATTATAATGCTCATATGACATGTCATTATCAACAAAGGGGCAATGAATTGTTTCATAAATATTCACTTCTTCTAGCAGGTATTGGAGTTACAAACATATGAGTATTTATGAAAATATAAATTGTAAAAAACCAAACTAAGTTATCCTTCTAGATGTTTTGACTTTGATTCAATCCATAGTATTTCGTCGGCCAGAAGCTTTTCATTGTGATATTTAAAACGCACATAAAAAGGAAACTGCAGATTGTTCTACTTTCCCTTCACTACTTGAAATGAAAGTAAGCTAAAGAAATTAATGATTTCCATTGTTATGGGACAATAGACTAGCTTTGAAATGTTAATCAGTTTCCACTCAAATGTCTACTTGAAGATACACTACCTGTTTATAGTACTTATTCCTGAGGTCAAACTATTTGATGATGCCAGCTTGTATTGCTAATGAGGAGCTGGTCAATGGTCCTTCTCCTAGGCTTTTCAAATACTTCAATTAATCAGTCACTAATGATTAACCCTCCAATAAATAAAATCACCTGGACTTTTGGCAATGATCATAAATATCTAACAGTGGCGTAGGAAGGTACTTTTGAGTGGGGGGGGGGGCTGAAAACTGATGGCCGTCCTGGGGAGGGGTCTAAGGGGAGGGGGTGTCCCCCTCCCCCTTTGGATTTTTTTGCATTTCCAGGTGGCCTCAGATGCAATTTGGTGCAATATAGCACACTTCCACACCCACTCCATTCTTTAAACTTAATTTTGTATTTTCACCTGGCCTTAGATGCAATTTGGTGCTCCAAATGAGATTTTTTTCTCATTTGGAAATGAAAAAGGGGTTTTCTGACTTGCGAAGCGGGGGGCGGAATGATACTTCCGCCCCTCCACATTTTTCACTGGGGGCTGGCGCCCCCAGCCCCCCCCCCCCGGTTCCTACGCCCTTGATATCTAATGTATTAATGAGTCCGTTACTCATTGATGTAAGTATACTATTGCAAAAAGTTGAGTTTGTTCTTGCTCTAGGTGGTTCTTGTTCAACGTTTCCTTTGTTAAGGCTTGACTGACATATATCTGCAATAAAATTACCAGAGCCAGAAAGACACTTTCATTTGGGAAAGTTTTATCAATCATACGATTCATGATTTATTGTGGAGCTCCCGGATTTGAATTTCATAACCGTTTTGGTAGATTATGAAATATGGGGAATGTCAACAACTTGGGGCTATTCGAGACTCCGCCAAATAATCTCCAGATGTTGTGCATGATTGGAATAAATTTGTGATATCGTAATACTCATTTAAATACACGCTAATTAATGCAAATCTAAGGAATCTAAGGTATGGATACATCTATTATGTTTGTTATGTTGAACGTGTATATAGCGAGCGTGTATAAACAAATAAAGTAAGTATTAGACCACGGTCACACGTATAAAATTCCATCTTCCGACCATCGTTTCTTAACTATAGTCCGACCATATTAAACTAACTACGGTAACGGTCACGCGGCGTACTCACACGACTTATTGGATATATATTCGGACGGTCGTTATTCGCGGACACATGCATCAGTGAGTTAATTATGCTTTTGCAAAGCTATCATGCGCAGTTGCGTTGGGTCAGTGGTCACGGTTTTGACGATGTTTCGCGGGTTTTATAGTTGTAAGTAGTAGATGATGTCAATGTTTACGGTAAAATCCATAGTCGGACAACGCAATTGTGGTCACACGCAGGGTTCTTCCTGCTAATGATGGTCGGACCATGGTTAATTCGGGGCTAACTTCAGGACCCAACTTCACATGTGTTTTCATTCAAAACGATACTCAATGTTCAATGCGAAGTACGAGACTCTGACTAAAATGTCAGTCACTGAATCAAAGTTAACTTGTTAGAGAAATCTCGTTTATTTGTTTGATAATGGCTAATGAAGAAAACCTTGTAAAAAACCGACCAAACAATGCTATTAAGAATAAGTGCCCTATCCTGTATCATAGATATTAGTTTAGTTTAGTTTAGTTTGGTTTAGTAGAAAAAAAAGGATCAGGAGGGACACTCAAGTCCCCATCAAGGACCCTATAGGAAAGAAGAAGAAAAAACTGAAAACACAAACACTCAGACCCGATTACAATGCTTAAAGTGCTTGTCCAAAACATTCTTAAACCCATTGACACTACTTGCAAGTACCACTTTCTCAGGCAAACCGTTCCACTATTTCGCAACCCTATTAGAAAAAAAGTTATGCCGAATATTAATCCTACTTTGTGACTTTTGGAGTTTAAGACAATGACCTCATGGTACAACTGCTATTAGCAGAAAAAGTCGGTAAAGGATAAATTGTGTCAATGCTTATATTTCTTTGGCCAATTTATTGCCGTATACCCGCTTCGTCCTGCGAATTTCCATTCTGTCTACGCCACTGGTTGATCTTTAAATAATTTCTTATTTTCTTCGCAGATTTGCAGTTTTTGTGGTGTGTTCACTTCTCCTGGAACACGACAACAGCAACGGGGAAGTACGTGCCAACCAATTTGTCGCCGAAAACGTGTTCATCATTCTGTGATGACCAGAGCAATGATACAGGAACTACGTTTGGCCTAAGCGGAGGGAATATTTGTCTGTGTATTAAAAGTCTTGATGTTTTCAATGACACAGCAAGACTAGATGATATCGAATGCAAGGCAGACTGCAAACGCACTGCAGACACAGACACTGAATACTGTGGAAAGAGTGGAACTGTCGCCGTATACCTTGGTAATTGGTAGCAATTCACTTTGAGAACTTGATAACGTGGTCATTCGCTATGCTCATAACGATCATAACGTATAATTCTATCAAATATTACTTCACCCCTTTATTTCCTGTTCTCACCCACGCACCCAACCGCCCCCCCCCCCCCTCTCTCCCCATTAATTGGTCAAAAATTAATTTTAGTTACGGATCGGTTGTTACTCCTTGTTTGGGGGACTAAACTTCTAAATGCGATGTACCTGTCGTATATTCACCTTCTTGGTTTCCAAAATCAGCGACGCATTAGTTGACTTATCGATACGTATAAATTTATTTAATCATATGCTCACAGTACAGATATGATAAAAGAAATACGAAGAGGATATAAGTCGGAGACACATATTCATTCCCCTACTCTTACGAACATTTTGAATATGCAATTTTTTTTTTGTTAATGTTCCAGTACCAAATCATTCCTCTCAGCAATCAAGTGACTGTCCAAGCCTCTCCAAACTTGATAACGGAGTCATTCACTTTGAGTGGGATAGGGTGTATCTGACGTGTAACGATGGTTACCAGTTAACTGGAGATGACATGCTAGAGTGCAACCAGAATGGTGATATTTGGGAATGGCAAGGAACACCACCGACCTGCAAAGAAACTGCAACAGAATCAGACAATGATATGAGAGGTTTGATGCAAAACTACTTCAGAGGATTGAATTAAAGTAATCAGCCGAAAGAAAAAACTATTGAAAGGGTTGAAATGTGAACTTCTTCATCTTGTCTGTGTTTGAAGCAATGCCGAGAAATGATAAAGATCACGCCCTTTTACTCCGACTCAAAATTTAACGAATTCAGACTACCCAACTCATATACGGGTATATAAATTATTGACTAGACAAACTTGGACGTGTGAAATCAGAGATTGTAATGTCAATGCGTCAAAATGCTATGACAGTGGCGGTAAAAGGGAAGTCAAAATTTGAAAATCGGCTGTCACCAATGTTAGTCTTAGAAATATTCTTTCGTGACAATACAAAGCGATTTGAAGTAATAATTTTTATGATGAGATATTAGTTGAAGGAAGGCTGCATATGTCATATTGTAAACGTAATCACAGTTAAGTTATGCGGTAAACTCTACATAACTAACTAGTATATATGTCATTTCAATGCAACATGTAATTATCAAGATAGCCTTCGACAGGTAAAGGAAATTTGATTTGGAATACCTTTAAGAAGAATAAAGAAAATCTTTGTTAAATGTTCTTGTTTTTCAGGTAATACAGAGAAAGGAAACACAGGCGTTCTTGTTGCAATAATTATAACCATCATTGTTATAATTACAGCGGTTGTTGTGACAGTGATAGTTCTCAATCGGAAAAGGTAAAATTATTGATTACTCCTCTGATTCATTGGACCCACTATTTACGTCCATTGGATCACAATATTTACATTATTTAAAGATCAAAACACTTTTTACTGCATTTACAATAAAGACAATAATTATAAAGAATGACATTATTTTCAATTCGGCACATTTCTTTCCTTTAAGTGTTAATTGGAAAATATTAACCAATTTTCATCAACATGCGGTATTATTATTAGTATTATTATTAGTAACATGCGGTGTATTTACTGTTTTTTCTATTTAATATTTTATGGCATTGTATTTTCTAGATTGTTTGTAAAGCGCACAGATGCATCGCGCGTATAGTGCGCTATATAAGATTTTATTTACATACATTACATTATTTTTCACTCAAGGATCAAACATTTTCGTCTTCTATGTATTTTCTAAATAAATTCTTTCTGTTGTTTTACTCTCTCATCTTTATATATTCATACGTTATATATCAGTAGCTGCACGAGTGACTACAGGCCGCAAGCTCCACGATATCGACCAACAATTCAACGAGTTGACGGAGATGGAACCGTCGACCTAGATTTGGAGAAACCAGATGCAACTTCTCATGAGGCTACAGATGCAACATTGAACGAAGAAGAGCATGCGACTATCACTGTCGACTACGATTTATCTTCTGTACTCCCTTCCTGCGACGCAGAATACCCATTGGAAACAGCCAATGAAGATCTTTATGATACTGAAGAAGTTCAGATTGATCCAGGTCCTTGTGATCAAACTGGGTTTGATGAATCGCCATCGTACAAGCCGATTGATCCATACCGTCCTGTGCCATCGCCTAGATTAGAAACAACCCCCTCTTTATTGGACGAAAGTGTGAAAACCGTGGAAGAACATCAGCGAATATCCAACAGTTATGTAATACCAAATGCATCTGTACCAGCAGCGGGCAATAAGGCCTGGAACAACATCGACGACGGTGATGTCTACGACTGGGCAAACGCAAAAGGTTCTGAAGAGACCACTGCAGATCAGCAAGAATATGAGGTACAGATACCCAGAAGGTTCCAAAATATGGACATCAGTGAGATTGTAACTCCGAAATACACCAGGGTATCCAAAGAGACAAGTGTTGGGTCTGACGAAACCGAGTCGCAAGACCAGTCCAGAATGGAAGATGTATACTTGACTCCTATATAACCTTGTCTGGATAGTCCGGCCGAAACAGGGGTATATAATCATATTATTTGAAATTGTACACAGAAAGGAAATAACGATGTTCCCAAATTCCTGTTCATGCTGCACAGGAATTTGTTTGTTTTTTTAGTGCAAAAAAGAAGAAGAGAGGGAGCAAAATCTGTGAGCAAACGACATAGATGATAATGTACTTAACCCTTCCCATGCCGAATGTTTTAAATTAGGGCCAAAACACGGTCAGACTTCCGAAAATATTTCTCCCGAATGCCTCACCCTACAGAGAAGATTTTTAGCTATCCAGAAGCGCCACACTGACACGCTAGGCTATATAGAAACAATTTAGCAATAACGCCTCCACTTTGTGAGTAATCCCTAGCAATTCAACTGGAGCATTTTTATGGTATCGAATTTCGGTCAACAACAGTTGGCGATTCTGTAGACTATAGGGTAGACATATAAAAGTTAGAGAACCTGCCGTTTGATGCCGTTCGATATCGCGCCATTAACCTTTGGAACTCTTTACCCGAAACATTAATTGACAAACCTATAGTTTAAGATCTTTAAAATATAACTTGGGTACTAAATTATTTCCTTATTTCCATTACTTATTGACGCTGATCATTTGTCTACATATTACTTTCTTTAAGACTGACAGAAAGCCTACATTCTTTTATTGTTTGGATGCAGGTATTCAGCTGTGGCAGGAATGGAGGTGGGTAGATGGGTAATTTCAGTCGTGCATTTTGTGTGTATGTGCGTATACAGTTGATGGGGTGTTCAATTTGTGCTTTTTGTTTTAGATTGCTTTCATATACTGTAGTATTTCTTTCTACTACTTCAATTACAGGGAGTAGGGCACTTCGTCAAGCCCGCGGGGTTTTTATTGTTCTACTTCCTTCACACCGTGTCTCGTTTATCACTTTCTTCTTACCCACCGATTATTGTAAATATTAAATGCATGATGTGAGAACAAACAAATGACATGACATGGTCCTATACCAGGATCTGCCTCATTGGCATCATAACAGAAACAACAGCTGGAGGAGAAAAAAATGTGTTTCACAAACGGACAGAAAACACATTTAACTGCAATGGTGGTATACAGCTGAATGCCTTATTAAATTGAGGTATAGTCAAGTTAATCCTAGAAGAAAAAGATGTTTGTATATATATGCGTCTCAGAAATGTGGAATAATTACAACGCGTGTATTCCTTACTTATAATTTGAATCATTGCATTTCTTTGAAATTATATTTGCCTCTGCACATTATGTGAAGCTGATATTGAGGCAGAGTTTGGCCGTAACCAAGATAAAAGAAGAGAACTTATAAATGCAGGAAGCTGTTACTTGGTCCAAGTAGTATCTACTAGGTCCACGAAAGAGCTCGCTCATAAATGTAAAGAAATCAACAACCTGATCTGAGGGAATTGTATAGCCGTTAGCATATAGGCCCAGGGATGTGTCCACGCTGGGCGGCACTGGGCGGCCCCGCCCAGCACTAAAAATTACCGCCCAGCACTGTCTTAAAAATCGTGAATCCAGCCCAGCACTATTTGCATCGAAAATCCCGACATTGCTAACAATATATATTCAACATAAATTAGGCCTAGCCTATATGCCAAAATCATACAGACTAATAATGCATCAGTTACGCATGCGAGAAACATTATTTACGGCTCTCAATCGGTCCCTTGTAAAATCTCTTTGAAACAAACTAATAACTTTTACCAGGTACGTAATATATTTCACTAAAAACAATTAAAAATGTAAATTGTTAGCAAAACTAGTGTATGTGCTTAAAATGCTACACAAGTGCCAGCATTTGGCATCTGAGCACCTTCAAAAATCACCTTCAAAAATTTCTCAAAGCGGAGGGGTGTCCCCCTCCTCTTTGAGATTTTTTTTAGACCCCTCCCCCAGGACGGCAATCAGTATACCCGGCACTCAGGAAATCCTGGGCACATCCCTGTATAGGCTTATATTATAAACCACTCCTGACCATTTCTCGACTTTTTGTATCCTATTTTGTCGACGATTTCTCGCTATATGATGCACCTAAAATAATTCATCAACAAGTTACACTCTTTTGAAGTATTTCTGTTCTGCTATTCTACTCATAATCATATTAAATACATATTAAAGTTAGCTTTGATAAGTTAAATTCCACGTCGCCTCAACTTGTCATTTTTTTTGTAGTTTTCGCCATTTGTACGATATCTAGGGAGGAGCGGGGGGGGGGGGGTGGGCAGCGTTTTCTGCGGATATAAGGCTGATTAACATCCGCTCTAAACATATAAGCAGCCTTTCTATGTTTGTCTGGGTTGGTTATAATATACTATTTGCGTGTACCTTGAATGTTCTTAGAATCTTCATTTATTTTTAGGAATGAATGAAGAAAAGTTTTTCCCCCGTGTATATAAAAAGTAGTGTCACCACTAATCAGCATACACATCACACGGCACAATGAACAATACTGACATCATTTATACACCACCATTCAGTCGATTAATATTTTTAGAAACATTAAAGGATCAAAAACTGAAACCAACAGTAAGTAACTGATGAGGTTTCATATATTCACGTCAAAATACATATTTGTTAATTATAAAAGTGGAGCCACCGAGAAGCGGAATGAAATCTTTGAGCTCAGACATTTGTAACGTTTGTGGAATTATATTTATCTCGATGGAGTAGATTTTTCTCTCTATAGTAACTATGTATAACATTATGTTTTCCCCTCCAATTTCATTTTCGCGGTTATTACCTATATATATAGGTCTTCCTATGCTTCATTTTCCCCCGAAATTTTCAGCTATGTAGTGTCTTAAGTAGTGCTTTGTTGTATCATTTTCAAATAAGTATGAAATTTATAATTAATTTTATCTTCCCTGGTGTGATCTTGGTAAACCCAGCTACGAGCGTATATGATGTCGTGTGAATATATATATATATATATATATATATATATATATATATATATATATATATATATATATATATATATATATATATATTTCGCCTACAGTGAAATTACGACCTTCCTTACCGGTTTCGAACCTCTGGACATCCAATGAGCGTCCATAGCCTGGTTGGTTAGGGTGTCCGTGTACAAAGCGGGAGGCCCGGGTTCGAATGCCGGTGGAAGCTGGAAGTTATATATATATATATTTATATATATTATATTATATTATATTATTTTCCAGGGGAGCAAGTGCCTATTTCAGCCACCCATCCCTCCCCTCCCTTTCGGAGGCCGATGATGATGATAACAAATCGAGTTCTTCAGAAAAGCCAATGTTTCGCAAAACTTCTTGCACAGGAATGCAGATTATGTCATCATTGCATAATCGACGCTACTTGAAATCTATACGATTTTTTTTTGGACACGCACTGGCCATGAGTCAATGATCCTTCAAGAACAAATAAGAACGAATATATTATTGAGAGCGAGAGAGTTAATTGCTATATAACCAGCATCTCTAACCTTCTAAGCCGGCACTGTATACTCTTGAACCACATTAACTTACTTGAAGGGGATGGAGCACAATCACTGTTAGCCTTTCTGTCTAGCTTTGGTCTTTTCCACTGATACTGTGATAAGTGATATTGTAATAAGTATACTATGTTGTTACATTTTCAGGAGAAACTTAAGTTTTCAACTTGCAATCTTCCTTGATTATAATTTTCTTTAGTATTTATTTGATACTGTTGGTATTTTTTTCACAGATATACAGAAAGATAGATAGACAGACAGACAGAGAGATAGATAGACAGATATATAGACAGATAGACAGACAGACAGACAGACAGACAGACAGAGAGATAGATAGACAGATATATAGACAGATAGATAGACAGACAGACAGACACACCGACCGACCGACCGACCGACCGACATACAGAAAGACCGACCGACAGACAGACAGACAGATAGATAGCAGTCAATGGTTGTATATTCTTCGTCCGCAGCAGAAACCGAGAGAGAGCAAGCACACTTCGTGTTGTCGAAAACCGTTCCAAATATTAACAGGTTAATGGTCTAATGGTTGGAGCCAGTCAACCCTATGTAACAAAGGAGCACAGTATTTAGGTCATAATTATTACTTATATTTTCAGTGGAAAAAAAGTGCCCGTACCCACCCCTCCCCTCCTCCTCCCCTTCGAAACCCGATGAAGATAACAAAATGAGCAGTACCGTAACCACAAAGGATTTTTTTTTTCAGAAAAGCCCATGTTTCACACAAATTCTTGCACAGGAATGCAGATTATGTCATCATTGCATAAGCGACGCTACTTGAAATCTATAGGATTTTTTTTGGACACGCACTGGCCATGAGTCAATGATCCTTCCAATAAGAACGATGACTAACTTAAATGCATATGTTAATGAGAGAGGTACAGTTAATTGCTATATAACCAGCATCTCTAACCTTCTAAGCCGGCCTTGTGGAGATCTTGAGCCACATTAACTTACTTGAAGGGTATGGAGCACAATCACTATTGCCATTCTGTCTAGCTTTGGTCTTTTCCACTGATGCTGTAATGAAACGTTATCATAACATTTTTAAAAGAGCCTCTAAATATGTTTTTATTACGTTAATTGCGGTTTTATAAAAACGTCGGCATAACGTTTTTATGAGATATTAATGTTATATTAATGTTTTAACGAAAAAACTGTTTTAACGAAATCATAGCCTGAAAACGTTTTCGTGACATATTTATTACACCACAAATAACGTTATCAAGACAAAATACGAAACGTTTTAATAACGTTTTAAAAACGTTTTTGTGTTTGCTGGGTGCTATATAGGCATAGGAGGTGCTTCCATGATACAATACACGAACGATGAAGGTAATTAGCCGGGAACTAATACTCATGTTAGAGCATTACTGTGACAAGAAAGTATACATAACTTCCTCAAGTGATACGAATGCCAACTATAAAAATTTAGTACAAGGTTCTTCAATACCATACTACTTCTACTAGTTTGCCTTGGACTAGAAGTGATTAACGTAGCACCCATGAAGGATAGATCGACAGCTACTATATACTGGTATCTGTTATTTTATGATACCATTTATTTCATGTTTTATTTGTCATGTTCATTGTCATGTTTATTTTTGTGTGAGCGTTAATTAAGACTTTTCAAGTTGTACCCACGATCTCAGAGTTGACCGGCCCTATACTCTCATGGTAAGGTGCTACTTGTAATTTTCCCAAACCTAAAAATATATTGTTGCCTATAGTCACTGCGTTTTTGACCAGCTACATTTGCGTTAAAGGTGAGTCTCGAGGCAGACTTCAGGAGACGGACAGTGTTTAAAATTGCATTCATTTCAAATTGTGTTTATCACAACATGATTTTTTCGTTTTCTTCGAAAAATAACACTGCTTTAAGAATCCAACAACTCTTAAAATATTCTTCGGACATTCCTCTATAACTTCAGCCAACACATCCTGGTTCTTAATACTGTGTTTAATTATGTTATCATCTTGCTGTGACAAGTTTAATGCTCTGTTTAATTGTCGTACAGTACAACGTATAAAAATGACGTTATTTGTTTATTGTTTACTCTTTACATAACAACTCTCTTAGCACCCTACAACTGTTAAAATGTTCTTCAGACGTTCCTATATTGCTTTCAACCAACATTATCTGTTCTAAATACTGTTAGTGTAAGAACATTTAAATTATGTTATCATCTTGCTGTGACAAGAAACTGCTCTCTTTTCATTATCGTACAACGTATAAGAGTGACGTCATATGTATATTGTTTACTCGCAAAATAACACCTCTCCTAGCACACAACAACTCTTTAAATATTATTTTGATATCCCTCTATTACTTTCAATCAACACATCCTGTTTCTAAATAAGTGCAAGAACATTTAAATTATGTCGTTTCCATGTTGCTGTTACAAGGAACTCCTGAGTTTTTAATTGTCGTCCAACCTATAACAGTGACGTCATATGTTTATTGTTTACTCGTAAAGTATTACCTCTTTTAGCATCCAACAACTCTTCCTTCAAGTATTTTTAGGACATTTCTTTACCAACATTTAAATGCCATTTTCATGTTGCTGTGACAAGGGACTGCTATGTTGTAATTGTCGTACACCATATAAGATTGACGTCATTTGTTTGTTGTTTACTCGAAAATAACAACTCTCCAATCATCCAACATTGCGAAAATTGTTCCGATGACATCCCTCTACAACTTTCAACCAACACAACTTGGTACTAAATATGTGCAACGAAACTCGTTTTTAAGCACTTTTTGAAGCCTGCCCCGATGGACTACTAGCTAATACTTTCCAGATATACGTATGTTGTCATCTGCATTCAAATATTCCCATTTTAGAGAATAAATATGTAGGTTTAAATGTCTAATGTTGACACAGGCTTTCTAAACTTAGAAGTTATATGTTAAATGTAATCATGAGGTAAGTATGAAAGTACGCATGCTGTAATTTTCCTGCGCCACTTACGGAACCATTTATTAGAAGGTCTTAACGTGTGGGCTTCATGTTTCGATAACTCGGTTAAGGTTACAAGGTAACCCAAATTGCTGGCTTCAGGAACCGGCGCGGGGGGAATAGTGCACTTTTTATGAATGAGTAATTATCTTTTTACATTTTTGTAATAAAACAAATATGCTCTGCTATTACTGAAAGAGAGACCTATGATAACGAGACTGACAATGTGTCCTTTAACAAAAGATACCGGGAATTTTTGTGCCGTTTATCTGAAGGAAACAGAAAAACTAGTGAAAATTGTGCAGGCACATAGTGCATGTACAGTGTACCCACTTTCACGGGAAGCCATTTTGATGTGATCTTGCAGTTCGCTTTTTCAAATCAAGTTTCATGCCACCCTGTCCGAGGGCTATCCCTCCTGCCCCTTCCCTTCCCCCTTCTCCGGAGATTGAACCATCTTCTGCCACCTCTCAACAGGAAATCCAACGGTCGCAAACGTATCACGTTCAGGCAAACTATATACCCAATACATCAGCAGTATACTGACTATCATATAATAAGTGAGACAACTGTCACATCCCGACCTTAAGGGCACATAATTTGACCAAACCTACCAAGCATTGTATTATGATAAGGCCTGTAGGCAGGCTTGGGCAGGGGGTCTCCCACAACATCCCCACCCCCCCTTCCTCTCTGTCTCTCCCTGCACAGACTACTGTGCCTCCCAATTTTGGCCACTGCCGTGTATACACAAAGTTGAACAAGTTACAGGTCACAAGTGATTGCCCCCTGCTTAAATTGTTTGTATGTCTGTATTGTATGTATTTTTAGATCCTCCTGCAAGCATGAAATCGCGAAGAAGCCTTCATTGGCTTATCAAAGCCGTAAGCTGACCGAAGTCAGTCTCTTAGACTCATATTTAACGTCCATGATTATGAATTACCAATTGTCAACAACTCGGTAACTGGACGACGTACTTTAATCTTGGAGTGACTCGAACTCGGGACCTTATGATTGAAAGGCACCGGCGTTAACCACTGAGCTAACACTCCACTAACACTGCCCTCTCTCCACCGCTGGTGCCCCTCCAACACTCCAAAGTAGTAATTACAAAACAAAACAAAAACTGTACACCCTCTCTCTCTCTCTCTTTAAACAATCGTGTTTTAACCGGTGCAACTTCGACGGTTTAAAATGGTTACTTCTTTTTATTGTGAGGTCCCCGGTTAATTCAACACAATTGTTATTCCACGTTAACGGATAATATCAAAACTTTAATCCAAAGCAAAACCGTTAGGTTACGGAAAACAATCGTTTATTCGTCTCCTTCGTATTAGTAGGCGTCCTATATTTGCGCGACTGTTCTAAATTGAATCAACATTTTTGACGGCTAATATACTGTACCGATTGCGTAAGACTGCATGAACACGATTGTAAAATGCAACCGTCTCATGCGATATAAATACTCTGATTCAACAATTCTTTGCGAGCAATTTTAAGTATCCGATTCATTTAAAAGGTGGTCGCAGTAATAAAACATTTACGTTCAATCTTTACGTGCAATGCATACTGAAGATGCGATAGTACTTCTGTTAATCATTAGACCACTTTGTTATCTAGTTGGTCGGCTATTTAAATTGCTGTCCGGTTATGCGGCTGGACTGAAATTGGTGGGATAGTGTGCATTAACGAAGGCCAAGGAGTGAGAAGCTTGCGGGAGAGGGTTTAACTATTGGGTACAAGCAGGGGGTAGGAAGTTTCCAAAAAGTGGGGGGGGGGCACACCATCAGAGAGGCAACTTGTGCATTCCAAAATCACCACTCGTTATACTATAAACCCATACACACCGGCCATATCACTCAAATATATATGATGTGTTAGTATTTGCTATCAATACTATTTATTGCGATTGTTTATTGTTAACCGTGCTACAAAAAGATACGGGATGCCATTTTATAAATAACATGTACAGACTAAAAATAAATAATTAAAATAAAATATTAAAATCAACAAAGGCTTAATATATCCAAAAAACAGTTCCTCATCAAAGGACCACATTTTATTTGCTGCAGTAGGGAACATTTGCTATCCTCCCCCCCCCCCCCCGCTCCTACCCCCCTGTATACAAGAATGACATGGGTTGGAATTATCAGTTTGGGGATGGGAGTCAAACAGGACGGTATATATTGTTCACACTTTGCGACAAATTGTACCGTTCAATCCTCCTTAACCATAGAGGACTTTCAAATTATGTGAGTGCATGTATTTTTCCATGTTATACCATATAGTAATTGAAAGCACATAACGTATTCATACAGTCCAAGGTCCAAAGTCAAAACGTCAATTGTTAAAATCCTTAATACAATTAACGGTTTGAATTAGCTAAAAGAAATGTGAACATATTACCAAACGTTCCTCTGAAAGATTCGAGAAAGGTCTTACCATGTGTGTCTACTTTGTAGTATTCATCTCACCCCTGGATGTAATTAGTTGGTCCCTGGGACCCGGATTTTTATCACGTTGTCCACACGCGCCAGACGATTACATACAAGGACGCTATGAAAAGTACCCGCTTGTGTATCGTGTGTACTTAAAGTGAACGTAAGGCAATGGCAAACGATATATACACTATGTCAGAATTCGTGTAAAATGTGAGGGTAGAAAACTACAAGCTGTCAAGAAATGAAGCTAACACATCTCATATGTATAACTTGTGAGTGTAAAATACATCGCTCCAACACAGACACACACACACAGCCAGCCAGAGAGACAGTAGGCTATAAGGCTACAGTAAAACTATATAGCAACACGTATCTTGATATACAGAATTATATATTTTATACTTCACTTTGTATTGTGTACCAAATAGTGTTGCAATACATATTTTCTCAAGAGACTCTCTCATTTTGTTTAACCCAAATCGGATAAAATATTACAAGGAATGAATTATCACTGTTTTGTTTTTTTGGCTAATAGAACGTTGTTGGGATCCGCAGGATGGGTGCTCGCGTTTTGTTCACGTTGACGCGACGTTGTCGAATGTTTGCAGTTTTCCTTCATATTGTGACAAGAAATAATTTGTTGTTTGTAAACATGTGGAAACAACATGCGAAAATACAATACAATCAAGCCGACTTGATTGTTTGTTATAATCGATTTGTATTTTGATCTTCCCATGAAGCATTTCGTTCTTCAAACAAAAGCTACTGGAAAAAAAAATATATATATAATCGCATTGTACCTAGAATTCCAGGTCTTGGACTTTCCGTTGTTCCTACTTAAATAGCCTATTGTCTCCCCTTTTCATTTTGGAATCTAAAGACTTAGAGCCTCAGCTGTCTTCACAATGACGAAAATATTCCAGGTTATTCTACGGCTTTTGACGAGGCATCTCGCTCTGAGGAGACTTTACCTGGCATATTTAATGCGCTTTAAGAGAAGTACATCAGTTGATAACTTAGTTCAGATAGAGAAGAGTGAATCTGACTTCCGAACGAGAACGAAAAGAGAGTATCATTCTGACGATATTGCTAATTGCAAACTTTGTGGAAATTGTCATTACTGTCTTCATCGTAGTAAGTTTCAACTTACCGATAACATTACAATGCCTAGCCATTTCAACCAGCTCGATTTTCCCGGTGAAAGATTGGCCTGCACGGATATGGTCGTCGATGGCTTCTTCAACATCTCGGCTCATTCGGAGCCACCTTGTGATAACAACGACAACTTTCAGATCCCGGGATCCAGGCCATTTATTAGCCAAGAGTTCACGATAGAGGGTATCATTGGCAGCGGTGGCTTCGGATCTGTCTTCCTTGCCAAATACTGCGGCCATCAAGTAGCTGTTAAAAACTTGAAAAAGAGTGGCCAAAATAAGCGAGCCATGTTCCATAGTTTCAGAGCCGAATTCAACGCCTTGTATCTTAAGCACGATAACATTGTCGACGTGTTAGCTACGAGTGCTCTGCAAGATTTTGAAGAAGGAGCCTTTATCATTATGGAGTATGCCGGCCGCCGAAATTTACAGCAAATTATTAATGACACAAATGAGGCTCTTCCGATGAGTAGGAGAAGTACTTTCGCATCTCAAATCATCAGGGGCCTGCAGTACACGCATTCTGAAGGTATCGCTCACTTGGACATTAAACCTGCGAACATAATTGTCAACGATGACGATGTTTGTAAAATTGGCGACTTTGGCTGCTCACAAAGAATACAGAATGGTCAAGGAACGACAAGTCATCCAACTCGTTCTTACCTAACTGGGACCTACGCTTACCGAGCACCTGAGCTTCTTCGAGGTGACGTTGCCACAACGAGGGCCGACATCTATTCATTTGGTATCACTCTTTGGCAAATGCTTTCACGTGAGACCCCCTACGCTAGGGAGAACCACCACGTGGTCATATTTGGAGTCGTCGCTCATAACTTACGCCCTAAGTTCCCTGATATCAGTTTGCGTAATGCTAACGAAGGATGGTACAGGGGTGTTGTCGAAATGAGTTGGAAAGCTAATGTTCACGACCGACCAGCGGCAGAAGACCTCGTAAACATATTTTCGTCTCATGGATACGACAACGCTTGAACGACGACACGACCATTGACGCAAATGGCATTCATTGCCGTCTTTCTCTGTGGTTTTTCAACGTAAACCGAAGATTCTTTTGAAGATCTCAGCTGCTGAGAAGATCGTCGCTGTCTAACGTGGAACGAAGATAGCCGAGGAGGAATATTTTACAGGAATTGTGTGGATCTCATTGGTATCGACATTGCGGTGGCCAAGACGAGAGCAGAAATCGATAAGAGCTCGTTGACAGTAAGATATCATATGCTATCATACCTTATGGTTATGATTTGTTATTAATCATTGATACCATGTTTTAATGCAATTGAAGACATGCAGGGGAAAACCGCTATTTACCCATTTATTTCAATATAAAATATATATAAAATATTGTGCCAAAATGACTTTCAAACAATGTTCATAACACAACTCTCGCTGTACAATAATGTGCTAAGAGACTTGGCAATGAAAATCCTGCTATAGGTAAATATTTGGTATAGGGGGAAATTGGCGAAAAGATGGGAACGAACTTTGAGTGAACCTTTTTAGTGTATACTTTACTGTATTGTGCATTGACTGTAGCAAGTTTTGATGATATAAAATCTATTCATGAACTCGGAATGGTGGCAAGGTACAATGCAAACTTTACCCATACACATGACAACCTTTAACCACATATACAATATCTCTCGACATACTTAAGAATTATTGTTAATTTCATACGGTATTGTATGCTTTGGCTACGCCTTTCGTTTGATATCAATTTACGCTCGCTTGTAAGAAGATCCTAGAGAAAATGTCACACCGCCTGACGTAGGCTTGAATATTTAAGCTGGTTGAATATTTACCGTGTGGTGGTATAAGCCACGCGACTGCAGGGTTATAGTTATGAGAGACAAAATATGTTATGTGCGAAGCAACTGACGTCATTCGTTATAATTGTTTTGCTAATATTAGTTTTGTCAATAAGCTGAGCAATGTTTCGTTAACTATTGATTTGACCTGGAAGGAACTATAAGAATCATACGGGAATTGGTCTAACATATCTCAAACTTATCTCAAACTATCTGACTAATATTACTTCAAACCTATAGTTTTATTTGTACTTTTTGCAAGATGTAATTATTTCCAAAGGCTCATTAGTTGTGGGTATGAAACGTATTTGTTTTCCCAGGCATACCAGATTATACCAATTTCCATAATGGGTATATATAATTACATTGATACAAGTTTGTCATTCATGTACAGATTGAACTCGCAAATAACGTTTTAAGTACTTTATGAGTATAACTTTGCATTTTAATGTATTTATTAATGACTCTTTCTTATACGTTGGCTTAACGAAATGCAGGGGTCTGCTAGCTCAACTTAAGCTACAGTCAATTGTCTTAAATTAACCAATCAACAGAACGTGTTAGTTAAATTAGTTAAAAGTTAGTTATGCTTTTCAGTACCATCGTTCATACGTTCGTGTTATTATGTGGCACCATTCACACAGTGTAGTTGTGTTTCCTCATGGAACTTCCATGATACAGCAATATAACAGTGACAAATTAATTAGAGCGAATATCATATCTGTAGAAATTCGTGAATTTATGCTACCATTTTCGTCAAATCTACCTCTTTTTACCTCTTATCGACCCCCCCCCCCCTCCCTTCACCCACGAATTTCTAGTTCATTGGTCTTTCAATTCGACGAAACAAATGTTTTTTGTCGAATGTTTCTAGAGAAAAATACTTACAGAAATAGGAAATAGTTGCTGATTTTTCGAACTGGTAAGATTGTTTCATTGTCGTTTTGTGTCCGTTTAAAACTGCCACTGTACATTCAATCATTAATTATTCATTACATGGGGTTATGAATATCCAAATACTCACTCAATGAAGTCAGGGGCGATAAATATTAAAAGGCTCACTTTAGAGAACGTCGTATTCTCTCCCATACATACAATGAAACTGAAGCATGCGATCTATTTTTGTTTTGTTTTTTACATGCAATGTTTTATTTTAGATAAATTCCAATTATAAATTCTTATAAAAAATGCAAGATCCACTGACATACGATATGCGCTCGCCCAATGACCACTTATACGTATTTTCAATTGTAATGTATGAAACACATTTAAATAACAATAAGGGAATTATGTACCTGACGATCATGTCCTGTATTGAATATTGTATTGTGTTGAAAACAGTACCCTCTTGCCAATGCATATAGAGACTATATTCTTCTTTGAAAAAATACTATATATATATATAATATAATATCTATATAATATTATCTGAATTGTTATAAGTCTATTGAAGTACCTTAACTTAAATCACAGAAGGTTAAATTGTGTCACTTGTCAGATATACTTATTTCCTATATACGTACATGGGTAAGAGAACGCAAATCACACTCCTACACCGATTTCCGATTTTCCGGTTCATTTCCTGCAATGGATAGTTTATCATATAAATCACATAAAAAATGCATTCTGTGACTTTTCAGCCTTAGTACCTTGCAACCCCCCTTTTTGTGTATGAAGAGATCAATAACCATCTGTAATAATGCCTTTTTCTTCTGAGTTTAACTGAAGGAATGCCGGTAAATGTTTACCCCGACAAAAAGGTAGGAATGCGGTTCTACAATTTTAACAAAACAATTTTTAAAATTTATTTGTGCATTTTTAAAGCTAAAAAGACAAAAAAAAAAATATCGTTAAATTGTATTGAGATGTGTTCGTTTGGTGTTTACTAACATTTTTGAAACAAATAGTAGTTATTATATTTTGATTCTTTCTTTGCTTATTACTATTATTTGTTCATTTCTCTACTAATATGTATTGGTATTTTTCTACATTATGTTGTAAACTTCTACGTATTTTTATAATCCATTTTATCAGAAACCTAAGAGAATATAGAAAAAATATTAAATTAAATTATCAACATGTCTTTGTATTGCTTTCACTGTGTCATCTCAAAAAAGACCCTCCTTTCTTATTTGATCTCCGTACGTATAATACACAAGGCTGAAGCCATGATATGACATCATTGAGCTATACATGTGCTACTTATTAAAACATGGCATCCTTATGGTACTGGCTTCAATGTCAATACATATATATATATATATATATATACATATTATACTGTCAACATTCTATCAAAATAGAGTTAATCTTTATTAGATGCTTGGGGAAGTTGTTCTTCACTGAGATCTCTTTCATATATTAACTAAATAATATGATGGTTACGTCCCCCCCCCCCCCGCCCCTTAATATGACGTATGCGAGAAAAGGAGAGGGAACCATCATTGGCCAGGGGGTCACAATCAATAGTTAACCAGAGCCGTAAAAGTCGTTGGCGCAACAGACGGACAAAAAATATGTAACTAGACTTATTTAGCGTGAGCTCTATACATTTATGTGGACCAACAAGGGTGCTCAAGCTTACTATATACATATGTCATCGCGACGCGCATATACCCGGTTAAGCATGTAAAGAAGTATCTATTCTCTCCAGTGATCCACTTAATTCTACTCTCCTAACATAACCACATGATCATGATACGTTAAGTGAGTATCTCAAGTCCCTTGGAACGCTTTACCAGTACTTAATTATAACCCTCTCATGAGGAAATGCGTAAAAGAAAGATAGAACCTGGGCACGAGAAAAAGGAAGCCCGAATGTTCTCAACCCCCGTTTTAGAACAACGAGACTAATACCGTATGATCATAACGACGTCCTTGAAGCGAATATCACGAGCCCCAACTTCCCCCAAGGGAAAGGAAATAGGCATGCTACTACATTTTACCAGTTTAAAAGTAAGGGGAAGGGCTGGGGATTTCAAATTCAAGTCCCTCGACATATGGACCAACACATTTTACAAATGAGAGGGGCGGTTGTGGTGTCATTGAACGTGATGCGAAGAAAAAAAAAGTTTATAGAGCATTCTTTACGCATATTTAGACTGGATAGAACGCCACTGTCTTCTTTTTACACATCCATATGTATTAAGGAAAGTTGTCCAAGATAGAGCCTGGGCACGAAAACTAAACAATTTGATCCACTCTCGACCCTAGTCAGATAGTTCCCCCTATATTTTAGTCAATGGCGTTCCAAAACCACCAGACTGCTTTAAATCTGCACTACAGTGTGCTCAGCTTCGCTTCTACCACTATTAATGAAGTAAATATATTCAATCATACAAAACTGAATGTCAACAAACCAAGCGCTTATGACAAATTAGGTCTACATTTTATTTTAATTAGTTAAATTTTGGAATTTTGTGTATAACTGCAATATATTTGTGCAAATTAATCAATAAAATTCTTCTTTTTTAGTTTACTGACCCCTATAATAATAGTCAACTAACCTGCTTTGGTAGCGCGCGATGTTTTGTTTTCGACATGACAAACTTCGTCGCCCTACCAAGTTAATTTCTGAGTAGCAGAAACAACATCAACTTAGGCTAGCTCATCCTAGCATACTACCAATTACATGTGATTGCGAACCTTTATATGTAGTCCAGAGCTCTCATCGTACCTTTGCACCACAATTCAATGATTTGCTGCTTCATCGCTTTATGATTTCTTCTTAAAGTTGGTTTTACGAATTAATCTAAGAATATATTATTGACTTAACCTAAGCCTACCGGTATCAGTGTCAGTAGCTCAATGCAGTTCTGGCAAATATACAGTTAGTTAGGGCCTAGCACTAGTAGGCCTAGTACTAGTAGGCTAGTAGCAGTAGCACTGCATTAGCACTAGCCTAGGCCTAAGTTAGGCTTATTGTGTAAGTGTAAGACTAAAACTAGTAAGAGTCTAGGACTAAAGTAAGACAAGACGGACGTAGTGAACGGTGAGAGTCCACTGACTCATTGATACAGGGAGGTACGCCAGGTATAGCGTTAGGCTAACGTTAAGCCTTTAGGATTAAGCTACAGAAGACCTTGCCTAGGCCTAGTAGGCCTAGGCCTAGGCCTTTTCAGTTTTCTCAGAGTCTAAACCAGCTTCAAAATAGTCACTGAACGAGAAGTACAATGAATCCATTAACAAATTCTAACTTCACACATGCATTGAATTTGACTGTATATATACTTTGATTTTGCTAAATACTAAAATAGTGTCAGACGATTACGTACGCATAAAGCAGTAGGCTATGCACATTAGGGGACATGGGAAGTAGCCTACACTGTAGGCTACTTCCCATGTCCCCTAATGTGCATACTGCTTATATGGTTGACACTCACTGTACGGTGGTGTACTGTAGGCTACAGTACACCACCGTACAGTGACTAGGTGACAGTGTACTAGGATTAGCCTGACAGCAATAGGCCTATTGCTGATAACAGTCAATGATTGACAGCTGTTTTGTTCGTTTATGCTAGTCCTATCTTAGTTAGCATACAGGAAATTTTGTGTGTGTGTATATATGATGCTGCTGAGCTAGGGCTTCAGGCTAACATTAACCCAGCATGGTGGGTTCTATTTAAACTTGGACAATGTATGACTTTGAACTGGCAAGCTGTTCTCATTGTGATATAAAATTATTTCTCGGTCTAGCCCTAGACTAACGTAATGCCAAGGCTTTCGTTTAAATTACATCGGCCTATATGCTAGACGATCTATAAGAATTGTCACTCACAATATGCACTAGGCCTACTACCTTCTACTGATCAAAGGCGACCGCAGGTGCAATGGAGGCTGTAGAAGGTTAAGGGAGAATAATCCATGTTGTGACACAAAATATTTTGTTGGTGCCATGGACAGTATTGGTTTTACCAGAGTTGTCAGAAATACCCATGGATAATGAACAACTTATTTGTAGTATTCATTAATTATTAATACCTAGGCCGATTTTATTTAGTTCTGTATTATAGAAACATCTGATAATTCTTCGAAGACATGAAAGAAATCATTCTGTATTTCATTTTTCAGCATGGTTAATCTTGTCAAACGTCTTTAAAATGATGTTGATGTTTTTGTGTGCTTTGCTGTTCCTCAGATGTAATCTCGGTTTGACAGCACAGAATTATTGATAACCAGAGTGATAACTAGAGCTAAACGAGAACAACAAAGAGATGCCTGTTGCAGACTCAGAGAAATCAAACACTCTTGTAGGTTGCTGTCCATTTACCTTTTCATGTATAAGTGGTCCAACTTGGCGACATTCATGGCTTTCTTGCAATATACACAGTACCATCGATATTTTACCACTGGAATTTAAAAATTAACAAGTCTTTTACTGGAGGAAGTTTCAAATTGTCGTTAGAGACGACCAAATTTCTGTACAGACAACCAGCTTTAGTCCAGATTGCATTGTAACTTAATATCCCCAAATAGGTTACATGATAAGTTTGTATCACCCTCCATCACTTTGGAGATGTTGAAATATACCAAAAATTGCGGTAGGCCTGTGGTTCACCCATACGGAAGATATACAGGCCCAAAGATGGTGATCTATTTATCAGACTTACACTACTCTCTTCTACAGTGTACATATTGGTCATCCTTTGTTATTTTGTTTCAATTTATTGGACAAATTAAAAGTACGACAAGGTTGTTGGATGGACAACTACAAAAAGTTCTAAAAAATGCCTTGCTTTTATAAGGATTAGCCACTCCAGAGTCGCACTGTGATCAGGACCCCTAACCTGTATACTTGTTGCACCCTTAATATATGGAATGACACATGTATGCAGAACCCTGTATTGCTAACAACTTACCTCACAATACTAGGTTGTAAATGTAGAACATAAAGATGATAGAGAAAAGAATACTAGCTTTGATTTTACAGGGATGGGTAGGAAATACATTGTGTGCAATTGCTGAGTGAAGTCACCATTTCTCTTCTCAGAAAGTCATAAATTAAAGATGATTCTGTGTTCCACCAAAAGGCTCCCTCACGATTGTGATAGCATCCTCCCCCCCCAGCCCCTCCAACAGCCCCACACCTAGAAAAACCAAAACATTCCTTTGTCCATTGCATTTGAAAGAGCTCTGTATTTGTCTAGCTGTTTCTGGAAAGTCTGTCATAATGTGTGCTACAGGACAAATTAACCAGGAGGACCTAGATTGTGCAGTTTAAATAGGTTGAAGTACCGCTTTCTTTGTTATCAGAACAAATGAGAACATACATGTAAAGCTCTGATACTGTAGGTATATATAATCTGGCTGACAGCAGCTACATTGTTGTTTTGTTACTGGTAGACTTATATGTGTACATATAATAATCTTTAAATCAGATATATAATTCTAGCAATTTATGGATCAACAGAGACGAAAGTTTTTTGTTTTTGTTTTTGTACGCAATCCATCTATTTGGGGTGTTTGGAAAGTGAAGCTTTTGTATTAAATGAGCAAGTGCTGAAATATTTGTGAAACATGACTTCATAAATTCTGCCACTTCATTTCTGGTCTTTAACTAAATAATTACCATTTCACAGCTGGAAGATACATTGAAAGCATATGTAGAAGACAAAGGTACCTTTGAAGACATTGAACATTGCTTACATAATCTGAAGGAGAGGTGTGAAACAAAGTCACAATGTAGTCCAGCGTTGATGGAGGCTCTGTCGACAACAGTGAAACAGGTATGGAGTTGACCCCCAGTGTATGTATGTATGTATGTATGTATGTACAGTATGTATGTATATTAGATCCTCCTGCAAGCAGGAACTCGAGAAGAAGCCTCATTGGCTTATCAAAGCTGCAAGCTGACCGAAGTCAGTCTCTTACATTCATATTTAATGTCCATGATTATGAATTGTTAATTGTCAACAACTCTGTAACTGGATGACATACATTAATCTGGGAGTGACTCTAACCGGGGACCTTATGATTGAAAGGCACCGGCGTTAACCACTGAGCTAACACTCCCAGCCTGCTCCAAGTATGCTTGAGTGTCGAAATGTTAAGCTGCAGCAGCTGCAAAGATCCTGCTTAGCTATGATGCATCAGTATCGAACAATAGGACTTATCTCTGCAGACCTGCCTTGTCTGTTTTGCAAACCTATGGAGCCTGTGTGATTATGCTATGCAGCCTGGCCTAAACATGTTGCATCTTACTTTTGCCTAAACAGAGCAGTGACCAATATTTTAGTCTCTTAATCAACATAGAAAGATGAAGGCTAAGGAGGGGGGATTGGATTCGCTCTCCTTGTCTTAAATGAAAAGTTACAAGAAAGAGCCAAAATCCATAAGTGTGAGTACTAGCAACTATTTCATTCTACTGTAGGAGAGTTCTACTAGTAGAAGAATTAGTAGTACAAAATGTCTGTAGACAAGTCTGCACCAGATCCTACAAATAATTATACAAGAAGACTGCTCTCCCCCTGGAAATTAAATCCAGAGATTTGCTTTAAATTCTTTTGGAAAATGAAGTGAAAAAGAAACATTCAAGAGCCCAAGTAGTCTCCTTAGCCACCCCCCCCCCCAAAAGAAAAAACAATAAAAAAGATACCAAAATCATATTTGTCCCCTCTCCATTTCCCACAGTTTGCCTGAGCTTGCATGGCAACAACCAGTACCTTTGCTCTTATTTTTTGTATTTAGCAAGCAAAAATTCAATTCATTAAATATTGCATATCGAAATAAAGGTGTAACCCATTTTAGGTGGGCAGTGGGCACATTTATAGACATCTGAACATTGCAGGGGCATGGAAGCTGTGTGGTATTATTTGTTTATAATGTTACATTAGGAACTGTACAAGAATTAAAAGTTTTCTATTCTTATTCTTGATACATGCATGCTACAGTAATACTTATTCACGTTCAAGTTCGTTTCTGTTTCAAATATTAATTCTCAAGAGTTGAAAGTCCTAACATGTTTCATTTACTTTTATTTTTTTCTCTATTTTTGCCCTCTTTTTTCTTAATTATGTATTTCTTATTCTCCATTGCATACATCCATAGGAGTTGAAAGAACACCATCATCACAATGTCTCCACTATCTTGGCCTGTATACAGCATCTTGCCACAGATTGTTCCGAAAACAAAGGAATAGTTGTGCTTCTCGAAAACGGATTACTGGAATTGATCGGTAACAAGTCTTCCATTATTCATTCAATTCATTTTTCCTGTTTAAGTTAACAAGATCTTCAGAACAGCTTCCGCAATGCTGCTGAGTATTCAGTCAAAGTAAGACCTTCAACTAGAGTATTCATGATAGATAAATATAACTAGTTATTCTTTCATTATTATTTGATTGCAAAGAAAAAGAAAAGCTGAGAAATATTTTAAAAGCATTGTAATTTATAATACCCCAAAATCTAATCAGGTAATTTCAAAATATTTGAGATCTTCATGTGAAACTTGGCAGATCTGGCTTCTGTTTTATCAAACACAACTGCGGATTCTTTAGTGCCCTACAAGGAATAATTTAGTGTTCAAAGTTTGTCTAGCAGATTTGAAGGCTCTGATATTGGTCTCTTATAAAGTAATATGGTTCCTGTGTACAAAACTGTTATTATTGGCATTACTGGCCAAGTGAAAGATACCTACATGACTGGTCGTTGAAATTTAAAGCTTCATACAGTCTCTGTATATTTGCAGTTTCAGAGGCTAGCTGCGTAGCCAACTTACTCTGAGCCTGTCACTGCGTTCACAAGCGCCCTCACTTTGTAGGTACCTACATGACTATTCTCTCTGGTGTGTTGTCCGCCCAAAAACTAACACCATGAACAACCAAAAAGTTCTTCCTAATACTGCAAGCACTCCACGTGCACTACAATACTGCATATTTGCAGGCAAATACAGTTCTAGTACATCTTTGGATATGTATCGCAAGTTGCTCATATTGGGTAGCATTTTGCGAAGTGATAGTTGATAAATTAAAATTAAAATTAAAATTGCTGGCTAAGATCTAATTTTTTCACTCTTGACATTTTCCTACATTACAAGTTAACACACATCAGTTACTTTATGTGGTTAAAAGTGGGATCAGCCCAATAATAGTTGCTGACAATAATCATTAATACAGGGCATTCTTTTTTTTTTGGGGGGGGGGCTGGGATTGGAAAATCATGCAATTTTAATTGTGACTGATGATTGTTACCCAGCTTCTCTAGTGTTTTTGTTCTTAATGTCTTCTGGTGCAAAAAATGCATGGTCTGTAGTTTTATTTATTTTTTAATCTATTGCCAAATTTCGAAATCTACTGGTATTTAACCCTGTATTAAGTTGTAATGTAAATCTGTAAAGTGAAAAATGTCTACTTCTGTTGAGGAATGACGTTCCAATTCATATTGGTATTTTGACTGACTTCTTTACTTCTAGTTGACTCTCACAATCACATTTGGTCCTATAGCTGCAGGGAATCATTTATCCGGTAAACTGCAATAAGTGGCAATCAGCAAACCACAAATCATTAAGTTTTTTGACTGACTTCTTTACTTCTAGTTGACTCTCACAATTTGGTCCTAGAGCTGCAGGGAAACATTTATCTGGTACAATAACTATATTATACTATATGCATAGCAATTTGCCAGATTTGCATAGGATTTTGTGATGTGATGCGGGATAAAGTATTCCGGAGGGCACTCCTAAAGTGCAGTACTCAAAGCGTCTAGACTAGTCTTTTAAGTCATTGCACATATAAACGTTATCAACAGTGATATTTTTGAAATGTTTTAAAGTCATCAATATTATGCCCCAAATATGCTAGAAAGTCAAATTAAGGTCACCCATAATTGTCACACTTCAACAAAGATTTTACTGTCAATCCCTTGGTACTTACACCTCTCTTAGATATATGCTTTTGTCTGAAGAGTTAGAATGCTCAGGAGACTATTGTTGAAATCTTCTAGCAGATTTCAGTATGCTAAATTTGTGGGCATTTACTGATGGCCTATAATGTAGCAACTAATCACATGTTGAACACTTTGCTTGGTTGTTCCATGCTCTTTATTCCCGCACTGTTTGTTTCCAAGTGACTATTGAGAGAATTTATGTCAGAGTTACCTAGTAAGAGTGTTATCTGTTTAGTTACTGTAACTGCTGTAATTTAAATGATGCAAAGGGTTTCTGGGAAAATTTGTCATCAGTATAACTGTCATATGATCTGTGTGCTTGAAATCTCATACTTACATGGATCAAATGACTCATATTGATATCAACAGTGCTTTTAACTATTGAACTCGGTCTACAATCTCTTGAACCCTAACTTAGTTTGAGGTAAGTGATGGCAAAACATCAAGGTTACTAGTTTGAGTACAAGTTCCCTAGTGGGCATGTGAGTACAAATTGCCGAGTGGGAGTGTGTGAGTACAAAGTCCGAATGGGAGTATAATCAATGAGCACAAGGTTACCAGTTTGAGTACAAGTTCCCTATTGGGTGTATGATTACAAGGTTATGAGTTTGAGTACAAGTTCCCTATTGGGTGTATGATTACAAGGTTATGAGTTTGAGTACAAGTTCCCTAGTAGGTGTATGAGGACAAGGTTATGAGTTTGAGTACAAGTTCCCTATTGGGTGTATGATTACAAGGTTATGAGTTTGAGTACAAGTTCCCTAGTAGGTGTATGAGGACAAGGTTATGAGTTTGAGTACAAGTTCCCTATTGGGTGTATGATTACAAGGTCCCTATTGGGTGTATGAGTACAAGATCCCTAGTGGGTGTATGAGTGCAAAGTCTGAGTATGATTAATGAGTTCAAGATTACCAGTTTGAGTACAAGTTCACTAGTCGGTGTAAGAGTACAAGGTTATGAGTGGGAGTATGGGTACAAGGTTACAATTTTGAGTACAAGGTCCCTAGTGGGAGTTTGAGTACAAGGTCCCTAATGGGTGTATGAGTACAAGTTCCCTAGTCGTTGTTTGAGTACAAGTTACCTAGTGGGAGTTTGAGTTCAAGGTCCCTAATGGGAGTTTGTGTACAAGGTTAGGAGTGGAAGTATGATCACGAGTATACAGCCATGAGTACCAGCACATGTTTTTCACTTGTGTTGATTAGGAGTACAAATACATACCCGTCAGAACCAGTACAGAAATAGGTACTCAAGAGTGACTGAGTAGAGACTTGATCACTGAATACTGTACAAGTTTGGTGTACTATAGAAAATATTGCAGATTGCGAGAGCATTAGTCAAGGGAATCAAGTTTAATTTATTCCTTTCTCATAGCTACGATAAAATTATAACTAAATACATGTACTGTACATGTATCATTGTGTGATATTAAATACAGAATCAAGGACTGAGAAATATTTCCTTCTGTAATATATCATCTGGCATATATATCTAAAGGGCTACAAAAGAACCAGTCAGTCAAATGTAATTCATGGTTACAGCATGCACAACTTAACTTTGTGGTTTCCATATCAAATAGCATCTGTTTTTAGATTTGTATGTTGCTTGAGTTAAAATGTAACTTTAGAATACTCTGTCAGTTAGTGTTTACTTACAGTGCAATGACAGCAATTTATACTGTACTGTGAGTGCTGAACATAACTGAGGTAGGACTGTGTTTCATTTATAAAACAGTTACAAATCCTGGCTTATAAGTTATTTAATGATGACTGCTCAGTGTCTTTGGTTTTGTTCTACTGTGCTGTACATATACTGTAGATTGATATGAACCAGCTACAGTAATGTGGCATCCTTGAGCAACTGCTGGTATTTGTATAATTTGACATGCAGAGTTACCCTTTAAGTGTATGGTGCCATGATATATAAGTTTCGTATTTCAGTCTGAGTGGTGCATGCTGGTTGATATCATGTGGGACTATTCTTGGAATAACTGGAGGAAGTCGTTATTGTACTACTTCAATTAATTTTCTGCATTCGATGCATTGGCCATGCTGGACTTATTAGGTTATTTACACAGTATTAGTATCATATATGGTCTGCCCTGCCTGTAGTTACCATTCATTGGATACAATTAAGCATAGTATCTGTGTACAGTTGAACATTTAATCACTCTTTAAGTCTGTTTGTTACCCTTGCTAAATTGAAGGAAATTTATCTGGTATGATCCCACAACAAAATACTATTCAATGTGATCAAACTGCTATATATAGACAAGATGCAATCTTTTCTCCTGAGGGGAGTCATGGCATACCAGTATTCTCACTAAATTTCATAAGAAGCAAACTTCATAAACCTCAATAATTGTGGCACAATGTGTAATGTACAGTACGTTAGACTTTTCCCTGTTCTGATGAATTCCAAATTACAGTGTACATGAGGAGACTGTACTTAAATCAATTGATTATTATATAGAATTGCCCAGTTTCTTGTTCGCCAAAACTATGCAAGATCATCGAGGAGCTACACGACTTATTACCCAGAATGCAAAGCACTCAGGCTTTTATATAGGTCTATTCTTTACAGCTTTCAAGAGGTAAGGTCTGTTAATTTAAAGAGGCCATGACACGAAAAATCCAACTAATCAAGAGTAACTTCCTCTGAATCTATGAGAAAATCTATGTACAAAACTATCCTCATCACCTTGAAAACCTCAAGGACTAATTAGAAATTAATGTTTTAATATTCGCATCTGAAAATAGATATCTGAAAATGCGATTTCAAAACAAGACAATGATGACGTCATGTTAGGAACACAAGTGCCAAGCCCAGGCACGTATCGGATGCGCGACGATCTTACCGTCACACATACACGCACATTTACACTGAGAGAACAACCACTGTTTTACGCTATATCGCTAGAAATTTCAAGTTTGTTTTCCAACATGTTGTAAAATATCCGAGAGAAATGCCGGTCCGTTGTGTTGTTGGGGCTGCACAAATGTCATAACCCATGCAATTAGCCTTGATCGATGGCCGAAGGACGAAAAAAACACGGCGATTATGACCAAGTTAGTGCACAACACCAGCGCCGATTCACTGGGCCTAGCCAGTATACAGCTCCGTATGTAGCGAACACTTCACGGAAGCATACTACGATACCTCCTTTTTTATGAAATAAAACAAATGGGCTTTAACGGGTCACCATGAACGATTCGTTCTTCTGTCAAGTATTCCACATTAAAACCTCCGAAGACCAGATTGGAGAACAGGAAACCTCCAATGGGGCAAGTGGCGATCCTTGTACATGAATACATAGCCAACACACTGTACATATGGGTTGTAAGTCACCGTAACACAACGCACAATACGGATTAGGGAGTTCCGCAAATTTCAACAACACATGCACAAAATGGACTGGATTTTGTTTTTAAATGCTTCGTTAATAAATTCTTACCACGTTGTATGTTCCTTGCAATAGTTTCGAACGGGTTTGTTCTTCGATATGTTGTGGAGCTTCAATTTCGGCTCGTTTAACAGGCTCGAACTGATACGGTTCGAACACCTCAGGTCCACCCTCAACGTTCGGTTCAATATTGGCATGATCATCGCCTTCATTCTCTGCTTCAAATATGAGAAAGAGCACTCTAATTATAGCCCAATTTCACTGCCTGGTGAAGAACCACTATCACTTTGAACTTCGGTTGCCGCATTTGGTTCTAAATCTGACATTCCACCAGAAATTTCGATCTGATTTCGCGCTGACTTGTTATCAATTGTTTTGTGTATTAATGTACACTTGTCGTACTGTAAGTATGATATGTGTTCGGAGGAATCAGCGAGAGCCGAATCGTGTTCATAACATGACGTCATGAGATTAGGAAAATTTTCAGCTGAACGAACTTCTCAAGCCTGAAGAGGGTAAATTAAATCTCAATTTTCAAAGGGAATAATCAAATTTTTAACTGGCAGAATGGTTGATATATGTTCTAGAGAGCATGCTTAGATGGATCCCAAAAAAGACAGGAAGTTCAAATTTTTGTGTCCTGGCCACTTTAAAGGCAGCTTGAAAAAAGAGAGTGGATACATTAGGGGGTGACTCTTAATGGATAAAATTGCTAGTATTCTGCAACCTGGTGGTATGGAAGGGGAGCATGAAGTGGGGGTCAGACTCATTTGTTGTTGTTGAGAGGTTGTAGCTAAGAGGTAAACTGATCATGTATGGAGTTTGATGTACATGGCTGGGGGGAGTTGTGGGTGCTTTTGCAAGAGTCTGCAGTCCACAGGGGATGTAACTTTGTGTCATTGTGGCTGTCAAGCTTATAATAACCCTCACAACACCTGACATATTAAATTGCAAAATCAAATCAGAATGTAGCTTTGTGACAAAACAAAACATGTGTGGAATCTCAGGCTCATCAACCTTAAAGGTTGAGAAATCCATGTGTTTGCTGTATTTGATGGCATATATACATACATATATGTATAAATATTATAGTTGAAATTGTTGTGAGTTGAAAAATCCAGAACAGTGAAAGAAATTCCAGTGTCCTGCTTTATATGCGGACACCCTAACCACTAGGTTTTGGACGCTAATTGTAAGTCCAGAGGTTCGAAACTAGTAAGGAAGGTCGTAATTCCACTGAAGGTATTTTTCACCTGTATCGAACAATACTAGTTCTGTTTGGTGACATATTTGCCTTACTTTAGAGATCACCATGATGCTAACCAACTCAAAATCATTTGTGATTCCTAAAGCTGGATCCCAAAAGAGATACTTTGAACGGACTGTTAATTATATATGTGTTTGTATGTGTATAAACTAAAAACAAAATATTACATATATTTAAAGATACATCTGACTGACATTGCAAAAGTAGAATTCACTCTTCTTTAACCTGTTTCCACCCAAGTCATGCATGCCAGTCTACCTAGTAGCTAACAAACATTTATAACTATTAAAAATACCCGACCCCGGTGTCACGTTGTGACCACTGCGTCACACGCGCAACTATGGTTCATTTAAATTATTTTGAACCTTGATTGTCTTGTCACTCGATACTAAGAAATTGCAATAAACACACAAGGCAAATAGTAAATTTCAGCCTTCTTGTTGACTACTATCAGACTATATATACAGGGTCAATTACACACAATACAATTACACACAATACAATTACAATTTAAACAAAAAATTATGAATTAAGTTAAGGTTGCTTCCATATGTATCCGGAGTGAGTGATCCACACCGCGAAAGTACGCTATCTTCATTTCCATAGTTGTGAGCTTTGTCGTCTTTAAATTGAAGTTATTAATCTGTTTTACCTTGATCTGATCCGACTCGCTTAAGGTGTGTTTCCTGCGAGTTAGAGTTGTATGAGTGTTCACCATAATTGTCTGCTGACAAGTTCCATGCCAACACGTTTATTTCTCCCGGTACGCTTTTCAAATTTTAATATTGATTACAGGCTTCCGAATCCACGGATTGTCACCTTCACGCCCCAGCCTCTGCTCCGGACTGTGCACCCTGAGTGACCCTCTCAGTACCCGGTACAAAACACCCTTCACAAATAGAATATAAGGAAACCACATTCTAAAATGGAGCCAGATATGATGAAATCAGAACTTCTCAAACAAAACAAAATGGCAGCCAGCCTACACGACACGCTTTAACTGGCGGTAAATATTCATTCACTAATGCCTTGATCAGTATCTTTAACAATTACCCATATCTCTTTGCAATATATCAAAGAATTGAAATACGAAAACCGTTTATGCCCTGCAAATGTTACCAGTGGGGTCGTTCAACAAGTCATTTGCATATCCATAAAATCTACTTAACATGACATAATTAAAGACCTCAACCCCTACATACAAGTAGCCAAGAATAAATACTCACAGAAAATGGTTGTCAACAAAACACATTTCCTGGCACACTAGCTATCCAGTTAATTTTATTGTTGAAACTTTTCCTCAATTTTTCTCTTCGACAAGGGAAAATCACCCTAACCAGATTCTTGGCCATTGGAAATCGTATACAACCATACCACCTGAGTTCTGATGGTCAACTGCCGCCCAAAATCACCAATTCCTAAATCCACCCAAAGTTTGGTGTTTGGAATGCTAAAAACCTGCTTTTCAGATTTTAACCTGTTGTGTCCATGTACAGTCCCTTTAAGCCGGGGTTGCTGACCGCCTCACTGACCACTCATAATAAGTACTTATCCTCAATGACCATATACCGTGCGACATGCACAGTGCACTACTGTTTAGTACTGTACAAGAGAAAATAAATTACACCCCCTGACACCCAGGACAGATCCACTCCAAGGTCATTGTCCACGTTGAGCCTTGTTCCACGCTTTTTATGTTTTTCCTGAAGGCTTACAAGTTACAAGTTCTGATTACAAGGTTTGTGATTTGGATCCATTGGAAACTTGTTGGATGTTTTTAGTTTTGGTGAAGTTTTCTAAACTCATCAAGAGTAGAACCTGAAGTCAGATTAATGAATTAATTATAAACCAGTACTTAGTATCACATAGCCATATGCTAGGCAAATTGATATACAAACTTGCAAACTGTATATAAGTTATGGCAGGTTTTGTAACATAGGAAACTTTTTTTTTTGCAATATTTTATTGGAAATATTCTCTGACAATAAGGTCATGTGTCATTTTACATCAGAGGTCTTTGATTGTGAGAATTGTTTGGAAATTTGAACCCACTTGTTGAGTTTTGGATGGCCCTTCAGAATTTGTCAGTGTATACATGTGTTATTATATGTGTAACAGTAAGTTGGCCTGACGTTTCGATCCTAGCAGGATCTTCTTCAAAGGCTAAATGACAAGTAACAGTAACAGGAGGGACAAAAACATGCACAGAATACAGACAGGTAAATGAGCATGGTGAACACAAAGAGACAGAAGTAATTTTGTCATTTAGCCTTTGAAGAAGATCCTGCTAGGATCGAAACGTCAGGCCAACTTACTTTTACACATTCTCCTACACAGGCTCTCTAGTGGATAAGCAGTTTGCTAACAGTTTTATTTATTTTTTATGTGTTATTATAAATGTATCGTTAAATGTCTTCCTAGAACTCTCCTTAATTTTGCACTTCTTCTAAATTTATGCATGAAATCCCACACATCCTAGGTGGGAGACTTTGTCCATAAGTTTGTGCAATTAATGCAAATACTTAATTATGCAAAATTTAAAACTATATTCGTCTCATATGTGAAAGTTCAAGATTCACAGTCACCAGACTAGAGCATGTACTGTATACACAATGAGGAAAGTTCTTATAAACAGAAAGGCAGTAACCATGCTGTAAATTTCAAAGAAATATATTTTGGGCAAACTTTCACCAAAAATAAAAGAAAGCCCAGTGGGGGATAAATTGTGACTTATTTCGGACTAAAAACTTGTTTCTTACATAAATAACAAAACAAAAAAACAGGACAGAAAAGTGCTCTGACCCTCTGATTGTACAATAAAAGTTCAGGCAGTGTATGATCTGTACACTTAAAACCAAAAATAAATAGTACTTCACACCTCAGTACTGGTACTTGATATATTTAGTGAGGTCTGGTAAGTCATTGAGTTAAAGTACATTTCAGTCACGTTTAAACTTTAAACCTCATTACTGTAAGTTGTACTCTAAAAGAGACACAAACCAGCTACTGTATCTTCTGACATTGCGAAATATGACAGATATTTTTGAAGAGTAGCTTCTTGTTACAGCTAAGGAAAATGTTGCTCCATTTGGGAGATATCCTTGTTTGAGAGTCATGTGTAGGGGGGGGGGGGGGGGCTCTAAGTTTGTAAGTTGAAAACTGTTACTTTCTCTTTGTTTTTATATTCATATATTCAAGGTAAAATTAAATAAGTGTTGACATCATTATGTCATTATACCAAGTTCAATTTCATTTAGTTTTAGTGTAAATTTGCAAAGCTGCAAAGTGATAATAAATCTAAATATATGTTTTTTTTTGTGTGACTGGTTAGTTAGCCTCATTCGTGATCCTCTTGTGTGACTACAATATAGCCTTAGAAATGACACTAATTTTTTTTTTAACTCGCTAAAATAAAAATGGAAAAAAAAAAATCAATTTTGCTTTGTTCTACAGAATATTGTCCTTAATAATAGCATGTCATTAAATTCTTGGTTTCAGAGATGCACCTGTATTTTTATAAGTCTCTCTTACAGTAAATGCACTGTGCAATAGATCTTCTATTCCCATTATCTTTCCCTCTACAGTGTTTGTATATGAAGATGTCATCAAACACATCCATGGCGATACAACATGCCAATCTACAGCTCACCACTGCTTGATTCAGTTGCTGGAAACAGTCAATGTAAGAAATATTAATTTGGTTAATTTCAGTGATAATTACACAAGTCGTAGCTATTCCAACCAGTTTACAGCATTCACTCGCCGAGCGGCAAATTCTTAATGGTCGTCCGGTTTCCCCGAGGCGAACAAATTTCTGTTTGGGTTTATAACCAGAACAATTATAGTGTAATGTACTGTAGGCCTAGCCTAATTTAGCATATGCACAAGGATTAGCTCATTCCAGGCTCTAATTATTATACATCCTGAAACTATACTGTACATACCTGAGAGCTCCTGGCTCAGCTAATAAATGAAATGCTACCTGCTACTTCCAATACATGCTGTTGCCTTCAGGTAATTTTATAGGTGGCACCCTCTATTAGTACTAGAGTACCTTGAATCTTGCAGGGAGGGGTGGTTGATGTAATTATGGAGGAAATAAAACAATCTTGTGGAAAGGGGATTTTCCAAACAGCAGTAGGTTTAAGGAGGTTAACAAAGTAACTCTTTATTCTTGTTTGCAACGGAGCAAGTATACTTAGGTACCTGCGGAGATCAGATTTTGAAATATCAATAAGCTTCAAAGTGGAGTGACTTTAAGACATTTACTTTTTCCATTGTCTGCCATGACCAAATTCGTTGCAATTTTTAAAACCTGATTTTGAAAGGAGGACTCTGCCAGACATTTTATTTCACATCTATCTTGTTGGACAAACCAGCTTTGCAATTCTTTTGTAACTACAAAAGATTAGAGATCCAGGTAGCTCCTTGGATGACATAGAACAGTGTTTCGCCACCATAGGAGGGTCGAGTAGAATGGGTGTAGACTGATTAACGACATAGGGTTTGGAGTAGGTTGTGTGTACTGATTATTATTTACAGATTGAAAATAGGTGGCTGGACTTCTGACCATAAGTAGAAACTGGGCATAACTTTCGTTAAAACCCCCGGGAATGCCTCCCATAGGTGATCTATTAGATACGAACTGCAAGGAAAATATAGTTTTACACCAAATCTACAAAGGCTGTGGAGACCAAGCTCCATGGTTCAGCGATGGAGCGATTGCCATGCCCATTACCTCCAACGAAATATATTGATAGACTTGACTCGGTTACCTGACCTCAAATCCTACCCAGGACAACCCTCGCCTGCTCTGCATAACTTTGCATAGCTAAGTTATTCATGGTTACTGGACTATGCAATCCAACGTTGATTCTTTAAACATATACAAGTAGTTAGCAATACTAGTTGCTTTGTTATCAATTCTTTTCACATATTATTTACAATGCTTAAATGTTACAATTCCATTTCCACTACTCTCACTCTTTAGCATTAAAAGCACCCTATCTTACCAGCCGTGGATGGTTGCTTTGCACATAAAGTTGCCTAGTAGATAGCTTCATAGCCCCTGGCAGCTTGCCTAACACCCACCCCTGTGTCTTGCCTGCATCCCATGTTAAGGATTGCTCACTGACATGGACAGTGTCATAAAAGTCATCCCCAAGCTGTTCATATAAGTTTTACTTGAGCTCAAGTCATGATATGAGCTTTGCAAATTAATCAATTTTATTTCCCTCCTCTCTCATATATGTCTCCAACCCTACATTTTCTCTTCAAATTCCTATAATCCTAAACTATATGACCGGAACGTTTTAGCACGGTTCGCCTACTTCTGTGGCACCGCCAACATCACGCTTCTGTCAGAACCTACCATTCTGCAAAATGAACCATGGGATTTTTCATCCGGATATTTCCTGACTTTGTTTAAACTTTAGGTGATGGTTTTTGTTTTCATTTTATATTCCCAGTTAACACGTTTTTCTTCCCTTATCATACTGACAGAAAGATCTTGCTCCTCTTTGCTTGCTTTCAATAATGTACTTGGAAGTTTCCTTTTGTGCTTGAGGAACTCTTCATGTGTACTCATGCCACATTGTATTGGTATATATATTTATATGAATTAATACCTATTCCAGCTTCTGTAGCTTTGACTGTACTGTAATATGTGTCTGCTATGTTTAAATATGTCTAACAGTAGAAGGTGCAGCCTTCCTGGTAATACATTAAGTACTTTGTCTGATATGGGAGTAGTTGGTATCTATGGAAAAGTTCAATTGGTCATTGGCACCCTGTTACTATGATAGTTAATGTCAAACAACAAAAGTAATGATAGTAGCTACTGTAGCTGTTCAAGTCAGTAGTGTAGTATTTCCCACCCTGTTGCTATAGATCTTATACTCTGCCACTTCTTTGCTCCCAAAATTAAAATAGGGACAATTTTACAGGGTTTTATCTCTGGTCGTCCCCTTGACAATGAGGTCTTACCTGTTGGTCGTCGGAAAAGCAACCATGGTTGCCCCCCAAACTGTAGAAAAATGACAAAGGCCTGATCAATATGAACACTGCAGGAGAGATGTGAAGGTTTGGTGAATAGAATACCAATATGTACACTGCAGGAGAGATGTGTAGGTTTGGTGAATAGAAAACCAATATGTAAACTGTAGGAGAGATGTGAAGGTTTGGTGAATAGAACACCAGTATGTACGCTGTAGGAGAGATGTGTAGGTGTGGTCTATAGAACACTCATATGTACACTGTAAGGGGATGTGTAGGTCTGGTGAATAGAACACCCATCATCAGCCTATCACAATCTTTTGTTTTATCTCAGTCTTGAGGTCAATACTTCTATTTTGATTATTTTACAGATTTGAGGGATATTAAGTTTTTTTATACTGTTAGTACAAAGCAGTATGAATATTTTGTCAACAACTAACTAGCCAGGACCTCCAAAGCTGATTTTGCTCGTCCAAACAGATGTTTCAGGTGATTGGAGGACAGTTAAAAATTTGACCTGCACTAAGGAGATAAATTTACACAAAAAATGAAGTGTTTTAGATTGTTTCATTGATTAGAAGCACTGTAAAACTATTAGCCTATTTATGGGGGGAGAAAAGGATCTATGTTATTATCCGAGATGAATATAGTTCATTTTTATTATGAAGGTGGTTCACTGCCTGGTTGATTGTTAATGTGGTGTTTTATTGCTGGTTTCTATAGCATTGGATATTACTTTCCATAGTGATTTCAGGCACCATGTTGTTGCAACCTGCCTGACATAAACATTACACTCCAGTGAAGGTTGTTATAGTTTCCTTGTATGTCCTAAATATGTGAACTTATTTGTTAATACAGTAGGTAAATGCTGTATCTGGCACTCAGTGAGAGTAGTAGTGTTATTTGAGTTTATCTGTACTATGTAAAAGAAAGTTCCCAATTATAGCAACTCCTGAAGATAACAGATCTACAAAGCTAATAACTATTAAAAAAAAAAGGAATTACAAATTATCTATGCAGTGAGTAGCCCTACCTCACCCATGCTCTTTTCCACTTCCGCCCCCCCCCCAGCCCATACCACTCTGTGGTGTTTCTATGCAGTGAGTAGCCCTACCTCACCCATGCTCTTTTCCACTTCCTGCCCCCCCAGCCAATACCACTCTGTGGTGTTTCTATGCAGTGAGTAGCCCTACCTCACACATGCTCTTTTCCACTTCCTGCCCCCCCAGCCAATACCACTCTGTGGTATATCTATGCAGTGAGTAGCCCTACCTCACCCATGCTCTTTTCCACTTCCGCCCCCCCCCCCAGCCCATAGCACTCTGTGGTGTTTCTATGCAGTGAGTAGCCCTACCTCACACATGCTCTTTTCCACTTCCTGCCCCCCCAGCCAATACCACTCTGTGGTGTTTCTATGCAGTGAGTAGCCCTACCTCACCCATGCTCTTTTCCACTTCCTGCCCCCCCCCCCAGCCAATACCACTCTGTGGTGTTTCTATGCAGTGAGTAGCCCTACCTCACACATGCTCTTTTCCACTTCCTGCCCCCCCCCAGCCCATACCACTCTGTGGTGTTTCTATGCAGTGAGTAGCCCTACCTCACACATGCTCTTTTCCACTTCCCCCCCCCCCAGCCCATACCACTCTGTGGTGTTTCTATGCAGTGAGTAGCCCTACCTCACACATGCTCTTTTCCACTTCCGCCCCCCAGCCCATACCACTCTGTGGTGTATCTATGCAGTGAGTAGCCCTACCTCACACATGCTCTTTCCACTTCCGCCCCCCCCCCCAGCCCATACCACTCTGTGGTGTTTCTATGCAGTGAGTAGCCTTACCTCACACGTATGCTCTTTTCCACTTCCGCCCCCCCCCAGCCCATACCACTCTGTGGTGTATCTATGCAGTGAGTAGCCCTACCTCACACATGCTCTTTTCCACTTCCGCCCCCCCCAGCCCATACCACTCTGTGGTGTATCTATGCAGTGAGTAGCCCTACCACACCCATGCTCTTTTCCACTTCCTGTCCCCCCCCCCACCCCATACCACTCTGTGGGTATTTTCTCAATGTTAGGTAAAATAATACTTGGATAACTAATTATTATCTATCATCTTAGTTCATTATTATTTGATTAGATTGACTTAGCCATTTCTAGTAATGAGTAAACTGTTGAAAACTTAAAAGAATTATCATTTACTACTTGCTCATTAACCAAAGTTACCATTTTGATGAAGAAAAATTAGGAAGGTTTTTCTTCTTCAGTAACTAAATCTGCTTTTCAGCAATACTACCTATGAAAACAAAGTTGCTATTTTTGTGTTCATAAATTTAATTTAAGTGTGTAAAGAGAAGTGCACAGTCACATTTGTTGTTTCTTGTTCGCTTATTTTAATTGCTCCCATATTTCTATGAAGTTCAAGCTTGTAGCCAGTTAAAATTAAGAAGAAGAATTCACATTTAATATGCGACTATTTCCAACAGAAACATTATTTTTACATTCTGTATCTTTGCTTTACTGCTGCATCATTTTAGAAATAATGAAAAAATTTTGCTTTGTTCTCTTTACACCCAGGATATCGCTGACTTTGGCTCTTCCACAAAAGCAAATGTCGCTCTCCTATTGGTTGAGAAGCTAATGGTATTCATCGTCAATGTCAAACAGAATTTTGCTGCCAAAATGGAGGTAAGTTAATCGATCAACCTTAACAGAGGATGGCTCTTGCCTCTTGGTTCATGTCAAGGTTTACAGACTAGGTATTAGTGCTGATAGTCAACTCTTTTGTAGTCAATTAATTGCATAGCTCTTCTCGGGATTACTTGGTTAAGTACATTGCTAGGACTGAATGTGGCACTGTAGAACACGCATATTACTGACAAGCAAATGCATTAATCTAACCGGAGCAGGTACTTGCTGATTTTTAACACAGCACAGTGCTAGTGTAGCATGGTGAGAACCTGAATACTTTTGTGATATTTGCTGACAAACTGCTTCAGTGTTGTTTTTAATAGCTTAGGATATTTTTCAAAAGCAGATTATGTGTAGTGCTAGCTTGTAGTCAAGTAATTGCAACTTAGGTTTTGAGCGCGATTAATCAAACTTCCAAAGTGTAATTGCGATGAATCGATTACAACTATCAGCTCTACTAGGTATCCTCAATATCATTTTCTCGTTATATAATATCATGGCTTAACCTGTATGGCTGACCCAATCTTTTTATTTCTCAAACAATGCCACGTGTCCATTTTTGCCAAGGGAATTCTTGTGCAAGGATTGGGTGCATAGTTTTCACTGCCGCCTGCCAAATTCATGCCCACCCCTTGCTTTCATCTACTGACATTGCTTTAGGAATGATGAGTTTATTAATGTAAAAATAAAGCATTGCATTGGTTTCATTTGTTAGACACCCAAGTAGTTTTTGCATTGTCTAAACTGATTAACAACTGGCTAATTATTAGCAGCTTGATGGTTAAACTACATACAGTACTTGGCTATCTTAGTTAGATTGAAGTATATCATGTGTGACTACATTATGTTGCTGCATATCACAGTCAGTGGCGTAGGAAGGTACTTTTGAGTGGGGGGCTGAAGACTGATGGCCAGCCTGGGGGAGAGGTCTAAGGGGAGGCGGATTTTTTTGCATTTCCAGGTGGCCTCAGATGCAATTTGGTGCAATATAGCACACTTCAACATCCACTCTATTTTGTAAATAATTTTGCATTTCCACCTGGCCTTAGATGCAATTTGGTGCTCCAAATGAGATTTTTTTCTCATTTGGAAATGAAAAAGGGGTTTTCTGACTTGCGGAGCGGGGGCTCAGAATGATACTTCCGCCCCCCATTTTTTTCACTGGGGGCCTGTACACATTTTAATTTTTCTCTTTTCCTTGCTTTGTCATTTTCTTTCTTCTTCTGCACAGGATTATTCCTAGAAAGAGATGCGTCCTAGAACTTTCATTCCACAACAACACTGTACACTAAATCAAATACTGTATGATGTCTTTATGAAATATTGTTGCGAAGAGTAAACAGCAATAAAACTGAAATGAAATCATATGATGCAATTTTCAGCTCAGGCATGGTTCTGTTATTTGAAATTATTGATTTTAAATTCACTCGGTGATGATATTTTTTCTATAATTCCTCGTTACAGTCTTTGCGAACCCTAAACTTACTCCTTGAAGGATGCCCTGCGAAATACTTAAGAGCACTACAAAATGATGGCACTATTGTGAAAATACTGTAAGTTTAATGACAGTATGATTTTGTACTTATTTATAAAGCAATATTGTAAGAAAAAAAAAAGGGAAGAAATTTTGAGTTGACATTTAAGTGATGGCTGAAGGAGAAACCCCCATAAATAAAAAAATATTGAACTTATATTAACTCTGCCACTTATATCGACAATTATAATTGGTTATGTTTCCTGCTTAGTCAGTGAGATGGGTATATAATTATTTCACTACATAAAGCACACTTTAGAATGCCCAATATTGCATCAGCTTGATTGGAAAATTGTAAATTTCCAAGTTGAGAACTGGTAACAGGATCGCCATACAAACTAGGGACACCTTAGGACACCTAGTTCTGTAAATCTGGTGCACAACAGCAGCAAACGAAAAAAACATTAATAAATAACATAGTTCATGCCGCAGCAATCTTTATCCAAATGGAATCTTCGTCGTAAGGTATCTAGTTTGTAATTAACATATATATATCCCTGACATTACTGACTGTTCAGTTATTGAATCCAGCTGATAGCGATCACTAATTTTTTCTTTCAAAAAATTAAAATGGAAAGAGCATGCAACCATATCTAAACAAATCATGTTTGAATATTTTCACATTTGCAAAAAAAGGGTTCTTTTATAGCTGAGAGAGTTCTTGGAAACCAACCGAGTAAGACAAACATGCATATTTAAAATTAATTATGAAAAAGTATTAAACTATACAATTTTAAACAGTTTCCTCATATAAAGCTGTATTTATTACCGGTGTTGTGGCCGAGTGGGTACAGGTAGTTGCATTTGAATAAATGAGGCTTAGCAATCGGGAGGTTCCGGGTTCGATACCCGGCTGTGTCATAGTAAGGCGGGTTTTTCATCCAAGAGCAATCTACGGTTGTCTCATCTGAAATGACTTTCGAAATTGAAAAGATTCCAAATTTGAGTTAAAAATGTTGAACTGGAAGCCACCCAACATGAAAGTTGTAATCCATACGGTCCTCTCCCACATTAGTGGTGGCTTAGCGTCATTAAAACAACTGCCTGATCATTAAGATTATTATTATAAGATTATAATCAAGCTTGAGCTCCCATTACAGGAAAGCGTGGACAGGATTCGTGACTGAATTCTACAATATTACTATGTCAATGAAAAATAGATATGGTATTTGCACAAACTTACAGTAAGACTTTCAACAATATTGAAACCATGTGTAATTTCTTCATTGGGTTACTTGGTATAAAACCAATTTTTGTTGGGTGGTGAGGTTGGGGGGGGGGGGAATCTTAACCGTTGTTTACCTCAGTTTATGATTCCTGGTTGACCTTATTATTAAACACAATCTTCAAGGGTGGATTTAAAACTTTGGAAACTTTCAAGGAACCATTATGATGTCGCCCCAGAGACCGAAGTCCATAGCTGAGAGACTAGATCAATACTCAATTAATTTGACTTTTTGGGGGGATATTTCTTTTAGGATGTGGGAAATGCTAGAAAGGTTTTCTATCTTTAAATAACTCTGGGCAGTTATTTAAAGTTGATGTGACATTGAATAACATTACCTTGAAAACAAAACATTTCTGTAATAAGACAAGAAGTTTGCATGTTTTAATCAAATATTGACTTTAATAATTTGACCTTCTTTGGAAGTTGTGATAACATCAACAATATTTTATCCTGTTTTAACAGAGTTAGTTTTGCATTACCAATAGACTGTCTATTTCTATTTGAAAAGAAAAATACAGTAAACTAGATTCTAGCTTTAAGATGTAAATATTAGATTTATATTGAGTTCTTAGCCCATTTTTTGCACTTCAATTTTTGTACTGCTGTTAGCTTGTAACCGGTTAATAAGTAAAGGGCTCAGCCCAACCTCCCCAACAACGACACGAGAAGTAACACAAAACTCTCCATACATAACTAATAATTTGTCAACTGTTACATCTTTATTTGTGTTTTGTGCTTAGAAACCTAATGGCAGAATCTTTACCAAAGACTGGTGACTTTGAGATGCAAGTGGCTTGCGCAGAAGCATTGATCCGAGTTATCAAGAAGTCCGATCGGGCAGACTTTGGCAGAAAATGCTTCACAGATGATGCAGTCTTTGAAAGCTTTCTGAAAATTCAAGATGCCTGCTTTGAAGTCGTAAGCTATTAGTTTTTTATATGATAATGGCTGCTCATTTAATACTTCTGTCAAACCAGCTGTTTTGTGTAATAATAATAATAAATGAGACTTATATAGCGCCAAATCAGTGTACAAAAGCCACTGCTCAAGGCGCTCTACAAAGAAAACAGATTAGTTTACAAAAGAACAAGTGAAAAGATGGGTCTTAAGTAGACTTTTGAATGTAGAAAGTTTAGAGCATGTTCGAATGTGATCTGGTAAATTGTTCCAGAGCAATGTACAGAGTAATGGCTGGCACCATCCATATTCATTCTGTAGTAGAACTGTCTTGTTTTGTAATTTTTTTTTTCTTGTATTAAGCTTAAGACAGGAGTACAGTATTTTGAAAGGTTTCTTCATATTTGAGCTTCTTTTCACAGAGTTAATACAATGTCATACATTTTATCTTTTTCTGTTCTGCAGGACTGTCGGATGTTCTTGAACACTCTGAACGAAAAGCTGGGAAACGAGAGACTGTAAGAAATCAAAACAAAGATGATCATATTTGTTATTATGAATTTGATAAGTTAAAGACTTTGATGTTTGCAATTTCCATTCTGTTCACAAGTTTAACCTGAAGCGACTGAGCTTCACGGGTTGATGTTATTATGTCCATGAATGCGAACTGTGACTGATCTTCTGTGAATGATGGTACCTTGCTTTTTGCACTAATCCTCTCGGGTGAAAATTTTTAACGGTTCTTTTTGGTTGTCCCTCTCGGACACCAGTTCTGACTCTCTGCTTGTCCAAACTACAAATTTTTATCGGCCAGAAAATGTGGGCAAAGTAACGAAAAGAATGAACAATATGTAGAAGAGATGTGTGGGCCTGGTAAGTAGATGACCAGCTTGAGGCTAGCAAATCAAAACTCCTCTCTTGCTGGATCATAGGCCTACGACTATTTTTTGATTTTTCAATATCTCCAATTGACATACGACAACACCAATTGATCATTTGATCTATTTTAGGGGATATTCGTAGTTACAATCCCATCTGGATTTGATCTGCACAGCTAGTCCTCCTTCCCACGACCACCACAGTCGATTTTTGGTTTTCGGAAAAGAAATTTGGTCTTCTCTGACGATCGGAATGCAGTTAAAAAGTTCTGCCCTGCTTTTGTACTCCCCTTAGCCCTTTGTATACCTGTCTTGTCACAACTACTGCACTCTGATGTCTTGAGCATCATGCTCTTCCATTTGGTATATATTGAATCCTACCTATACTCTATATTCTTCTACCTACCTACCTAAATCATCCACTGCACTTTGAACTTTATATCCAACCTGTACCACCTGGTGCAACATTTACATTGCTCCTAACACATAAATAGCCATCTCCTCACAATTATTCAAACCATAGTAAATAATGTAATTATTTATGTACATTTGTCTGATGTTGACATATTTTATTAGCTTAGAATGTTAATTGCACGTTTTGTTTTGATGCTAAGACTAATTATTAAGAAATGTGGCAAAGAAGTACACGTCTTTCTGGTCCAATATATTAAACATTTTCATTATTTTCAGAGTGTTTTCGATTCCATGCGACAAAGTCTATCTTGGAACCTACCTGGTAAGTTTTTCTTTTTACATTTTTGTTAAATTAATTACCATCGTGTAACAAACAAGGCTTTTAAATTTGAGTTATATTCTGACAGACTTCAAACTGTGGGTCACGACTTGACAGTGAGTCTCGACAAAATTTTCGATGGATATTTACAGACGTCAGAAAATTTGTCTAAAGTTTTCGGCTCTTGCCGACAGAAATCCTTGAAGTTAATTTGTTAACATCGAGTCCATAGTCTAAGTTAGCATTCATGCATCCTAAGCAATGATTCTGAGGTAATAGGCATCTGTTGGGTCACAGCACAGTCCTCATGGAAGATCCTGGGTGGTGGCCCTACAGGTTTGTGGACCACTGGTTTAGTCCATATCTGCTTGTAGTGTAAACATGCAGCATTTAGATTCTTTGTGAGACTTTGTGAGTGTAATAGTTTGATAGTGAACCAGGTACATTCTATGCTAAGTCTGGTGGAAACAGGGTCAGAGAACCCTCTTTTTTTTTTAAATTCAAAATAAAATAAAACTGTTAGCAAACTGCTTATCCACTATAGAGAGCCTGTGTAATAGAATGTGTAAAAGTAAGTTGGCCTGACGTTTCGATCCTAGCAGGATATTCTTCAGAGGCTAAATGACAAGTAACAGTAACAGAAGGGACAAAAACATGCACAGAATACAGACAGATTTTTTTAAATTCATCAGTATTACACCAAACTATGCAAGAAGCTAAGAAGGCTTAGTCTGAAGAAATGTTCATTCATGGTCAAACTTTAGCTATCACCCTACTGCAGCCATCTGTAAAACATTTTCCTCCATTAAGCAATTACAATGTTTGACTTGTAACTTTCCCCAGTGCCTGAGCACATAAAGACAGTAACGTTTAGTGCTGCAAAGTGTGAGGATAATGCTAATGAACTTAAATAATCAGTCAGTCCTCATAACAGATAATGAACAGTAACCTGTCACACTACAATCTTATATAAGGATGTAACGTTTAGTGCTGTAAAGTGTGAGGATAATGCTAATGAACTTGAATAATTAGTTAGATAATGAACAGTAACCACACTACAATCTTTATTCTCATCCATGACCCTTTTCACTCCATCTTGATAAATTTGTTGACAACAATTTTTGTTTCTTTGTTTATCTGCACCTCCCGACAGATTATTTAGGAGAAATCCACGGTCTTCTCCCATCTGAAATGGTGTTCCAAATTTTAAAATGAAAAGAAAATTCCAATGTGAGCTAAAACTGTGAATTGGATAGCCCCCTGACATAAAGTGTATTACTGTAGTTACATTGCTTTGTGACTTCTAGGCATCGTCAAATTGACTTCCTCCTTCTGCCTAGGTCAATTGTAAACTGGTGCTTCAACTGCAACCTAGCTTTTACTGTTTGCTCCTAGTATTATAAACACAAGTATAAAATTGAGTTAATCTTGTAACAGCCAAAGTGGATATGAATGTGTTGCGGGTTGATACCAGCAATATTTGTTCATCCATGGTTCACAAACTACTGTAGTAACACAGAGTTCAAACAATGCCCCCCCCAAAAAAATATTATTGTAACCATTAGACTATTGCTATTTGATTAAAGAGTTGTTTTATCTTTGCAGTAAACCTACATTTATATTACACTTATAGAATAACAGGTTGCTGTACTTTATTGTGGGGCTGGGCTTTCAATACTTCACTTGAGCACAAAGTAACTTGTTAGTCTGTTTCTTCAGGACTGGTAGTTCTCAGTTTTCACAAGTCTGTTAATTTGGCAATAAACAAAACATAAATAGGCCAGCAACATGGAACATAGACAGCTATGACACCTTATGGAATGCAGGAGTATCTATTCATTTCATTTATTTGTTATTCCACAACAGTATACACGTAAAGTTGATTCAGTTAATATTTAGCATGCATAGGTCTGAAAAGGAAGTGTTATAAGAATCGGGGCTGTGGCCGAGTGGATAAAGGCAGTTGCATTTGAAGCAAAGAGGCTTAGCAATCAGGAGGTTCTGGGTTAGATCCTGGCCGGGTCATAGTAAGGTGGATTTTTCATCGAAGATCAGTCTATTGTTTTTGCATCGGAAATGACTTTCCAAATTGAAAAGATTCCAAATTTGAGTTAAAATGTTGAATTGGAAGCCACCCAACTTGAAGTTGTAATCCATTAGCTCTTGCGAAAGAAGCCAACAGGGGAAGAGGAGAGGTACTGTAGGAGATAAACAGTAGAGGGACTTTCTTTCTTCTCTCCATCCCTTGTCTACTAATCCACTCTCAAACTATGTTTCATGTAAACTTGACAACATTCAACCGGTGCCTTTTTATTTTGTGTTTTCTCTTCCCTATCGTCCTCAAGGCGAAGCGTCCGCAAGGTGACAAACTGACTGAATTTTGGGTAGATTTCAATCAACTGAGTAGGACGATAACCATCTACGTGGCAGAGGAAGAGGACGCAAATGAGGTACATGCAACCCCTTCTCCCATCTTACATAGATCTCTCATCACCCACCACACTCCCACCATAGCCCCACCCCCCCCACCTTCAGCCAGTGATGTCAGTACTGCAGGAAGTAAAGTTTTGAAGGCTACAAATTTGTCTCTAATGAATCACTATGGTTTCTGTGTGCAAAAAACTGCAATACATATTTGCACTGTTATATAACAAAGTTCTCCCATTTTGCCCAGCAGTTTGTGATGCAATAACAGGTAATTTATTCCCTGTAATAGTACGAAACTTGTTGCACAGATCGTCCCTGTTTACTATGGGGTGCTAACGTGATGCCCAACAATTTGTCACATGCAATATAAACTTTCCATATATCTAGAGTTCTGATGCTAAAGGTTATAAATAAATACTGGTATTCTCAAATTGTTAATTGTGCTTGTGTCTGAGTGATGCACGTGGCCTCCGTAATCCACAAACTTGTTGCACAGATCGTCTCCGTTTACTATGTGTTTACTATGGGGTGCTAACGGGATGCCCAACATTTTGTCCCATGCAATATAAACTTTGCATATATCCGGAGTTCTGATGCCAAAGGTTATAAATAAATACTGGTATTGTTAATTGTGCTTGTGTCTGAGTGATGCACGTGGCCTCCGTAATCCACAAACTTATTGCACAGATCGTCTCCGTTTACTATGTGTTTACTATGGGTGCTAACGGGATGCCCAACATTTTGTCCCATGCAATATAAACCTTCCATATATCCGGAGTTCTGATGCTAATGGTTATAAATAAATACTGGTATTCTCAAATTGTTAATTGTGCTTGTGTCTGAGTGATGCACGTGGCCTCCGTAATCCACAAACTTGTTGCAATATGTATTACCACTCAACATAACCGGTAAGAGCAAGGTCATATAACTTGACCTCTCCTCTTATGAAATCATCCAGTCTGTTTGGGAAGATATTTGTGGAAACTGACTAAACATTGCCATCATGAAGTATAATCATGTAGCACTTATATGAGCCAGACACCAATTGAATTATTTTTAATGTCGAGGGTAAAAGTAATAGTTTTGTAACTATGTTAAGTCCATAATTATGTATTTCCTTAAAACTGCTTTAAAAGCTGTTCAGAGTTGGATAAGTGTAGCTATATCAGTAAAAGTCTTATTTCTGAGAAAAAAAAAGAATTTTGAACATCCTCCTTTTTTTCTTCAGATCCTTTTCAGATCTACCTTTTAGTATTAAAGTTCCTTTTTTTTCTTTTTTCTTTTTTAATTTCTTGATATTTTGGTTAGTATGTTTCACCTTGATTTTATACACTGAGCTTTATATTATTTTGATATTGCTAGGAAAATAAAAATTATTATTATTTAAAACAGCTGAGAAATAAAATCCAAGCCCATATTCATTGGCTTCCATACAGCTTGAGGCAGATTCAACTTATTTAAATCAGTGAATTTTGGTTAATACCCATGAGGAAATTTTTAGTTCAAATATGTTTCAAAGTGAAGGTAGTATATACTATATATATATATTCGAAAGAAAATTGCTGTTCACAATGCTCAAATTACAGTAAGAATGTATTGCAGCTTGTGTACACATAACCATAGAAGTAACTTAATATTTGTTATTGTTTTTATGTAATTACAAGTAAAATTCATCAACCATAATTAACCGTTTGGTCAAAACGTAACATTAACATTATTGTCCCTTGCTACGTGATTTGACCAGATTTTACATCGTGTCATCGATCATCTATGTACGTTTTGCAATCATGGAAATAATAAACCAATGGAGTAATTTACAGCATAGATCTTTAATACTTTTCCCTCCATGATAGTAGTAGCTGCTCATTATTGTGTTTAACCCTTTATCAAAGGATTTGTTTTTTGTTGGTTTCGACTGCTTTTGAGTATTTTCCTTTTAAAAGTAACTGCCCACTATTTGAACTTCTTCTCCAGCAGGAATCTTGCATGTGGGAAACAATTACCATATCAGATGATGCAGTTAACAAATGTGACGTTAAAAGTAAGTGTGCTTGTTAACATGGTTGCTGGACATTTGGGCCATTTAATCATTTATCTGGTTGTTTCTCCTTGATTTTAATGTTACAGATTTGTTAAAACTTGCTTTTCTCTCCTCTCCTATTCAACAATGCTTTGAATGTTAATCACATGCATGCTATGTAAATCATCTGCACCCAATGTCATGTTGGTCATATATATATATATATATATATATATATATATATATATATATATATATATATATATATATATATATATATAAAAGCAAGAGTTAAAGTAAGCAGGATGCAGGCGGGATGAACAGTCCTAATAAATTGGCAAACAGCCTCCTAAAGTCCTGTAGAAAATCTGCCCTGTGGCAAAAATTTGCCCATATGTGGGTTTAGCTATTTAACTAGCCTTACAATTTAGTTAGTTAATAATAACATCTTTTGTCCCATTTTTATATGCTAAGAAGGGTTACATACAGTACAATAAGAAAGTGACAAACACATTAGGTAAAGCTGAAAGGTTCAAATTGATAGTTGTTTCTGAGAAGCATCAGACTTAGGGTGAGATTCAAATGAGTGTCAACATTAATAGCAACCAAAAAAATAAACTAAGAGTGGCAACACATATATATTTGTGACCCTTTTTTTAGAGAAACTATGTCACATAGACCAGTCAGATAGACCAGTCAGATAGACCAGTCAGATAGACCAGTCACATAGACCAGTCACATAGACCAGTCACATAGACCAGTCACATAGACCAGTCACATAGACCAGTCACATAGACCAGTCACATAGACCAGTCACATAGACCAGTCAGATAGACCAGTCAGATAGACCAGTCACATAGACCAGTCACATAGACCAGTCACATAGACCAGTCAGATAGACCAGTCACATAGACCAGTCAGATAGACCAGTCACATAGACCAGTCAGATAGACCAGTCACATAGACCAGTCACATAGACCAGTCACATAGACCAGTCAGATAGACCAGTCACATAGACCAGTCACATAGACCAGTCACATAGACCAGTCACATAGACCAGTCACATAGACCATCAGCTGCTTTGTAATTAGTCCTCATGCAGTCTTTCTTTGCTGTCTAGCTCTTCAGACGTTACTCTTTTATTTTTCTGTTTGCAATATTCAGTTTGGAAAGTAATATAAATGTTCATGGAGGTAAATTTGAAGATTTTGGTTTTGGCAAGAAATCTACTAAATGCTTCATTGATAGGACAGAGTAAACTACAAACACTATTTCCTGTTTGATGATTCTAAACCAGTGGTACTCAACAGGCTACCCGTCTCCAAAAAGAAAATCAGCCACAATTTTCTACCAATTGGGTTAGCAGCAGGCCTTTAAGGCCATAGGCTATAGAACCCTACCAGCCTACCCTGCACATTGCTCAGTATGGGTATTATAAAATGATATATATATATATTGATTCTCTCTGGCCCTCCTTTGCTCCACTCCATGTTTCTCACTTTGCCCTGATAGAGAAATGAATTGATAGCTGCTGCATGGTCTACACTCTCTGATGCTTTCATTCTTTTTGCTTTGCATCTGTTTGCTGCCACTGCTACTTTGTCATTATATCTATTTATCTTATTAAGTTTCCTTTATTTGTCTGTCTGTCTGTCCTGTCGGTGTGTCTTCTGCCTAGGGGTCGGTGACTTCCAGCATGTAGAGATATCCCTGTCAGTACCCGCCTCCAAAATCCTCCCTTGCTCTAAGAGTGATGCTAAACGTATACTCATCGTCTTTACTATTGACCATGACTTGCAGTGTCCACTAACTTCATGTTTTCAGCCTGATAAAATCCACAGCCAGGTAAGTCGTCTTAAATAACTGCCTTCTTATTATGTTACCAGTGCGCTGTACAGTATGTTCAAACTCGGTAGCATTTGGAGTGATGATAGCAGCCACAGCACATCTAGTTTTTGCAGGTTCAAACCAAGACCTTCCAAAGTAGTCGTAAAGTTGCCTCAAGAAGCAACCATGGGAAGTTTTAATTTGCAAATTTTTCTTTCCATTAAGTTTTATTACAAATAGAGAAAGCGATCGGTGACCAATAATTTGATCATTGCCCAACATATTCAGTCAGTCTGCTTTTAGCACATGTACATATGTCACCACCCACCGTAGCTTGACTTCATGCAGTGTATTTCATATGTACAGCTTGTAAGCTGATAAAATTCCAGGTATAAAGCCTACCCCTTGGTTCAAAATTCTGAAACAGATTCAGAAACATTTTTTCCGTTGATTTATGACAGAGACCACTCATTTAGTGTAATTGTTATTGTGGACCCCGTTTAGCGGACCCTTACCTTCGGGCTGACTGTCAGCAATTTGATGACCCAAAACTTGCATGTGCTACATATCATTATTTGTGTGAATGATGGTATTACCAATCCAACTTATCATCATTCATAAATGTCATTTTCACAAAGCAACCTACCGTGATGCCAAATCAAATATTTCCTTCATGCCTCACTTACCTGTCTTCCCTGCATATGCACTCCTACTACTGAGCCTATAACAATCAATAACATGCTTGCACTGAGCTGTGATGACCCTCTCTTGGTCATTGCACCTTTTCTTTCCAATTCTACCATTCCAATATATATCATAAACAGGGATGTGCCCAGGATTTCCTGAGTGCCGGGTATACTGATCGCTGTCCCGAGGGAAGGGGTCTAAGGGGAGGGGGGTGTTTCGATTGTGCTCAGGTGCCAAATGCTGGCACTTGTCTAGCTTTTAAGCACATACACAAGTAGTAGTTTTGCTAACAATTTACATTTTTTAACCGATTGAGAGCCGTAAATAATGTTTCTTGCATGCGTAACTGATGCATTATTAGTCTGTATGATTTTGGCATAGACTAGGCCCAATTTATGTTGAATATATTGTTAGGAATGTCGGGATTTTAGATGAAAATAGTGCTGGGCGGGATTCATGATTTTTAAGACAGTGCTGGGCAATAATTTTTAGTGCTGGGCGGGGCCGCCCAGCGTGGGCACATCTCTGAATATACATATAGCAACGGTTTTCCTCTTTTGGGGTTTTTCAACTTCACTGTCGAGAGATCTTTTTATTTAATAACCAAATCTCAAGGGTCCCTGCAGATTACAACCACAAGAAGAAGTCTCTTGACTCTGTCTGCTGAAAGTTCCTTTCATAAACAACCGTTCTTTTGTGGTAAACACCCAATTTGTTTGATATTGACCATCAAGTTATGACAGGCTAACATATTATTACTAGTCTTTGATGATTATAGCTAATTGCTGCTGTGATGGATATTTCATAACAAGTAAAGACTGCTTCAGAAGGTTAAAGAGGTATGTGACTGGTTAAGTTTGTCATTCTCTGCAACTTTAAGTAATTTCTTTACGCTTTGTCCATATATACTGTAGCAAGCCAGCTGAAGATATTGGAGGGATAAATTACCTTTTTTCGTCAATTCTAGATGAAAAATAGGATAAAAAATATCATGACGCACTAGGGAAATATTTCTGGCAGCTGCAAATTCAATAACGTTAAAGTAAAAAGAATAAGCCTAGAAGTTGAAAAAACATAATTTGCCAGATAAATTTTTAGTTTGGCCTACCATTTGTGTTTGTAGAAGTAAACAAAGAGGTGTTTTGTGGTAGGATAAACTTTACGGGTGAACTGTTTAAATTCCTTGTGAACTTCATTTCTATCTGCCAGTTTTAAGATATATTTGAAGTCATTACAATTTGTCTCAAAAGTGAACTTGAAGCAAACAGGCATTAGTGTTTTAATGAGTAAAAATAAGGAGATATAAATCAAATTTTAGGTGTGTTAGGCCTGTGTCCTATACAATTGAAGTATTCTGTCACCTATCTGCGGTAGAGAAAAGAACTTGGTTACTGGATTGAACATTATTCTAGTAACAACAGAAAACTTGACATGTGGTTACTGGTTTGAACCATATTCTAGTGAAAAATGGCCCAAAATTTCTGGTTTGAACCGTCCTTAAAGCCTAGTCAGAGATTTCTTAGCATCTTTAACATTCTCTCTCTCTGTCTGGTGTCTTGTTAGGTTCGAAAGAAATCATCTGAATGCACCATCAAGGTTCTCTTCAAGAGGATGGGTGACGGAAGAGGCATTGCTACAGAAAGCTTTTACGGTGGTAAGAGCACCGCGCCTAAAGGAAAATCTAAGACGGTAAGTCAGCGATTAATTGTGAATAATCTGCATTTGTGTCTATTCAATCGCAGGGATGATTACTTTGTAAGTAAGCTTTTCATGTCATTTATTTTGAAGACTACGGTACATGGTTACAGCATCTAATGTTTGGGGTTCATGGCTCACAAAAAATTAATGAAATGGAGTTCTAGGATACTTTTTGCAAGAATTACAATTGTTAGGCTAACTGTGGGTAACCTAACATGATAGGTTATCATTAGTGTGTAGGCTTTACAGTAAACTATGACTTTGTATTCGGCCTTGAAAAGATTTGGAAATGTCATTTGTATAAAAGTATGGGTACCATGGTATGTATTGAATTCATACTCTAACACTCAGATCATGTCATCCAATGCAATTAATGATCAAGTATCAATTGAACTGCTCAACCCGCATGAAATCTCCATGATGCATTACATGTGAACTGTGCATGGTAACTGTTAGGTCATTGAGTGCTATTTTAAAACATTTTGCCAAGAAATATTATCAGACATGATGGTAGGTGAAGGAAAAAAGTTCAAGTTGAAAATATCGGTTTTGTATGACAAGACTTAAATGCAAAATGACAGAAACTGGGAAGTTATACATTATAATGGAAATGAGCACATAAAAGTTTTGGTTAGCATGGGATTTGAACCATTAAACCATGAAGTTACCGGATTGAATCCCATTGTAGCCGAAAATTCCCCCTCCCCTTTTTTTTTTTTATTTCCAATAAGGCATGCTAAGTTTCAAGAACAGTGGTGAGGCATAAAATATTGAAATTTATTCCATCCTTTTGATTGAGTGCTTTGTGCAATCATTCTTTTTTTTTGGCTTCTTCTTCTTTCATTTCTTTCTGTTATTTCCTGTCTTTTTTTTTCTTTCTTTTAATTTCTCCATCCTTGTCAGAATTGAAGTTGAAACTTTAGCGTGGTATTAAAACAATGTCTTAATCCTGAATAGTTCCAATCTTTTACTCGTGATTTATGTTTCAGTTTTAATTATAATAAAATGTCTCGGCGGGGGAAGCAACTTACATCGAAGGCAGCTGCATGTACTATTGAATTTGAAGGCTAGAATTCACCATTTTACTTTCTAGCATGTTTTGGGTTATAAAGTAAGAGTAAGAGTTAAAATAAGTTTATTGATCCTTAGAAGGAAACTGCAGTGCTTGCAAGTCAATAAAACATAAAAGAATAAGAATTAAAACCACAAAGACAGTAAGCATGAAAAAGCAGCAGGCTGTACAGATATGGCAAGAAAACAAATCTAACATTTAAAATTAATATTATGAATTTTACTAGCCTGAGGTATGAAAGATAAAGGATAGCGGGTATTGGAATAAACAGAAGAAGGCTGCCTGAGCAGACAACTGTGCGGGATTACTTGTCTCACAAGGTGGACATGGAGGGGGTGATTACTGTCAGTCCAAAGGGACTCCAGCTTGCTACGTGCAAGACAAGACAGTGGTGAACACAGTCCACCTCCTCCTGTACCTCACCTCACCAATATGATGACCTTTGACATTCCTATCCTACCACTGTTGCAACCAGTCAAAATGAAATGATTGAAGATTTCCCTCACAGACATACAGTATTGCAGGGACGTAACTCAACTGTGGGTAATTGATGATAGTCTCTGAAATTGGACCTTAGAAAAAGTGTTGTAATTATGCATTGAGAATCCACATCTCCCACTTCACTTCTTTTGTTCCATTTTTAAAATTTGTTTATACTTTTTTATAATGTTTCATTTTCTTTACCAAGGAAACTTCCAAGTCACTTACCATACCTGTAAAGCGGACCAAGATATCAGCACCTCTCAACTCCATGAATTCTCCTCTTGGAAGCAGATCCAGTGGTACCCAAGGAAAGAAGCCATCATCAAGTACAACAAAAAAGAAAAATCCAGGTGATTTTGAAAATTTGATCATTTTATTTGTTAAATCTTCTCCAGTAATGTTGCATGTTGTAACAATTCTTCTCAGCTAAGATGTTCAGAGAAAACATAACCACAAACCACGAACGTTCAGCTGTCGATTTGAGGAAATTTCTGAACATAGAGGAGACTTGTCAGTTGCAACGAGTGGACTCTTGCCCCACTTCTGAGCACACTATAAATGTTCTCCTTCTTTTTTCCCTCCTTAAGATGTGAACCAACCAAAGACTCCTCAACACCCTGCACCTACAAAGAGGGTGAAGACTCCCCTAAATGTGACAGTCTCAGACAAAGCGTCCTCTGGCAGTGACACAGACAAAGGACAGACAAAGAAAGGAAGCCCCGATCCCAAGCTATGCCTTCCCCCTGTGGCAGTAAACAAGAAGGATTATCCAGCACCAAAGAGATTAGATGATAAATCCGGTGGTAAAGACGCTGCTGAGGGAGGTACCAAAGATGATGGTACCCCACAGCGGAAATCAGATGGTGACGTTCGGGGTGATGCTGTCGTCCATTGCGGTGATGAAATCATGGGAGAGGATAGAGGTGAGCAAACCTGTGTAACACAAGCTAACGAGGAGCTTCATGGAAACGAAAAAACAAGTTCTTCAGTTGCGACTGCAACTAATCACACAGAAGCAACTTCCTGTGAGGGCCTACGCAAATCTTCCATTCCCAGAGACGGCTTAACGGCTTCAGGAAATGATACCACAGGTCGGAAGCCGGATAAAGTCCAGAAATTGTCGACTACCCAAGTCATTCCCGAAAGCCAAGGGTCCCAAGTTGTGATAAATGAAACCCAAGAGGACACTGCAGATATTTGTGAGAATAAATCCATCAATCAAAATAGATTTGACAGCCAGGCTAGTGAGAGTGAGAAAAGCCAACCAAAAAAGAACAAACTCACGAGGCCCAGGCCGACCGGGGGCAGAAAAAGACGAAGTCCACGCCTGGAGGCCTTGGAGAATCTCAACGCACTCAGCCCCCGCAGGAAGAGGAGATCGCAGAGAGGTAAATTCCAGCTTTATTCCGAAGAGAGCAGACTCCTCGAAGATCCAGATGAAGGTTAGACAATACATTATTTCAATGTACAGTACTTAACAATACTATAAGCTGTTGCGTTCTTTATATTTCTAGGTCGTATGACACAAGTCACAGGGTAAATGCAACCTATTATGGTGCAGGGGTGGGCCATGCTGCTTTGTGCCTTCTCTAGAATCTTCTAAATTTCTCTATGCCCTTTGGGGAATGTATCCATTTGAATCACTGGTTTAAAGTGTCTGACCTGGTAGGCAATAATTGGAATGGTGTTTTTAGTTAAATATATCGGCATTATCCATTGAGAGAATGTTGATTTCTTTTCTTTTGTCTGATAAAATGGAATCTTATGTCTGTGGTCAGGATAGGCTAGATGGCCTTATGAGTGTTGGTGATGTTGAATTTGTATGGTAAACTTAACAAACTGTTGAGTCACCTATTACTCAGAATTGATTTACTTAAAGGTTTAGTAGATGTAGACGGAGATGGGGAGGGTGGTGGGGGGGGGGGGGGGTGGGGGTGAACTATCAAGTAATATACTACCGCTAAATAATTGGTTTCTCACCATTTAGTTATTTTCCTGGTGTCACTTTGCATGTAAGAGGTTTCTGAACATCTAGTTAGGAAATGAATTTTCAGTTGATTAACAGATTGTCTTTCTCCCTTAAGAAATGATATGACAATTAACATTACTATTAGCATGTAATTAATTATCATTTTCTCTTTTTCAATTTGATTGTTTTCTATTGTCAGGGATGATCGTTCCCAGTACATACCCATCCCAGGATAGTATGGAGGACTTTGTACCTGACGATTACTGTGCGGCACCTAAATATGATGAGAGGTGAATTAATCAAATGTGTTTGTTTTATCTACGATTAGAGGTGTTCCTAACTGACCTTTGAAGGAAATTTAGACAATTTGGTACTTTATAAATGAAGTAGACACCCTTCATGTGCTTCTCCAGGAAGTGCATTAGTAGTAACTTTCTCCATGCTTTGTTTTTGGTATGCGTGATTGCTGTTTTGTGTTTTTGGTCAGCCATTATATTTTTCATCTTGTCAGTGTTTGTTGATGTCTCATTCGAGGTGATGTGTCATACAAAGTCATGTCTCATTCAAAGTTTTTGTCTCATTCAGAGCCATTATATGTTTTATCTTCTCAGTATTTGTTGCAGGGTTGGCCGGTTTTTACCGGGCGGTAAAAACCGCCCCGGTAAAAACAAGTTTTTTACCGGTTTTTACCAGGAGGTTTTTCCCACCTATAAGTGGGAAAAACTGGGAAAAACCGGGAAAAACCTCAAATTATATATAATTCCTAAAAACTCATGTGGAACTTGTGGAGGAGCATAGAATCTACAAGAAAATGGCATCTTATGGTAGGGGGTTGGGTTACATCCAAAGAACAGCTATGATCTATAACTTGTGAGTTTACCGATTAGACTATTATAAATAATTCAAATAAATAATATATTGGATGCTCAAATCAACCAACTTTATTTTCCTATAGAGATGCATAATTCCATTATCTAGAGAATGGACTCATATCAAACTGTTGGTGCCTCCTAGGGCTATGGTTCGTCATATTATACATGCCACATTAGTCTGCTCAGATCCAAATGATGATTCACATCCAAGAACCATCACTTCATGTCTGCAATAAATTGTACTCTGTTCACACTTCGCACTAGGCACTGTACTATGCTTATATTGCTTATAGGCACTGTACTAAGTGACTGTTGTGACATCAACTAATTTGAGAATAAGTAACAATTGGAACAGTTACTTGTGTTGTTGATACTCCTACCTCTTCAGTTAGCCTATACACAGGAAGTGCCCAGTATCACCTCACCTGTCAACCTCAAAGTGTTTAATCACTCATGCATGAAGTTGTATAATAATTGGACCATGTTTGCATCAAGGTAAACAGTTGGGTTGTGTGAATGGCTCCATAGGGCCATTGTGCGTTTAATACTTTAATTGGGCCCATGTGCCTTACAAAGTTTCAAAGCAGTTTCTATTGAGCCCCCTGGATTGAAGTTCACCTCAATAGACTGTTGCCTATAGTATTAATGGAATGAACTGTCTGAGCACATAATATTATATTATTATATGGTTCCTTCCCTTTGAGGCTTTGGATGCCATGGTTCGCCACTTCGTTCTATCCTCCGCTGTTCATGCCACATACTAGGCCTGAAGAATTTAGGAGGGGTGAATGTCCCAGTGTAGACCTATAATGGTTTGGGCAATAGGCAATGCATACTGCTAAAGAGATCGTGACAGAATAACTATGCATGTGCAATACAAAAAATACTCTTTTTTTCCACAAAAAGTAGAATAAGAATGTGATAAAATAGCTCAAAATGAAGCTAAGAAACTCCCATATTCAATCAAATATGCCTGTCATGAAACAATATCGTGCCTACTGATGACCCTGCATTTTACGGACAATTAATTCTAGTTTTCGAGACGGAGGCGGTTTTTACCGGTATTTACCAGTTTTTCCCGGTTTTTACCTGGTTTTTACCGCTTAGTGGGAAAAACAGGTTTTTTCCTGGGAAAATGCCAACCCTGATTTGTTGATGTCTCATTCGAGGTGATGTGTCTTTCAAAGTGATGTCTCTTTCAAAGTGATGTCTCATACAAAGTTATTGTCTTTTTAAAAGTGATATCTCTTTAAAAGTGATGTCTCATACAAAGTGATATCTCTTTAAAAGTGATGTCTCATACAAAGTGATGTCTCATTCAAAGTTATTGTCTCCTTCAAAGTGATGTCTCATTTGAAGTTATTGTCTCCTTCAAAGTGATGTCTCATTCAAAGTTATTGTCTCATTCAGAGCTATTGTCTCATTTAAAGTTATTGTCTCATTCAAACTTATTGTCCCTTTAAAAGTGATGTCTCGTTTGAAGTTATGTCTTGTTCAAAGTTACTGTCTTTTTAAAAGTGATGTCTCATTCAAAGTTATTGTCTCTCCTTAAAAGTTATTGTCTCTTTAAAAGTTATTGTCCCTTTAAAAGTTATGTCTCATTTGAAGTTATCTCTCGTTCAAAGTTACTATTTCATTCAAAAGTGATGTCTCATTCCAAGTTAGTGTGTCCTTCAACTATTTGGCTGTACTAGTAAACAGTGTGGAATTACTTTAATTAAGTTCTTTACTCTCTTTCCGTTTTTTAGAAGGAAATCTGCCAGTCCAGACTTGAGTGACATTCTTGAAAAGGTGACAGAAAGTACAAGCTCTGAACCAGAGGAGAAAAGAAAAGCAAAGCAGAGGCCACGACGGAGCAGAAAGAGGAAAGGTAAAGTAGGTCAGTAGATCAGTAGATCAGCAAATAGGAACTTGGGAAACCTAAATATAGATTTGAAAGAATTAAAAAGCTTGCTCTGACTTTATTTTGTGAATAGATTTTGAATAAAGACACGCAGGTTGTCAAACAATCATGCTCAATCAACATTTTGAGATGTGTGTATATTCCTCGGTGTGGTCAGCCTGCTAAACTTGTGACATTAGACAACTTAGAGTAAAGGTCAAGTTGGTCAGCACATCCGTGATAAAGAACTGGGAAACTTACATCGGGAACTCCTTACCTTCTGGACAAATTACTTCTCAACTCACAACATAAAACTACCACCAACTATACCGTAGCCTGCCAAGGGCAGCTGGTCTAGCCAGCTCTATCTGGCTAGATCCGGTGCCTTGGTCTGGTCATTCTTTCCCTGGGACTTGCTATGTTCAGTTGCATACTATATTACATGACTTAATAATGTTAAAGGGGGACCTTAGTCATAACATTAATTATGATGTGTTGATGACCCCTAGTAGTCAAACTGGGTGTTGAGCCCCTTTTTTAGGTTTGCCAAAAATGTGAAAAAGAGCTTTCACATTAGTTACTTCAAAAGTAAAAATAAAGCAAAATATAGGCCTTACATCATTCCATAACTAAGCACCCTTACTCATATGAAAGTTTTCTTAAAGGGAAAAGGGCCCCTCCTCACCAATGACCCCTTTCTCAGGTCACAACATCCGCTACGGTAGAAGTGTCACAAAGATGATGAAGGTGGAAGTCCCGCGTCACCAATTAAAAGTTTGACCACCGTGGTTGTAAACCATTGGAAAACAATGCTGTCAATCCTGGTTGTGTTTCTACAACACATTTAAGTCTTGACATTTCACCACTTGAACACATCAGACAAATCAACTAAAAAGTGGCTGGATTAATTAGTGTGAATATAATCTATATTTTGTATAATATTATAAAATATATTATATATAATCTATATTTTGTATAATATTATATAATATATTATATATAATCTATATTTTGTATAATATTATATAATATATTATTTATAATCTATATTTTATACATTTTATATACTATTATATTTTTATTTTGTATAATCTATATTTTATATAATATAATATTATGTTATATTTTCTTTAATCTATATTTCATATAATAATATAATTCATTTGATATAATCTATATTTCATATAGTAATATAATTCATTTGATATAATCTATATTTCATATAATATTATATAGTACATTTTATAAAATCCATCATCCCATTGTAAACATGTACAAACCAATAATCTGACCTAGTGACCTACCTCTCATATCCTCAGTAGTGATAGGTACTACAAAAAAAAATGCCTTTCCTTCATTAACAATGAGGTGCGTGAAACCCTTTGCTGTAGATTTTAGCCCTGCTGTAAAGAATGAGCAACTTCAGCTGTAAGGCTCTAAGAAAGGAGTTTTATATTTGTAAACATGCCTACAGTTTTGGTAGAATTCGATCATATAAACCATTGTCATCATTTGTTGCAAATGTGTAGCCCGACATCTAACTTTCTGTGAATACTACATGTTTTGCATTCAGTTGCAACAAAAATGCACTCTAATATTTGTAAAGTTATGGGTATATCTGTTTCTTCTAACAGGTAAACCTCGTACAAGAACTTCAAAGAGTTTGACATCAAAGCATCGTAAAACCAAAGAGGATGACACAGGCTCCGAGAGTTCCACTCTACATCAGACGAGAGAGTTTCTCAGCCAGTCTCTTCCAGCCTTGTCTCCGAGCATTGAGTCTGGAGATCCCTACCTCTTCAGTGACCTCAGGGAGAGTTCTGATAAAAAGGTTAAAAGTGCTGAGAGAGTGAAAAAGCAGAAAAAGAAACGAATCACCAAGCCAAACCTGAACGTACCCGACAGAAATGCATTTTTAAGGAAAAAGTCATTCATGTCCTTTCCAAGTAAATTTCTGACCAGCACGAAAGCAGCCAAATCAGTCTATGGAAGAGGTGCTGATGGTGAGGGGGATTCCCTAGGTGTGACTGCTGGAAGGAGTTGTAAGGTGAAGGAGAATATGAGAAATAATAAGAATAGTGAGGAGAATAGTAACCAAAATGTAAACAATAAAGGTGAACTAGGAGGAGAGGTTGAGAGGCAGAATACGGAAGAGGAGGAGGTGGAGAAACAAATGAGTGGTGAATCTGATGTTAATGTAAGCCGTGGGAGTCCTATAGGTGTTAGTGATGAAGTCCTACCCGCAGATGGACAGGGAGAGGATCCTGGTGGAGTCAGGGAGGAAGAGGCAGCAAGGATGCAAGCAGGAGGAGATGGAAGGGATACCAGAAAAACAGAAAAGTCTCTGAGCAAAATTTCTCCTAGAGATGACAAAGATGTGGATGTCAGTTTTGCTTCGAGAGAGATGCTGCTGCTACCGGAAATTGAGGTGATGAGGGACGTTCCCCACTTTGAGGACGACTTCCAAGATGATGAACTGCACAGGGTTGTCAGTTCACTCAACCAGTTCATGGTAGGTGCTAGTAAGGAGATGGCTGGAAAGCTGGTGAGCCTTGAGAAGGCAGGAAGAGGAGAGACCATGCTATACACCAGAGACAAAGGAGGAAATCATGTTCTGATGGAAAGTGGTTTGCAGGAGACTCAAGATGAAGATGGGGAACCCACAGAGGGTGCAGTGGAGGAGCAGTTATTTGGGAGGATGCTGTCATCGATGGAGACAAGATACAGAGAGGGTGAAAGAGAAACAACATCAGAAAAGTCTTCCTCTGTGCATGGAGGCACGATTGAAGAATTAGAGGAGGAACTGCAAGCTTTGGGTAAAGAGCTTCAGGTTTCCCGCAAAAGAAGAATGTCCGGATTGAGGGAACAGGACAAAACCGTCTCAGAGTCGGAGAAATTGAAAGGGAAGGCTTTATCGAAGGAAGACTGTGACAGATACGGATCGGAGATAGAAGATGGAGAAGAGGAGGATGAAGGTTCAAGCGATCTGAACCTGGAATTTGAAGATGATACCAGAAGAGAAACGTCTGTTCAGTCCTTCAGCAGGTTGTGTCAGGTCAGTAGTGAATGCAAAACATAAATGTGCAATTATGTGTAGTGTTAGAAGATCTCCATATAGGAACCAAAATGTTAACTATATAATTATTATTCAAGTTTATAAGGTTATTTGATTAAGTTTTAAATTACATTATCAGTATATCTGGGATCAGTGAGGTTTTTTTTATTTTTGTAGAATGTAGGGAGCAAGTGCGGTCAGATTGTTATTGGATTCATATGAAAGCAAGTGTCATCAGCATAATCAAGCTCTAAGTGCAATCAACATTATTGGGATCAAGTGCAATATGCATAATTGGGATCAATGGGGGAGCAAGTGTACATTAAGGTATAAATGGGATCAAGTGCATTTAGTTTTAATCTTGACCAAGTGCTATGAGTTTATCTTGGTTAAATTAAAAGCAAATGCAATCAGTATAACTGGGATCAAATGCACACTCAAATATGAAAACCAATATTTAGGAACAACTCAGAGACGAAAGTTACAGGGAATCAGGGAAATCAGGGAATAATTAAATGCTTCAATTCTGTATGCATATTGCAAGATGTTTTCATTTTGGTTATCTCAAAATAGCTATGACACAAAGAGTATAAGCATAAATATCATTCCATGAATCCTTTCATTTTTTTTTTAAATGTAGCCATCTAGCATTTTGTAACGATACCAGATAACTTGTTCCCTGGAATTTATTCTTTTCTTGTTCATTTTCTTGGGTTGAGATGTTAGATCCGTGTTAACTCTTTATATCTGTTGAAATGTTCCTTTTAGTTTCTGTAATATTAGACTGGTAATATGTGCCTTGATAAAGGAGGACTGCCGGTGAAAGCCTTGCTTGTCTTCCTCTTCTCTCATGTATTTATGCATGTATACCATTGGGCTAGTTTTCTTGTCGATTATAAAATCAAATATCTGAACCTATCAGTAGAAGCTGATACAATGTGAACAAACACATAACACATTGAGACTCTTCATAGGTTGTATTTACTTCATCCAAATTTGTTACTTCATATTACTTTTATTATGATTTTTTGACGCTTTACAGAACATACTCCACCAGTCGGGTGATGCAGGCATTGCGAAGAATCGTTCCAAGAGACGATTGCCCAAAGTTGATTACACGGACCAGGATACGTAAGTGGTTGTTACTGAATCTCTGCTCCAACAATTGCATCTTTTCTTCATGCCATACGACGGTGCAGAACTATGCAAGGAAATGTTGTGATTGGGTGCTTGCCTTATAATTAATAGACATCGATTGTTAGTTCCTGGAGGGATGTGTGGAGGGTACTAGAGGGCACAACATACTAATGCAAGGATACAACAGTAATAATTAAGTGTAGACAGAGAAATTGCTCGTACAGTACAAGATAAATGAAGCAAACCCTGGGACATTAGTTGAAAGTTGTAGTGTGGATATTGTTGGGCAATAGAAAGGCAATTTACTGATAAAGGAACATGATGCTATTCTGTGAATTTACTAGAAATCCTGTAGGAAGAAAAAAAACTTCTTTATAAAAATATATTCATTGGTACAGGTCCCTTGTTGACTAATAAGGAGGTAGCAGAAAATGAATTTGATCCCATCCACAAGGGAAAATATTATTTTATATTCACGTTCTTCCGATATCATCTTCCCCAGATCATACTCTGATGATGATCATGATGTGCATCCGTCGTTCGAGGAAACCTCTTTAGAGCCCCTAGATATCCAGGTAACATTGATATTAATTGTTTTTAATATCATGTTCAATTTATCCTTTACTTGATCGGTCAGATCATTTGAAATCTCTAAGTCAATCAGACATTGTAACAGAACTCTAATATCAATGATTGTCAAGTATTTAATATAATAGAACCAAGCCTTTATATGTAGATGGTATTCATTAACATTGTTCTCAGAAAAACACTGACATTTTTCCCTAGCCTTTTATACAATGCTTTCATGTTGGATGCATCCAAATTAACCTTCTCTGCATAGATGCATTTCAATTTAGCCTACTTTCTGTATAGGAATTTGGACAGATATTCACTGTCATCAGGGACTAATCCAGTGGGATGTGCCCCCACCCCCTCCCTCCCTCTTTTTCAACCCCACACTAAAGCAAAAGGAGTTACAGTATCAGCATAATATTGCTTTTAGACCTAATTATAGGCCTAATTTATAGTCCAAACATGCCTCAGAAAACACCATTTCACATATAAAAAAAATTCTGTGATAGAATTCCCTCACCCCTCTTAAAGGAGGTTATTTTCAAAACCCTCCCCCCGCCCCCTCCCACTGCCACAATTCCATGCTTTTGAAATCCTGGATCTACCTCTAGTCTTTTACAAGTCGCAAACAACAGACCAGCATTAATATGGCATGATACTGCACAAATGTGGTAAGTTTAGTCACTCATTACTTTTAATAGTTGGATGATGATGATGAAGACTGCCTCTCCTTCCAGTCACAAAGACGGAGCTCCTGTATGTCTGACAGACAGAGCGAGAAAAGCTGGTTAGTGGAGAAGAGTAAAGTAAGAGTATCGACATACTCAAAGGTAGAGAGACGAAGATGGACCAAGGAGAGACACAACGAAGGTGTTTTTAAGAGCACCAAGAAGATCAGTCACAAGAAGGATAAGAGGAAGAGGCCTGCTGACGAGCTCACTACTGAGGTATCCAACCCTAAGGCCCTGTATGTTACCTTAAGGCCTGTATGTTACCCTAACTATGTAACCCTATAGCCCTGTATGCAACCCTAAGGCCCTGTATGTAACTCTGAGTATGTAACCCTAAGGCCCTGTAGCCCTAACTATGTAATCCTAAGGCCCTGTATGTAGCCCTAAGGATGCAACCCTAAGGCCCTGTATGTAACCCTAATGATGTAACCCTAAGGCCCTGTATGTAGCCCTAAGGATGCAACCCTAAGGCCCTGTATGTAACCCTAATGATGCCCTTAGGCCCTGTATGTAACCCTAAGTATTTAACCCTAAGGCCCTGTATGTAGCCCTAAGTATGCAACCCTAAGGCCCTGTATGTAACCCTAAGTATGCAACCCTAAGGCCCTGTATGTTACCCTAAGTATTTAACCATAAGGCCCTGTATGTAGCCCTAAGTATGTAACCCCAAGGCCCTGTATGTTACCCTAACTATGTAACCCTAAGACCCTGTATGTAACCCTAAGTATGCAACCCTAAGGCCCTGTATGTTACCCTAAGTATGCAACCCTAAGCCCTATATGTAACCCTAATTATGTAACCCTAAGGCCCTGTATGTTACCCTAAGTATGTAACCCTAAGTATGTAACCCTTAGTATCACCCTAACTATGTAACACTTAGGCCCTGTATGTAACCCTAAGGCCCTGTATGTAACCCTAAGGCCCTGTATGTGACCCTTAGGCCCTGTATGTGACCCTAAGGCCCTGTATGTAACCCTAAGTATGTAACACTTAGGCCCTGTATGTTACCCTAACTATGTAACCCTAAGGCCCTGTATGTAACCCTTAGTATGCAACCCTAAGTATGCAACCCTAAGGCCCTGTATGTTACCCTAACTATGCAACCCTAAGACCCTGTATGTAACCCTAAGTATGCAACCCTAAGGCCCTGTATGTTACCCTAAGTATGCAACCCTAAGCCCTATATGTAACCCTAATTATGTAACCCTAAGGCCCTGTATGTTACCCTAAGTATGTAACCCTTAGTATTTAACCCTAACTATGTAACACTTAGGCCCTGTATGTAACCCTAAGGCCCTGTATGTAACCCTAAGGCCCTGTATGTGACCCTAAGGCCCTGTATGTAACCCTAAGTATGTAACACTTTAGGCCCTGTATGTACAGTAACCCTAAGTATGTAACACTAAGGCTTCTGGTTCATGATGTGTAATTTAATGGTGTTGTTGAGTAATACAGTGATGGAAAAGAGATTTGTCATGCTGAATAATGGTACCAACCAATCATGGGTTCCAAAGGTAAGAGTAATGGTACCACCAAATACAAACTGCAAGAGTACATGTACGTAATTTGTAGAGAGACATAAGGGGAAGATTGATTTTATTATGAATATCTGCTAATGTCCATTGAAGATTTTTTTTAGTTTTTTTTTTACTAAATCATGTTCTGAAGTGAAGTCCCATCTAAGATATTTTAACTGGTCCAGTAGCCACTGTGTATTCCAGACCTTCGTTCATTTATGCATAGACTACAGATTAAACAGGATGGTGTGCTCTGGTATGGTCCCATCTAAGATATTTTAACTGTTCCAGTAGCCACTGTGTATTCCAGACCTTCGTTCATTTAGACATAGACTAAAGATTAAACAGGATGGTGTGCTCTGGTATGGTCCCATCTAAGGTATTTTAATTGTTCCAGTAGCCACTGTGTATTACAGACCTCCGTTCATTTATGCATAGAGTAAAGATTAAACAGGAAGGTGTGCTCTGGTATGGTCCCATCTAAGGTATTTTAACTGTTCCAGTAGCCACTGTGTGTTCCAGACCTCCGTTCATTTATGCATAGACTAAAGATTAAACAGGAAGGTGTGCTCTGGTATGGTCCCATCTAAGGTATTTTAACTGTTCTAGTAGCCACTGTGTGTTCCAGACCTTCGTTCATTTATGCATAGACTAATGACTAAACAGGAAGGTGTGCTCTGGTATGGTCCCATTAAGGTATTTTAACTGTTCCAGTAGCCACTGTGTATTCCAGACCTTCGTTCATTTATGCATAGACTAATGGTTAAACAGGAAGGTGTGCTCTGGTATGGTCCTATCTAAGGTATTTTTACTGTTCCAGTAGCCACTCTGTATTCCAGACCTTCGTTCATTTATGCATAGACTAATGACTAAACAGGAAGGTGTGCTCTGGTATGGTCCCATCTAAGGTATTTTAACTGTTCCAGTAGCCACTGTGTATTCCAGACCTTCGTTCATTTATGCATAGACTAATGGTTAAACAGGAAGGTGTGCTCTGGTATGGTCCCATCTAAGGTATTTTAATTGTTCCAGTAGCCATTGTGTATTCCAGACCTTCGTTCATTTATGCATAGACTAAAGATTAAACAGGAAGGTGTGCTCTGGTATGGTCCTGTCTGGGCTGTGTTAACTGTTCCAGTAGTTATTAATATGTCCTGTTATTGAATATCACTCACTGATAGCTCCTTGCACCTAAGAAGCGAAGAAAGAAGGATTCTATTGGAGAAGATGACAGAGAATATCAAAATCTCTACTACTTTCAAGGCTCGGGAGATCAAGTTTTAGGAAAGCCAGAGTTACTAATACAGAAGGTATGTAGTGCTACAGTAGTTCCTAATACAGAAGGTATGTAATGCTATATAGTAGTGTTTCTATTGCTGGTATTCTAGTTTTCAAGATATATTAATGCACCTTAAAGGCTAAATTGATGATGATGTCAGCTCCTCAGGGTATATATGCCTTTAATGTTTATGTTAATCCGTTCTGTTATAAATTCTGATAACTGAATCAAAACTTGTTTAACTGCATATAAAACAGAGTGCTCTCATCATTGGATGACATTCAAGCCCATTTGACCTTGATTTAAGCTTGTAAAAGGTGGTTCGAGGCCATGAAAGTGTTGTTTTCCTGATTGAGTTATATGTTACATCTGAAGAACTGACCTAATAGTCTGTGTATTTGACTATATAGTCCAGTCACTTTAGTTGATGAGCCATGGTGACTTGGAGTAATGGTTACCTTACCTAGATACAATGGTTAAGTTAGTCATGTGGTACATCTGAAGAACTGACCTTATAGTCTGTGTATTAGGCTTAATAGTCCAGTCACTTTAGTTGATGAGCCATGGTAACTTGGAGTAATGGTTACCTTACCTAGATACAATGGTTAAGTTAGTCATGTGGTACATCTGAAGAACTGACCTTATAGTCTGTGTATTAGACTATATAGTCCAGTCACTTTAATTGATGAGCCATGGTAACTTGGAGTAATGGTTACCTTACCTAGATACAATGGTTAAGTTAGTCATGTGGTACATCTGAAGAACTGACCTTATAGTCTGTGTATTAGACTATATAGTCCAGTCACTTTAATTGATGAGCCATGGTAACTTGGAGTAATGGTTACCTTACCTAGATACAATGGTTAAGTTAGTCATGTGGTACATCTGAAGAACTGACCTTATAGTCTTTGTATTAGACTATATAGTCCAGTCACTTTAATTGATGTGCCATGGTAACTTGGAGTAATGGTTACCTTACCTAGATACAATGGTTAAGTTAGTCATGTGGTACATCTGAAGAACTGACCTTATAGTCTGTGTATTAGGCTTAATAGTCCAGTCACTTTAGTTGATGAGCCATGGTAACTTGGAGTAATGGTTACCTTACCTAGATACAATGGTTAAGTTAGTCATGTGGTACATCTGAAGAACTGACCTTATAGTCTGTGTATTAGACTATATAGTCCAGTCACTTTAATTGATGAGCCATGGTAACTTGGAGTAATGGTTACCTTACCTAGATGCAATGGTTAAGTTAGTCATGTGGTACATCTGAAGAACTGACCTTATAGTCTGTGTATTAGACGATATAGTCCAGTCACTTTAGTTGATGAGCCATGGTAACTTGGAGTAATGGTTACCTTACCTAGATGCGATGGTTAAGCTAGTCATGTGGTACATCTGAAGAACTGACCTTATAGTCTGTGTATTAGACGATATAGTCCAGTCACTTTAGTTGATGAGCCATGGTAACTTGGAGTATTGGTTACCTTACCTAGATGCAATGGTTAAGTTAGTCATGTGGTTCATCTGAAGAACTGACCTAATGTTCTGAGCCATGGTAATTTGGTGTAATGGTTAACTTACCTAGATGCAATGGTCAAGTGAGTTATGTGTTACATCTGAAGAAATAACCTAGTAGTCTGTATGTAGACTTGGTGTCTACTATTTTTTGATCAAGAAAAACAATAAGACATAGTTATGTAAACATTTTATAACAATGGTCTAGAAGAAACAAGATACTGTGCATATCATCAACCATGTGTTAATGTCTCACTAATATTCAAATAGATCATCTGTGTGACTCTATGGTTTGGGTTCTATTGTAAATATATATGTCATCCACATAGACATTAAAAGAAAGCATTTTCTACATAAAGTAAGGTTTCTGAAATTTCAACTCAAGTTTGAATAAACCATAACTGTTTTCAACAATTTTTTTTTTTTTTTTTTTTTTAAGATTTCAGCAACTGGACTTCAACATGACATTGACTTCACACCTGACTTGTCTTGTGCTTCCAAGTCCTCAAAGCGATCAAGAAGCGTGAAACCAAAGGAATCTAAAGTCGTAATTGTCTCCCCTCTCAGCCATACTGCAGACCTCACATCAGCAGTAAGTCTTGTTTTATGTACAATATTTTATTTTCAATATCATTCTAGTTGCTATAGTAACACAACCAACTAGTGGCTTTGGTTATTTCTTTTTTTTAACAGGTAATGTGGAATTAAAAAGTTCTCCCTTAAAAGTAAGAAAAGATTGTATGCCAAATGTGGGCCATTTGTTATTTGTGGTCCAGATCTAGCCCTAGGGCAGCAGCCACAGGCCAGGGAACCCATGACATGAGCATTTCATCAGTACCATTTGGTTAATACTGGCACACTGAAAGCCATCACAATGAGATTGCCTCACCAAGTGTCAGGTTTGTTATAAATTCCACATTGGAATATGGACAGAAGTTATTGAATTGCAGCTCCCTGTTCTCGAGTAATAATCTGTGCCATAACAAATTCCCTCCCCCTTTTGCATAGTCTCCCGTCACCCAGTACCCCTTCACCCAGTCCCCCTTCACCCAGTCCCCCACCCATCCCCTCCCCTTCACCCAGTTCCCCTTCACCCAGTCCCCCTTCACCCAGTCCCTTCACCCAGTCCCCTTGACCCAGTCCCCCTCCACCCAGTCCCCCTCCACCCAGTCCCCCTTCACCCAGTCCCCCACCCAGCCCCCACACCTTCACCTAGTCCCCCTCCCCTTCACCTAGTCCCCCTCCACTCAGTCCCCCTTCACCTAGTGCCCCTCCAGTCCTCCACCCAGTCCCCCTTCACCCCGTCCCCCTTCACCTAGTCCCCCTCCACCCAGTCCCCCTTCATCCAGTCCCCTGTCCAGCCCCCTCCCATTCACCCTGCCCCACACTTTCACCCAGTCCCCCTCCATTCAGTCTCGCTTCCCCTCCACTCAGTCCCCCTTCACCTAGTCCTCCACCCAGTCCCCCTTCACCTAGTCCCCCTCCACCCAGTCCCCCTTCATCCAGTCCCCCGTCCAGCCCCCTCCCATTCACCCAGCCCCACACTTTCACCCAGTCCCCCTCCATTCAGTCTCGCTTCCCCTCCACTCAGTCCCCCTTCACCTAGTCCTCCACCCAGTCCCCCTTCACCTAGTCCCCCTCCACCCAGTCCCCCTTCACCTAGTCCCCCTCCAGTCCTCCACCCAGTCCCCCTCCCCTTCACCCAATACCCCTAATTCCTTGATGCATTGTTCCTTATTTTCCAAGCAGAACTCTCCCGACCAATAGCTTTATATCCCATAATTCTGCTGATGTAATTGCTCTCTGTATCTATATGTTTATCTCAGGAGAATGATACAAATGAAGAAGACAATCTACTTGAGTATGATATGGATGATGCAGAGTCTGCTTTGTTTTCAGGTAGGTTCAATTGGTTTTAATTTTCCTTTGTCTTTCGTTTTCTTTCTGTTGACATGTAAACTATTTAGTTTAATCTTGCAAGCACACAAAAATACTTACATGATATTTACAAGAAGGGGACCCTTTAGAAGAGTTAACAAAAACACAAAATATACAGGAAAATTGTATAAATGATTAACTTAATTAAGAAAAAACACATCAAGATGATTCCCAAGAAGATTATATTTCTTGATACTTGCCTCCTCACTCACCTGTCTCCACACAACTATTGCACACTGTACCATACCTGAATGAAAGATTTTACCTTGCTGTCAGGTCGTTGATCCATTCTAGTTCAAACTAGCTCTCCCGAAACAGCTTTCTAGTCACTCTTCGTCTAGATGGTACCATTGTTCTGAAGTCTACAGTACGTGCAAGCACAGTCTCTGAGAGTATTTGCATCAAGGTTAAATTGCGCCCGTGTGTCGCCGATCAGCCCCAATGATGATTCTCACCCGTTTGTGTCGCCACTCAGCCCCAATGATGGTTCTCACCCGTTTGTGTAACTGCTCAGCCCCAATGATGTTTCTCACCCGTGTGTGTCGCCATTCAGCCCCAATGATGTCTCTCCCCCGTGTGTGTCACCGATCAGCCCCAATGATGTCTCTCACCCGTTTGTGTCGCCACTCAGCCCCAATGATGGTTCTCACCCGTTTTTATCGCCGATCAGCCCCAATGATGTTTCTCACCCGTTTGTGTCGCCGCTCAGCCCCAATGATGTGTTTTACCCGTTTGTGTCGCCGCTCAGCCCCAATGATGGTTCCCACCCATTTGTGTCACCGTTCAGCCCCAATGATGTCTCTCAACCGTTTGTGTCGCCGCTCAGCCCCAATGATGTTTCTCACCCGTTTGTGTCGCCGCTCAGCCCCAATGATGGTTCCCACCCATTTGTGTCGCCGCTCAGCCCCAATGATGTTTCTCAACTGTTTGTGTCGCCGCTCAGCCCCAATGATGTTTCTCACCCATTTGTGTCGCCGCTCAGCCCCAATGATGTTTCTCACCCGTTTGTGTCGCCGCTCAGCCCCATTGATGTCTAACCCCCGTTTGTGTCACTGCTCAGCCCCAATGATGGTTTTCCCCTGTTTGTGTCACCGCTCAGCCCCAATGATGGTTCTCACCCGTTTGTGTCGCCGCTCAGCCCTAATGATGTTTCTCACCCGTTTGTGTCGCTGCTCAGCCCCATTGATGTCTAACCCCCGTTTGTGTCACTGCTCAGCCCCAATGATGTTTCTCACCAGTTTGTATCTGAATCTTATCATATACAGGACCAGGAAAGATGAGCCACCTGACTCAGTCTACTCTGAGGCATAAATATAAACATCTGATTGAAGACATCAGGCAGGATGAAGCAGAGGATGAGGAAGATGACTCTCACCCAGAGGAGTCACTAGATGACGCCAATCTCGGCCCCAATCCTCCTCTCATCAGGAGATCCATGAACCCTCGCCGACTCTTTGAGGAGGAGATTAAACAGCGAAGGCATGCAGGTACCCGTTGATTAAGATGTTTTTCAAAGATTTTTGCTCTATGGTTTCATTAGAAATGAACATCATTTAAGTGACCGTAGAGCTGAGTGTAGGAGTGATAAAATTATCCAATTCAAATAGACAAGCTAGTATATATAATTAATATAAAGTTCATAGCAGAAAAGAGAGGAGAGGATTTCAAATTTGCCTAATGTTGTATACCTCAAGCATGAGAAGGCCCAAGAAGATTTCTGCAGAATCTTTGTTACTTTAGCTGAAGTAATGTTAGTATGTAATGCAGTGTTGAGGTATGTATTGAAGCTGACTTTAACCCACATGAAGTAATGTTAGTATGTTATGCAATGCAGTGTTGAGGTATGTATTGAAGCTGACAACCTACATAAAGTAATGTTGGTATGTTATGTTATGCAGTGTTGAGGTATGTATTGAAGCTGACAACCTACATGAAGTAATGTTAGTATGTAATGCAGTGTTGAGGTATGTATTGAAGCTGACAACCTACATGAAGTAATGTTGGTATGTTATGTAATGCAGTGTTGAGGTATGTATTGAAGCTGACAACCTACATAAAGTAATGTTGGTATGTTATGTTATGCAGTGTTGAGGTATGTATTGAAGCTGACAACCTACATAAAGTAATGTTGGTATGTTATGTTATGCAGTGTTGAGGTATGTATTGAAGCTGACAACCTACATGAAGTAATGTTGGTATGTTATGTAATGCAGTGTTGAGGTATGTATTGAATCTGACAACCTACATAAAGTAATGTTGGTATGTTATGTTATGCAGTGTTGAGGTATGTATTGAAGCTGACAATCTACATGAAGTAATGTTGGTATGTTATGTAATGCAGTGTTGAGGTATGTATTGAAGCTGACAACCTACATAAAGTAATGTTGGTATGTTATGTTATGCAGTGTTGAGGTATGTATTGAAGCTGACAACCTACATAAAGTAATGTTGGTATGTTATGTAATGCAGTGTTGAGGTATGTATTGAAGCTGACTTTAACACACAATAAGGAATGTTAGTATGTTATGTTATGCAGTGTTAACATATGTAATTGAAGCTGACTTTAACCCACATGAAGTAATGTTAGTATGTAATGCAGTGTTGAAGTATGTAATGAAGCTGATTTTAACCCACATGAAGTAATGTTAGTATGGTATGTATTTTAGTGTTGAGGTATGTATTGAACGTGACACCCACATGTTAGTAGACAATGTCTGCATGGCACAGCTCAAGATAAAAGACGAAAAGTAGGAGAGGTTAGCAGGAAGGAAACAGGAGGGTCTGTACACTATTGATTAATGACTAGGTATCAAGAAGATAAGATATATTTGTATTTTTGTTTTTCCAAGGATATTGGTATATATGTTAGGACACTGAAAGCCATATAACTAACAGCATTAACTTTTGTGAAGCATTGCACAAATAGGAAGCTATTAAACGGAGAATAATTAAAAATTGTTGCCTAGAAAAAGCACAAAAATGATTGGTTTGAGTGACATAAAATAAAGAAGTTCCTTGATCCTGCAAGAAAGATGTGCTCAAGAATTCAAGTCCATAACCCAACCATAAGAGAAACAATTGGCTTTTGTCTTCAGTGCTAGGGAAGCAGACAACAACTGATGACTTCCTTGAAGATGAGGATGAGTATGATGAGGATGCTAGTTTTATTCCATCCTCCAGTTCAACAACATCATCCTGGCTGCATTCTACCGGTAGCCTCCCAATCCCGGATATGATGGCCATTGTAGGAGAGAAGCTACAGAAACAAATGAGTGTAAGAATCACTTCACTAATTATGAAAGATCTTTAAAAGTAGTTTTTTGCATAGTTAGTTGGCACTTCCATCTGGATTGGAATTCCCTTAGAGAGGTATACAGCATTCATAGTGTTGTTGATTTGGTGTAGTGATCACAGATTTGATCCTAAAGCCTGGTCACATGATCAGCGAATAAATGTCTCCTCTATTGTATAGCAACTCACTATGCTAATTACTACACAAATGCAGAGATGTATAATACCAGTTTTAAACACTCTGTTAATAGTGCAGCAGCTTGAGTAAGAGTAGAATTTCCTGTAGTACGATTAAGAGGCCCCAAACACGATACAGATGTGCAAGGTGCAATATATCCATACTGCTCCATTTACAGTGTTAAAATACAAACCCACCAGAACAAGTACAGACAACTATGCTAACTAAGAATATCGACTCGCTTGTACCGACTCGCTTCTAGCGACTCATCAGTTGTTAATTAGAACCAGAATTTATTTATCTACAGATATACAGAACGTGAAAACTATATTATTTCCCATGCACACATGTGGGGTTTACGTCAAAACCATACTCACAATATGTGAATTCAAAATCATATTAGGTATTGTGACAGCCTCACAGACAAAGTGTTCCTGTTCTTTTATTACACTGAACAATTTGAGGTTAATTTACCATTTATATATTAATCTACAGCTATACAGAATGTGAATACTATATTATTTCCCATGCACATATGTGGGGTTCTCGTCAAAACCATACTACTCACAATATGTGAACTCAACATCATTTAGGTATTGTGTCAGACTCACAGACAAAAGCGTTCCTGTTCCTTTATTACACCAAACAATTTGGGGTTAATTTACCGTCACGACGAGTCAAAATATTTTTCAGATAATTTTCGGATAAGATTGACTTGAGCAAAGAAGACGATTGATTATTGGTGATGTAGTAGCTAGGGGCCTACTGAGGAATTTGATATTTTAGACAGTCTTTCATCTAGTGCAGGTTATAGAGATCTAACGGAAGGATAAAAGAAGATATTTAAGATTTTATGAAATAAATGTGTCCATTTCTGTTCTCTTCTTCCAGTTGCACCTACTGCTAGTTTATTATTTATCATTTTTGAAATTTTAATTTCCTTGGCTTCTCTTTGTTTTATAGGAGAAGAAAACCCAGGCAAAGTTGATGACAGATGCAGCTCTGAAGACAACACAGAATTATCTCAGCAAACTCTGGGTGGGACAAAATAGGAGAAGGTGAGAGAAACATGTTCAGAGCAATTTCAAGGGCCAATTCTTGATAACAAACACCTTGAAGGTTTTGCTCTTCATTACAAGTGTATACCCAGAGGTAATTTCTGTTACTGGTGGAGGCATATAGCTGACATTGCTATCTATCTGGCCAATCTGTAACAGAGTTGCTACACCTGCTATTTAAGGAGTTCAAGGGCCAATTCTTGATAACAAACACCGTGAAGGTTTTGCTCTTCATTACAAGTGTATACCCAGAGGTAATTTGTGTTACTGGTGGAGGCATATAGCTGACATTGCTATCTATCTGGCCAACTGTAACAGAGTTGCTACACCTGCTATTTAAGGAGTTCAAGGGCCAATTCTTGATAATAAACACAGTGAAGTTTTTGCTCTTCTTTCCATGTGTATACCCAGAGGTAATTTCTGTTACTGGTGGAGGCATATAGCTGACATTGCTATCTATCTGGCCAATCTGTAACAGAGTTGCTACACCTGCTATTTAAGGAGTTCAAGGACCAATTCTTGATAACAAACACCGTGAAGGTTTTGCTCTTCTTTCCAAGTGTATACCCAGAGGTAATTTCTGTTACTGGTGGAGGCATATAGCTGACATTGCTATCTATCTGGCCAATCTGTAACAGAGTTGCTATACCTGCTATTTAACGAGTTCAAGGGCCAATTCTTGATAACAAACACTGAAGTTTTTGCTCTTCATGCCAAGTGTATACCCAGAGGTAATTTCTGTTACTGGTGGAGGCATATAGCTGACATTGCTATCTATCTGGCCAATCTGTAACAGAGTTGCTATACCTGCTATTTAACGAGTTCAAGGGCCAATTCTTGATAATAAACACAGTGAAGTTTTTGCTCTTCTTTCCAATTGTATACCCAGAGGTAATTTCTGTTACTGGTGGAGGCATATAGCTGACATTGCTATCTATCTGGCCAATCTGTAACAGAGTTGCTACACCTGCTATTTAAGGAGTTCAAGGACCAATTCTTGATAACAAACACCGTGAAGGTTTTGCTCTTCTTTCCAAGTGTATACCCAGAGGTAATTTCTGTTACTGGTGGAGGCATATAGCTGACATTGCTATCTATCTGGCCAATCTGTAACAGAGTTGCTATACCTGCTATTTAACGAGTTCAAGGGCCAATTCTTGATAACAAACACTGAAGTTTTTGCTCTTCATGCCAAGTGTATACCCAGAGGTAATTTCTGTAACTGGTGGAGGCATACAGTTGTTGCTATCTGGCCACTCTACAGTAGCAGAGTTGCTATACTGCTCACTTCAACATGTCTTGGTTTCATTTGGATGTTACAGTTGGAGTGTATGGGCATGTGAGAGGAATCAAAGCAGTGATATTACTTCATTGCGCTAATGATTGTTGCAATGTTCCACTGACCATCACATTCACTGGCGTTACCAACCTCTATGTAACAGAATGTTTATGTGTAGCCCAATAAAGATTTCGTCCTATCTCTTTCATTGCGTATTATATTGCCATCTAAAGTACCTGGTTCATCTTGTTCACAGGAGCACAGCCCTGCATGAATTCCGTGAGAGTCTGTTCAAGGAGATTGTGGGTCTCGACATGGACATGGAAAAGCGGGTAAAAGCTTCAGAGAAACTTCAGGCGACAGCTCGAAAGATGAAGAGCTTCGATGATACAAAATAGTAAGTTAGTTGTTTGAAAGTATTGTGTATAAATTTGAGTGAAGTGACTAATGCCACATTCTGCCATGTAAATAGAAACATTGATTATCCAGGCATGTCAGGATTGGTCATTGACCCATGCTGCGATACTTCCAACTAAACTCCTAAACAATTAATAGTTCTAGTTGCATGTCCTCGTGTTTCAATGTACTTATCGTTATGCTTTTCTATATCCGTAACAGCTGTCATATGTAAAGTTTGACCTTAGCTTGTCAGGATAGCTTGTCAGGATAGCTTGTCTGGATAGCTCGTCAGGATAGCTCGTCAGGTTAGCTCGTCAGGTTAGCTCGTCAGGTTTGCTCGTCAGGTTAGCTCGTCAGGATAGCTCGTCAGGATAGCTCATCAGGTTTGCTCGTCAGGTTAGCTCGTCAGGATAGCTCGTCAGGATAGCTCGTCTGGTTAGCTCGTCAGGTTTGCTCGTCAGGATAGCTCGTCAGGTTTGCTCGCCAGGTTTGCTCGTCACGTTAGCTCGTCTGGATAGCTCGTCAGGATAGCTTGTCAGGATAGCTTGTGGAAAATAATATCCCCTTCTTGTCCTCTCCTACAACCTTGAAGAACAACTATCTCTTCTATGGTTTCCATTTGACAAGTGTGTATTCATTTACCTCCATGGTGAAATAAGCTGTCCTCATCAATGACAATTTCAGCATCTTTTCATGTATGTTTTTGTTTATCATTTCAGTTTAAAGGTCATCCGCTCCCTACATGAGAACTATGTTCAAAAACTTCAAGAGTTGGATGGGTACCTCGGACATGCCCTGATGGAGACCATTCCGGCCATATTAGACCAGGAACTGTCATCGTTAAGGAGAAAGATTGTCAGTGACATGGTAAGTGTAGATGAGCACACTATTATTAACTTTTGTTTGTATTTCTTTTTGCACAACTCAAGGTAATAACAACACTGGGACATTGTTTAACAAATTTTGAAAGAAGAGGGGAAAGTGTTGGGTCAAATGGGATTTGAACTGTTGACCTAAGAACCTCTGTGAAAAAAGTTTCTGTGCTCTCCCAAATTAGCTGTTCAACTCTTAGTTGTTGTAGCTGATAACTATATGTTTGTATCTTTTTGGCACTTTGGCACTTTGAATTTCCTGTCCATTTTCTTGGTGGTATCAAATACTTTACCAAGCTACTGTGGCTTAAGACAGACCCCCCAATTTTTTTTACCCACCCTACCCTAAGGCAAAGAACTACCGAGTCAATAGGCAGAAGGAAAATGTCTAAATGGTTTACAAGTCACTCACTTCCAATGTCAAGTGGTTGGTTGTATCCACAGTCTTAATAGTTAGGAAAAGGAGTATACGACTATGCATGGTTTAATTTTAGCTCACATAAATATAAAACTTAAAAAGGAAGGTGCAACCCAATCAATCTATCAATCAATCAATCATTGTTGGACCTCGGTATGATGTAATGCTCCTCAGACTAAGAAGCAACATTCACTAAGGTGAGAATACATAGTACAAACATCTGTCCATGTTAATTAAAAACCCCACATTAATGGAAAAGCCCACATTATTGGAAAACCCCACATTAATGAAAAAGCCCACATTTATTAAGTCCCATATAACATGAAGACATAGGTAGACATTGTCAAAAAAACATACATAGTTAGAAAAATGATCAATAAGGGGTTATATCAACGGTCTAGCGTGCGTTACTCACAGGATTAATGCACGATCGGGGGATAATGCAAGCGATGCATGAGGGCGGAGCGTAGCGGAGCCCGAGTGCATCCAGCGATAGCATTAACACCCGGAGTGCATTAATCATGTGAGTAACGCACGCTAGACCGTTGATTAACCCTGTTCATTCATACACTACCATTTGTGTGGGGGAAAAATCATAAAACAAAACGTTTTTGGTTACATATAACCAAAGATTTATTAAAGTGATGCCCCGTAATTTTACCGTGCGTTACTCACAGGATTAACCACGGTCAGCTGACCTGAATGGACCAATAGGATTTAGGAATCTTTACTAAGTATGAATGAATACATGTTTACTCTTTTTTGAACAGCGTGTTCAAGAACTGGACCAAATGAAGAAAGCATTGAACTTTTACCTCTGCATGTGAAAGACACAAGATTGAGGTTTAACGAAACATCTCTAACAATAATCTGCTGTTTTTTCTTCAGATGTGAGACGTCCGCTAATTTTTGTATTTACATAAAATCCAGTAAGTGGTGCCATCTGCATCTTGATCGATTTGTAAAAAAGTCTGTAGCATTGTTTATCATATTTATATGGTTGAAATATGGGCCACTTGAGTACAAATTCTCATATTTCCACAACTTTAACAGAGGGAAACCTTTGCAAGTCAATTACATTCTACTTTGGGTTAGGTTTTCTGCAAGAAGATAACATCTGCAATGAATTTACGCAGAGAGAGAAAATGGCAAAAAGAAAACAATAAAAGATGATAAGTTATTGATAATTTATTAATTTTCCTTCTCTCAATTTGGAAGAATTTTCTAACAGCACACTGTGCTGTGTTTACTCTTATATTTTACTTGTTTCAAGCAAAAGTTAACTTGTTGAAAAAATTAATTATTTATATTCTGGAAAGACATGGTTTTTGTGCCTCGACCAAATGTTTGGCAAAGTTATTTTGCCTTTTGATATGTTAGATCTGATAGAAATCAACCACAATTTTAATAGCTGTTGGTGGGTTAATATTGATGCTATAATTGCTTCCAAAGGCTGGTGGAGCATCAGTACCTCATTCGAGATATTTCCTGGAAAGTGCAACCAGGCCCGAGACCTGAAATAATTCTTTCTTCCACCCTACATCAGCGTTTTCACTTGTCGGTGTTAGCATGTCAGTCTGATATTGTTGAACCTTGATCTAAGTTGTGATTAAGCATCATTTAAAATGAACCCTCATGTTTATTCATGTTTTCATATGATGTAAATATGATATTGTCGGACCTTGAATCTAACTTGTGATTTAGCATCATTTAAAATGAACCCTCATGTTTATTCATATTTTCATATGATGTCAATATGATATTGTCGGACCTTCATCTAAGTTGTGATTTAGCATCTTTTAAAATGAACCCTCATGTTTATTCATATTTTCACATTTAATATGCTCAGAAACAATATACAAAATTTTGTCACTTAAAAATTAGAATGAAAAAAATAAAAATTCATAATAAGTAACATTTTATTGCAAAGAATGATATTGTAAAGAATGAAACTTTATAGTCGGTCCATCATAATACCCTGGGTAAGACTTTTAAACATGTCTGAAATCACCTAGTCTACATCAGTTTACATTATCATTGATACAGATAAATTCTACAACAGATAAAACCCTGTAGCAAGCCTCCCTCGTTAATTAAGCATCCTATAATTGATAGTTTTGCTCAATTTTGTCCAAGTTTATGGACAGTATTTCTATATGTTAGTAACTGTTGAGTTCATTATTGTTGTTTGCAGTATTCAGATAAAAAATAAAGAAAACTAGTGAAAAGTGTTTTATGTGTCTTTCTTCATCCTTTGATTGTTCTTTATTTTCACACTCGGACTTATCACTAGCTGTTTAAACCTTTTTAACAACATAATTTTAAAATTGATATCATTTTATAATTACATAACACATTCCTTATACCTTCCATAACAGAGGTCTTACAACCATTATGAGTGATAATGCCATTGATCTAGACACCAAATAGAACGAAAAAACACACTCTGTGATTGTTTAAAATAGAACATTGTCAGTAACTAATGTTCCTGAGTTATTTCCTCTCCATTTAACATAAATTAAATTACATTGTAACAATGTAATTTATAGGTACAAAATGTGTACACTTTAGTCCATTTAATTTTGGCTACAATAATCTTGTTGAAAGTGGAATAAAGTAATAGAAAATTTTGATGTTACAGTGATAATGGGTAAATACTTCCTAAAAGGTCTTTTGAATATAATTTCAAATGATATAAAAAAGCAACAAAGAAAATTGATAATGGAAACTTGGACGGGTATGTTAATAATATATATACATTTGAAGGTCCTGTAATTTGTTGGCATATCTAGCATACTTTATGGCCGAGTCGAGCACATTAAATAACTTTAAATTATTAGTCATCTTTGAAAAATATAAATTTATGAAACCCAAGTGGCGTAAAATTAATATCTGGTGAGTTTTGGGAGGAGGGCCCTCACCCTGTGGAAAGTAAGTGACACAGTCTAGATTTAAATTCCTTTATTGACTGAAATAACAGTTATTATTTTCCAATAATACTTGTCTGTTAGACTCTGAGCAGAAACATGATTCTAAGCAGGTCAATCTAGGTCAAATATGTAGGTAGTATTGATTCTTCAATGGGAACCCCCCACACCCACCCACCCTTAGTAATGGATAAGTCCAGATTTCCCAGAATATGTCCTCTTCAAAGAAAAAACTCCACTCAAGTTTGAGTATCTATCGAAAGCCAAATTGTCAATAGTAGCATTCCTTCATCCATTTGTAGCACCATATTATAAAGTAATATATCTTTAGTTAGATCCAATCTCATGACTCACAATGTTAAAAGCAATAAGTTTATCCACTCCGTAGAAATCACAATGAAAACATAGTTTTAGAATGCCAAAGGTGCCTCAATTTGAAGGAGAGCTTGTAGCATGAACATTCTTTAGTCTTGTCACCAACTGCTTTGTACCTTTATTTACAGTAAGAACTGTTCAGTGACGTTTGATCTGAGAGTATCTGTTCGTAGCAAATTGAATGAAAGCTTGCTGTGTATGAATATTCATCACATGAGAGCTACAGTATGAATATTCACATTATAAATTCAGTATGAATATTCAATAGTCTTGTTGCCAACTGCTTTGCATCTTCAATTAAGAACTGTTCACTGACGTTTGATCAGAGAGTATCTGTCCATAGCAAATTGAATTAGAGCTTGCTGCTATGAATATTCATCACATAGAGCAACAGTATGAATATTCACATGATAGATTCAGTATGAATATTCACTATAGTCTTGTCGCCAATAGCTTTGCACCTTCATTTAAGAACTGTTCAGTGACGTTTGATCTGAGAGTATCTGTCCATAGCAAATTGAATGAGAGCTTGCTGCATAATGAATATTCATCACATAAGAGCTACAGTATGAATATTCACATGATAGATTCAGTATGAATATTCACTATAGTCTTGTCACCAACAGCTTTGCACCTTCATTTAAGAACTGTTCACTGGCGTTTGTTCTGAAAGTATCTGTCCATAGCAATTGAATGAGAGCTTGCTGCATATGAATATTCATCACATAAGAGCTACAATATGAATATTCACATGATAAATTCAGTATGAATATTCACTATAGTCTTGTCGCCAACTGCTTTGCATCTTCATCAAAGAACTGTTCACTGGCGTTTGATCTGAGTGTATCTGATTTGGAGGCAGTTGGTTTTTCATCATAGTCCAGTGTCGAATACCCGCTAACCGATAAATAACTGCTGTCGATTGTGTTTAAGTCACCGGCCTGGATAGGCAATGCCACCGCGTGTGTCCTCTTTAGTTTGGGTTTCTTGTTAATAGCTGCGTAGAGTTCAGAATGTGAAATTGCTCCCTTCGGAGTTGATGCTAATGGCTCCTTTCTTGTGGAACTGGATTTCCTAACTGGTTTTGGTAAAGTCGCTGGAGGGGTCGACGGTCCCCTGGAAGGTGTCTCTTCCCATTTCGGAGAAGTTTTTGAAGGTTTAGGTAGCGTGTAAGACCCCCTTGGTACATCCCCAAGGGGTGGTAACCTCCGGACAGCGGGGGGTGGTCGTTCCTGCCTCCTTGGCAATGTTGGAGGTCCTGATGATGGGAGAGGAGGTGGAGGAAGGGGTGGTGGTGTTGGTGGAGCACCTCCTATAGCAATGGGACTTCCTGGAGAGGCGGAAAGTTTGCCCTTTTCATCTACAGTGTCATAAGTCGTTGATTCTCTAAAAGAAGCAAACCCAGTGCGAGCTGGAGAACCACTAAAGTTAGATAAATCATCGCTGAAGGCCGGGTTATCAAATGCTGCGCCTCCTTCTTTATATGAAGGGTTAGCAAAGTTATTATTATCTGCTGAAGAGACGTGACCATTCGCATGCCCATTCATTCCGCCATTTGACTGTCCATTAATTCTCCCATTGACCTGACCGTTTGAACGCCCATGTGTAAGTCTGGTCTTATCTTGCGGCATTTTTCTAAAGTGGAATTTAAAAATGAAAAGAAAAAAAAACGGGAGATATAAAGAAAAATCAGAAACGGAAAATAATATTTCAAAACTAAACATGTCACAAAAAAATGCCGATTATTTAGAACTTGGCGCAAAAGCGGTAAATAACACTAACTTCCTCTGTAATTTGTAAACGAGGGCGCGCTTTCACTATAGGCTGTCACACTCGAGGGTTACCTGCATAATTAGCATCGAATACAAATTCTAGGTAGACGAGGGCGCACTCTTATTTTCACAGCAGGACACTGGTCTGCGCTACGTGTGGTCTATTAGGTTCTTGATCAAGACTTTACCAAAATGTTGCTAATGAAATGATATTCAGTTGTTTAAGTTCTTTCATGGATGTTGCACTCTGTTTGGCACGAAATATATATTACCCGAGAAAGCTTTACCCGAGAAAGTTAGATAATCAACGTTTAACTAGTATATATAACCTACGGTGATTTCGTAACTATAGAGAGTAACGCGAATTCTCCTAATTTTACATGTAAAAATTTGGACCTCAATTTGCTTATTTCATCCCCTTTGATTATGTGGACTTCGTCATTAGCACACATGGAGATACTTTGAAAGTAGCATAGAGAACTGCAATACAGTAACTGGTTGTTAGGGGGACATAATTACTTTCATTTGGTAAAGGAATTGAATAAGCCTTACAAGATATTCTTATTTGTGAAATTAGTAAAAGCGAGCTGCTTTAACGAAAGTGATCTCCATTAACCAAACTGCTTACACTGTAGATTGGCGCTTAATGCCCCGCCCCCCCCCCCATATTTTATATCCTTATCCACCCAACGCAACCCCAAGAGACGTGTGTAGGGGGGGGGGATTCCGCTTGTAACTCAATTTACAACTGTAATTTTCTTCATAAAAGAGGGGGGGGGGGAATAATCTGCTAGAACACATTCATATAAAGCCTTACATTTGTACATCGCATGTTAATCCCACTCATGCAAAGTAACCTATTCTGTGAGTCGTTAAAATCTTCCCCATGCTGGATATCAATTGGCCTTTGAACCCCCGCCCCACACTTTTCAATGAACCATTGCTATAGATCATCCAGTCACATTTCAGTGCATGTGAGTTTACACCTCTATCATCACTATAGGTACTTCAAGTCACGCCTTGGTGACTTTCGTGTTCTTCAATAGGGAACGATAGATCACTGCACAAGGCCATCAAATACATTGGTTTATTTACACAAAAGGGGCCCAAGTTTCGGTACTGGGTGAAGAAGTCACCTTTGTCTCCGGACGTTTTGAATTTCATGAAAGAAATTGGTCTTTCTTTTCTTTTCTTTTCTTTTTTCTTTTGACGGACGGTTTCACAATTGCCCAGTTTCGTTCATATATTCAACCATTTGGAACTTTCTTCACCGACACCCTCCCATCCTTTCACAGACAGCTCCCCTTTGCCACAAATTCACTATAATATTTATTTAAAAAAAACATTAAAAGAGCCCTATAATAGTTCCCTATGCAAACTGGCCGTCAAAATGTTAATTGCTTCAGGACAAACTGCTGTTTGAATTGCGATCACATGTAGTTACCACATATAACCACATACATCAGGGGTTCTCAGTTGAGGGCCACCGGGCCAAACTGGGCGAAAGATTTCGATCTTGGCACGAAGAAAAACGTAGGCCCTTCATTTTGCACTGGTCGTATATGTGTACCCTAAAGCCATATAGGATCGAGCATCCTACGGGCCTCCCTTGTACATTGCTCAGCATTGTAGGAAGGGGTATAGTTAGATTTCGATTGTCTGGTACGTGACTCCATGCATCCAATGTTACTGTTTTATGACTCGCGTAGAAAGAAAAAATAATAATTGAGAAAAATTAAACTACCTAGAATCGCGCCGGAATCTTCAGAATGGTAAATTTGGAAGGACAAAGGTCACGAATTGGAGAAGTCAAAGGGGGAGGGGCGCTGTGCAAGAATGTTACCGATTATCCTAAGCTAGGTAGAAAGGGGTGCATACGCATGGGGACAGGTAAGAGTGGCGTGATGTACTTATGTTCAACTGCATCTTACCTGCCACACGTGACAGCAGCTGCAAATGTCATAATGATGACGAAAAGGAAGAGACCTGCCGCCGCCAGAAGGTAAGGGAGAAGAGCTGGTGAGAGGCAGGAGAAATTACAGAGATGATAAATATCATTAAAATCAAAAATATATATATATATATATATATATCTTTTCATAAGTAAAGCATTAGTGGGCATCTTTATTCAAGAAAAACTACTTTTATATGATTCTTGTGATCACCTTACAAACTCGTTCAATTTTTTTCTTCTCATGCTACGTTTCCTATAAGTAGGTATGAGTTTCAAACTTGACAGCAAAATAACTTGGTGTAAAGGTAAGTTGGCCTGACGTTTCGATCCTAGCAGGATCTTCTTCAGAGGCTTTTTACACCTTCTCTTACGCAGGCTCTTTAGTGGATAAGCAGTTTGCTAACAGTTTTATTTTATTGGCAAAATAACTTAATTGTAAAGATCTTTTGGAATGTTGCAAGGTTCCACACATCATAATGATAAGTTAAATATATCTTAACAGATCCACTCCGTAAATTAGATGAAACTTCATGTCGCAATATTATAATACTAAATTAAATGTTACGTAAACTCTATTGAGGTGAAAAAGTGTTGTCTAACTGAGACATTTGAGCCAATCGAATACAACATTTTCTAGCCAAGAAATGTTGTGAGGTAAATAAACCGAGATGCTGTCATGCAAAACTGTAATATTGTGCTGTAAAAAAAAAATCATTACGCCGCACTCTGTGATGGGTTAAAAACTGTTTTGGGTTGAAACCATTATGTTTACCAATCGATAGAATATTTACACATCATTGATTAGACTAGACTAGATATTTTAGAGCTTGCAAGATTTTCACTGGACTTTTATCAGCGAATTATTAATAACCCTTTAAATCTACTCCAGAACATTGTGTGTCCCACATATTGAATGTTGCTAATTGCATCATTCCTGGTGCCAATTTGGTTGACTAAAGTGATAGATACAGAGAGGTTATCGTTCTAAGTTCCCTTTGCCGATTGTACCCATCGATAGTGGTACCCATCGATAGTGGTACCCATCGATTATGGTACCCATCGATGATGGTACCCATCGATAGTGGTACCCATCGATAGTGGTACCCATCGATGATGGTACCCATCGATAATATACCCATCGATTATGGTACCCATCGATGATGGTACCCATCGATGATGGTACCCATCGATAATGGTACCCATCGATGATGGTACCCATCGATGATGGTACCCATCGATGATGGTACACATCGATAATGGTACCCATCGATAGTGGTACCCATCGATGATGATACCTTTCGATAATGGTACCCATCGATAATGGTACCCATCGATGATGGTACCCATCGAAAATATACCCATCGATTATGGTACCCATCGATGATGATACCCATCGATGATGGTACCTATCGATGATGGTACCCATCTGGGTATGACGAATTCAATGGAACATGCAACTTGCAATGATGGAAAGGTATCTTACTTTTGACGGTATCTATACCACCAACATCAGGTCGTTTCGTCAGTCTAGGGATCATCGTCTGAAGTCTTGTTCGTTCCGGTTCTTCACTAGATGAAGCTGTTGTCATAGCTACGATATGCACTGAAGACGCTGTGCCGTCACTTCCTGTGACATTATTAGTTGTTGTTGTATCTGCTACAGACGCAGAGATAGTGGGCTGTGTCCCACCATTCGTTATTCCCGTGAAGCTTCTTGTAGATGCACGTGTGGTGTCTGGGGGTATTGAATGCGTCATCCGTTCAGTAGTGAGGAGGTTTGTTACCTCCTTCCCAGTTATCGTCTGGGTAGTTGGCAGACTCGATGGTGCCGCAGTACTTACCGGTCCAGCTGTAGTGACTTCCTCCGTGGCTTTCGCTGTTGTTTGTTTGTTTGTCGTAATTTGCATAACGGCACTCGACCTAACTAAAGGGGTATCGCTCACTGTTGACGGTGTATTGGTCACTATTGACGGTGTATTTGTCACTCTGGGCGGTGTATTGATCAATGTGGGCGGTGTATTGGTCAATGTGGGCGGTGTATTGGTCACTGTGGGCGGTGTATTGGTCACTGTGGGCGGTGTATTTGATAATGCTGACGGTATATTGGTCACAGTGGGCTGTGTATTGGTCACTGTGGGCGGTGTATTGGTCACTGTTGACGGTGTGTTTGTCCCCGTCGAAGGTATACGGGTACTTGCAAGATTTGTGGATGAGACCTCCAGCGAAGAACTTGTGACAGTTGACGGTGTATCTGTGACTCTTTCCGATGTAACCGCTGGCGGTTCATCTGTGACATTCGACGATACGGTTGAAATGTTCTGTGTCTGAGTAGTTTGGGTGGTATGGGCTTCAGTATTCTTCACACCGTTCGTAGAAACACGGATCGTTGGCGTGGCTGCGTTGAAAGAAGAAAAAAGAACAGTGAACACATGCGTAAAACAAACGGACATGTACACCAAGTGTATTTTAACCTTCATTTTTTTTTCATACTAGAACTAATGAGTGAGTGACATCACATTCTCTAATAAGAAAGTTGACGGAAGGTTCACAATTGACTCATATTTTTGTTAACATTGAGACTTCACGCAGTAAGTACGTTTTTAATTGTTTTAAAGTGTTAACAAATAAACCCCGTCCTTGGATACTACGAAACCGACTACCCCAGGCACCTAACATTCCGTTCAATTTATCATCAATACAGTTCCCCCACCTGGAAACAAGATAATAACTATAGTACAGCACAGCTAATGCACGATATTATTTACACTTGAACAGTTAATTCGCGACCTCTGTATACTTCACCGCTAACTATCGATCATTTACAACCATCAGGTGCCCAATTGCGTATCTCATGTAAATCGACCAACATATTAATATAATATTAAACTATGAAAACTACAATCAATATATGATCACAGCTTATAAAGCCTGCTCTTAGACTCAAATATTGATTGCGTTATATTCTATAGCAACAATGAAATTATTTGGTCGCTTTATCAAGTTGAGATGTTCATTCATTGGTGTGATAATTCTCATAAAATGCACTATAGTTAAATATAACGCTGTTGGAATGACACTACGTAACAAGGGAATCGAATAAGCCTATATGTAGAGTAGGATTTTATGTGTCCACAGTGCAGGGATAATGTTCGAGGAGTACAGTGGCCCCTTTCCCCGCCCTTTGCCAGTTTTGTGAAAACATCATAAGTGCCTCAGTCCATCTATATAAATTTACAAGCGCAACTTTTTCTTAAAGAAAATTATTCTTTATTCATGCTGTCATAGAGAAAAGGTCCCTTTGGCGAACTAGAGGATCAAAAATAGCTAAAAAGAGCTCCTTATTTTAAAAGAAAAATATAGAAAATGTGATACAAAGTGCCGATTTGCTGAAGAACATTCACAGTAGTGCTGGAAAACTGGTTTAGGGTTTCACGAGTGACAATACTTACCTGTCTCCAAGGCTACATATGCACTCTCTTATCTACCAAAACTACATGATTGGAACGTTTTGGAATGCGCCCCACTTCTCGGACACTCCTCAAAACGTTTAGAGCAAATTTTGCTGACGAAAATGCGTAGCGTTCTTCCTGGATGGTAGATACGGAAGGAGGCGTAAGTGGGCGGCGTCCCAGGGAGCGAGGGCGCAGTTCTAAACGTTCCAATGTGTAGCTCAGTAAGATGGAAAGTGCAGGTGTGGAGTGGGAGACAGGTATAAGAGAGGAGCGAACTAAATCGCCCAGTTTCCCTCCCTTCCGGATCTTAGGGATTATTCCGTCGTTTTCACCCACAAGTATAGCATGCCTCAATTTCCCCTGATGTCCCCTTTCCCTTGAAACCTTCCCTTTCCAATATCCCCCCCCCCCCTCCCCTTCCATTCCCCCGATCTCCAAGTCTCTTTAGATCGACTCCACTTCCACTGCCTCTGATCATAGTTCACTCTTTCATGTCTCCAAAACGTTTGATGGACAGCGTTGGATTTTTCGGTGAGAATATGGAAGGGGGGGGGGGTGGGGGATCTTATGACCTTATGTTAAAACCGACGGTGGTTTTGTCATGTATGACATAAGAAGGCCGTCAAAGATATGGCATTCACACCATTACATCTCCTGCAAAATGGCAAACACTAGATATTTAATCCTACTCCTCTTCAAGCATGGAACGTCAGTTATGACAAACATAACTTCTATATTCAGTGCTGTATGTTTATTCTTAATTTGTTTTGTTTTTTATATTATAGATGTATCTACGCGCTTTGCAAATGCTCTCCTTGGAAACTTTACAATTCTTATGTATAGTCATGGCTGTTATGTTTAGATACTATACATAGTACATAATCAATATATAGGACACATCTCTAACATAACGAACGTAGAGACAAACCCACGCACCGATGGAACTAAAACGGAACTATTCCTATAGGCAGGCATCTTTTACACAACATGTCAAGGCTGGTGCCTTGTTTACATTACCAGCTACTGCTGTAGTCTTGGTTTCCTTTAGTAGCAATTAACGGCAAACCAAGTCTTTATTAGACCGTCTGTCGTCAAGGTGATTTAATTAAATTTAGCTTTCTGTAAATAACGGGGATTACTAGTTGCTATTTTATTACTGAACATTCTCTGATAGTTTAAACCTATTAAGCGAAAAATAGGATCGCACATGCTTTAAGATCACAATTATAAAGGTGCATACAACGCAGTTAGAATGGAGAATTATTATTGTAGGCTAGTTGAATGGATAACCTTACAAAAGTAATAGAATAAAATTTAACTCGTTTTGCGAGTAAATAAATGAGATGAAAAAGGAACATGTTTCTGAATATCGCGATGAAATCTTCTTTCGAGATAGCAAGACATGAAGCTGACACAATTTGTACCGAAGGTATAAAAACCGAATCCAGGGCCATAAGAAATTGAAAAAAAAAAATAGAACTAAGCAGAAAAAAATTGTTGTCAGTTTACAACTATGACGTCACACATGTTTGCTTCAAGTCCACTAGGTACAAACTGTTACGCCTGCAATTATCAATACATGGAAACTCTTCGCAGGAATTCCATATTCACCAAGAAAAGAGAATTTGTACCCCTTTTCATCAGTTTAATACAAGTTAACCTTGAACTATACTGTTAAATAATAGTAGATTCGAAACGACGTTGGAGAGCTCCCCCTCCCCCCTCCCCCCCCCCCCCCTCATATTGACTCGAAACTCACCTTCTGTGCTTAAAGGTATTGTGGACCCGGCAGCGGTTGATGATATGACAGGCAGACTGGTTTCATACTTCGTAGTTATTTTCTCAGTTGATTGACTTTCAGTGGTCTTTTGTGTAGTCGCCATAGATGTCGTCGCAGCCTTTGTAGTCAGCAGAGTTGTCGTCTGTGATGGAGGCGTCGTCGTTAGTTGTATTGTTGTTCTTACTGTAGTCGTCGGTACCGTCGTAGTTGATCTTGTTGTTCTTGTTGTTGTTGACGGGGGAAGTGTTATCGTCGGATCTACGAATGTAAAATGACGTCAAATAGAACGTGAGGATCATGTGAAGTATCAGAGTAGGAATACATAGGTGTATATATACAAAGGTGTACATATAGCTCTACACATCGGTGTATTAATATGTGTGCACGTAAGGTGTATGCTATGTGTCGACATAGAATTACATATAGCTGTACATAGGCACACAGATGTACATGTAGGTGTACACATTGATGTAAACATACATAGGCGGATACATATCTCTACATATACATACATAGGTGTATTCATACTGACTTTGTACACATAACATGTACACACAGAGACGAATACATATAGGTTTGCACATAGTATTAACATATAAATACATATAGCTGTACATGTGGGTGTACACATTGATGTATACATACCTAGGTGGATCCATAGCTCTACATATACATACATAGGTGTATTCATACTGTATGTGTACACATAACATGTACACGTAGGGATATACGCATAGGTGTACACATAGTATGAACATAGAAATACATATAGCTCTACACACAGGCACACAGATGTACATGTAGGTGTACATGTAGGTGTATATATAGGTCTACACATACGTGTATTCATATATAAATACATAGATGTACACGTTAGGTATGTTACAGGGGGTGCAATGGTAAACTGGTACCAATACGCATAGAATACAAAACTACGGTATTCTTGTAAGTAACACACGCAATGGACTGTCGAAAAGAATTTTTTAACACTTTAAGTCACTAAATGCACTATACCTAACAAACCGACTTAAAAACCGAAAACCGGCTTCTTACCTGGACAAACGACATTAAGACCATTCCCTGTCCATTCACCTTCCTCACTACATTTCAAGTTATAGTATGTCGCAAAGGCTTTCCCAGAATCAATGGTGCAAATATACAAGAAGGAATCTCCAGCCAAATACACCGTTTTAGGACCTCCGATACGGATTTCACCGAACATCGGCACCGGGGGATCTGAACACCGACGGGTACATGTTGGGAGAGACACGTTCCAGCCTCCCGTTAACTGACATAGTAGTGCACTGGATCCCTCCTGGAGGTATCCTTCGGGGCAAGCATCTCCGTATGAGAGTATGGATCCACCGGAGAACACCGGATCGATAGGCGATACATTGGCGGCGTTGTCAACGTAACCGGGATGAAAGCAAGCAGAGCCTATGATTGGAACTTTGAAAGAGAGAAAAAACCAAAACTACAGTAAGAGATGTTTCCCGAGAGGTACGTAGGGCGGTAATGAAAAACTTAGCATGCATAGACTCTGGAAGTGTGACCTGATTAATTCTCAGATAATATTGCAGGGGCCCTACCCCCCTACCTGCACCGCGTAAGATATGTCACATGGGTTCTATTCGTAGGTTGGCATGTGCTATACATTTATGAGTAGTCAAATGTATTTCAGAATACATAAAAATCAATGTGTTCCTGATACGTCAACTGCCGTAAAGTAGTTAATTCCGTTATAGACATAATATGTCCATTTATGTTTTTATTTAAAGCCAACTTACGTTACCCCTATCAGCATAGTGGACTAACCTACAAAGTTTCAGCTGCATGGACTATTGTATAGGGGGTTAACAATTTCTTAACCAAACACAACATATTTTAAAATTTTATGACATGTTAACTACGGTACATAATATTATCAACATTTAATAATTTAATAATACCAAGCACAATTTTAATATTCCTTGGATGAGTTATTCTACCTGTTGAATGTTTTTTTCCCCTCTAACATTGAACAACAGTGCCGACCCTACGATTTTAAATAGCAAAATTTCTCTGGCCAAAGGATTTGTACCAACAAAGTCTTCGGCTTTGAGTACATCGTTTCTGTGTGTCGCATTGTTGAACTAATCTAACAAGAATAGTAATTGCCGACTTTGCAATCTGACTTTGCAATTAGGGATCATCGGACAACTCTCTTGTCTGATGATTGCTCAAATTGTGAAACTCTGAGTAACAATTATTTTGGAAATATTCTGATCGATAAAAACGCATGTAGACACATGAAATGGTAGAATGAGAAGGAGGGGCAATGACCGGGGAGCCGGTTATAGAGGGCGCACAGTGTTTAAGGGTTACCAAGGACATTATAGGCACGGTAGAAGGGGTGCTAAGGTTGTGAGGAGACAGGTAAGCGAGGAACGAAGTAAATCTCTGGGTAACAATTACTAGTAATTTGGTCTTTTGTGAGTGTTATAATCAAGATGTGCGATCTGTAAGTCTTGCACATAATACCAAACGTGGCCGAACATGTGCGGCTTTTATTGAGGTTTACTGACAAAGGTTTTAGACTACATTCGTGACAATTATTAAAACCAGTAACCTCTAGGTTATCAGACCGTATTATAACCTTTTCAATCTCTTTAAAATAGCTGAAGGCTGAATGTGCTTTGTCCATATTTTGATTTGAATAAAAGAGCAGACTCTCCTTTCAGCTTCAAATAAACTCCTGTTTCTCTCGGTTCTGTACGGAAGCGTAGAAGGTACATATAAATTGACGTTTTATGAAATGCAGAAAACTCGTCAATATGACAAGAAGTTGACAGTTTTTGTTTTGACGATATATTCTAAATCGTCAAAGTGTCGCAAATCTGAAAAATTACGGTGTTGCCGTGCTTGAACTCGCGATGATGACAAAAATATGAAAATTGACGTTTTGACGACATCATAAATAATCGTCGAAATGTCAAAACTCTGAAAATTTACGGCGTTTAGTCGAAATGCATCGAGTCGTCAAAATGTCAACAATTTGAAAACTGACTTTTTGTCGAGAAGAATGACCGTCAAAATGAAGAAAAATCGGGAAACTTTGTCGAGATGCATCTCGCCAAATCCTAAATTTTCAGATATTTTCAATATTGACGAGATAAATTGCATCTCGTCAAAAACGTCAATTCCCAGATGTGCTTAAGTTACTATTGGTCGACAAAATGTTAATTTTCAGATTCTTGTCATTTTGACGAATGATTGCATCTCATCAAAACGTCAATTGGCATGTCCTTTCTACGCTTCCGTATAAATATCATCAAATTTAAACGAGCGAGGCATAATTGGCTGGAATGGGAATCAAAACCAGTATAACTTTGGAATTAACACTAAGATTCTCTACAAACTGCATTTGCTAGACAGACTTCAGATGTTGACCATCTCCATCCCTCCTAAAGAATATTATTGTAGAGTGGATATGTATTAGGACAGCCGTGAACACCATAAGGATTGGGCGACAAATCGCCACCTATTACCCAAAATACGTCACCGAGCCCCATTTCTTGAAGTCTCCATTTTCCGGAAGTGCATATTATGGATAAATAGTTTGCATTCAATATTTCCCTTGGTTTCCCCTAAATCGACCCCGGGCCCTGGTAGAGTATCCTTCATTCCTGACAGCACCCCCCCCCCCTCCTCCAACTCCCTTCGTCAGGTCTTACCAGACCCATTTTCCAACTTGGGATAGTCTATAAACCACAAACATATACAACACAATACATACACTGTATGAATGCTACAAGCCATACTATATCTCACCAGGTATTTCATATACGTCCATACGGTATTCGCCACCGCATAACTGCGTACTATTTCCAGTACACGGATAGTCACAAAAAAGCGCCTGCCCTCCAACATCATACTGCGAAAAATCACCGCCACAAAAGCACTGTCTACCAGCTTGTAGCGAGTAAAAGCGGAAATTCTGCGCCTCGCAGATGGACCTACAGAGTTCAAGGGTCATTTTACTGTTACTTTGACAGTAGGGTTGACCTAGGCTGCAGTCGTTAACGCACTCTTGGTTGACCGCTTCACTCTTAGGACAGAAGATGAGGTCAGAAAGCACACGGTCGTTGGCGTTGTCCCAAAAGCATCCTCTGTAGAAATCTGTAAAATATATTTAATAAATATGTATGTAAACTGTTGATTTTGGTTATGTTTGGTAAAATACCGGTGCTGTAGGCAGTGTGCATCAAGGCGGTGGCATTTGAAGCAGCGAGGCTTAGCAAATCGGGAGGTTCCGGGTTCGATACCCGGCCAGGTCATAATAAGGTGGTGTTTTTTATCCAAGAGCAATCTACGGTTTTCTCATGTGAAATGACTCCAAATTTGAGATAAAATGTTAAATTGGAAGCCACCCGACGTGTAAGTTGTAATCCATAGGCCCTTGCAGGTTTCTCCCACATTTGCGGTCGCTTTAGCCCCATTTTCTTGCCGAATGCCGTGCAAATTCCAGTTTTCTATTTCCACGCAGTTTAATATTATAGGTATGCTATATATTTACTTGTCATACATATTATTAATTTAGTCCCCAGAATAAGTCAGCTATAAAACTACACACTTTCAGTTTTGCTTTCGAGTACATTATTTTCAATACACTCGGAAAAGAATCTGGATTCGGGACTATATGCGAAGTATTTCAGAATTTGCTTAAAGGTGGCTGTTAAAAGGGTGGGGTGGCTGGGGGTGGATATCCTCAACAAACGAGTTATTAACGATTCATTTCGGAACAGATCCTTTTATATCACAAGCACACGTTAAGTGCATAGGCTTTTATCCGTTTGCTTCATTAACAAGCCGTCGAAACATTTTCTAATTGTACACCTTGACTCATGATCTGATATTTAATGAATAGGAGAGGGTTAAAATGTAATAATCACCTAACGAAATACACACAATATACCATAAAGATCAGACAATTTTCACACTAGTTTGATATGTTTACTCAAGTCACGTGATGAATCAATATACGTTTACACTTCTAAATGCACGATCTCTTCGCCGGACCGTTTATATACCTTTGGTGCCTGATACCGACGTTATTACTGGAAGAGCGGACAACATGTTTACCTACTAAAGTAATATGAACATATATAGTGGTGTACCATAACCACACCTCCAAACTAGTGTTGACCTGAATGTTCCCAAGAAAACAAAACAAAAACTCGAGATGTTTGGCTAAAAACGTAAATTGTTTAAAAGCAAACCTTTCTAAAATCATATAAACATCATCGTTTTAGTATATCATTCTAGCATTTTGTTTTTGTGTTCACAGCGTCATTGTATTCCTAGACACCTTTCTTTTCCTTTCTCATAACTTGTATGCTCTTTCCAATAATAGTCCTATACGTAACCTATTACACAACTCCCATTGAAATCTGCTTAAGGCTCCCTTTGTTTTGAAGGTTTAGGAATTTTGTCAAGTGAGATTTTGGAGATTCCACCTTGAGACAAAAACATCAAATCGTTAGTCGCACATTAATGTTGGCAGGTATTGTAGCCTATATATGCCTTACTTTGGATAACAGTGATATACCAAACAGTACAGTTTGAATATGACACAGAAACTGTATCAAGTTCCGACTATTGACCGTTTTTGGTTTTTAATTTAATTTAAATTTTAATACCTCAACGGTCTAGAAAGAACCACATTAAATATTCGAAGTATACATACGGTAGGCCATATATACAGTATTGTTGGGATGATACGTGTGCATATAGGTAATTTCATTACTGGTTATTATTATTGGTATTCCATATGATGTGCATATGGCTCAGCACACTTCATATCAGTCGTTCAAATGGTAGGCTATATGTTATGTGCATAGACCAAACCTACAGTATAGGTACCACTCCGTTAAGTTTCCATATGGGCAGAGGTGTTTGGGCCCGTCTTAGGATTACCGCATAAAAGTGCATACAAGTTTGTGCAATGTGCCATCTTGATTCGCATTGTTAGGTGGACAGCACAAACACCTGGCTGCTAAAAGTACCAGGGACTATAGCTCGGTCCCTATAGTTACCCATCCAAGTAAAGAGATCACGTGACTATACATCGTGCAAATGAGAGTAAGCTCTTTTTTGTGTGGCGTGTATCATCTATGTTCGATGGAGCGCAAAACTTTTGAGTAACACAAAAAACACTGTATCACCTATAGCATAAACAGCATGGACTAACACAACGAGAGCGAAATGGGCGACTTTTTCTTAAACAAAAATAGACTTGTATCTCACCTTTCTATAACTTCTCCCTCGTCTCACGTGACAAATTCTTAATAATAATAATAATAATAATAATAATGTCAATATAGTACTTAATAATCAGGCAGTTATTTCAGCGACCACGGGTGTGAGAAAAGGCCGCGAGAGCTTATGGATTACTACTTTCACGTCGGGTGGCTTCCTACTCAACATCTTAACTCAAATTCTGAATCATTCTTGTAGAGTTATATTTTATGAAAAGTTTATTTCCGTTTTTTATGTTAACCGTGAACAATGTAAACAATCAAAAGTTCCTGCCTCTACAGTCACAATCAGTGAATCGTTAATATCCCAATGGGCTCAATTATTACTATAAGCCTAACCTGATCATTACAGAATGTTAAAAGAAAGTCAGTAATATCAGTCTTGAAGCTAGCCTAATTGTAACCACAATATCTTATTGCGTAATTAAGTCTTTGTAGACTTAACGCATCGTGTATTGTATGCAGCGTAATGCAAGTGTGTGGAGTTTTACGTGATTGTATTGTATACATGTGGAGCAGGTATATAGGTTTACTGTATAAAGAAACCGTACGGGTAACAGTTTCTGTATATGGTGCAAACTAGATGGTGTTATATTATGTGGTGTTATGGTGCTCTAGATCCAGTTTATACATTATATATGCAACTATAGTACGTTAGACATTCTTGTAAAACATCTGGAAGATTACGTGAACCTCTGCCTGGTCACAATGATCATGCATGTTGTAGGCTATTGAGTGAAAATTTATGTAATTCTAGCAGGCAAAAATTATTTCTTTGAAAGTTAAACAGAGTACCCCATCCCCACTCCACCCTCGGGCTCCTTCCCTAGCACCTCATTTATGGACACTACCACCCCCTCAATTTTCCTACCAAGCACACACAGAGCAGGTTGCTCGCATGCCAGAAAATTGGGTGTTTTGTTTCAAACAATTACGCATTAACCCTCTACTATTTGTCAAATGGCGAAAACAACTGGCGACCCCATTCATGTGTGTATGGTTGAGTTCTACATCAGTTGGGACCGTTTGTAAACTAAACATGAAATGTTATCTCCAAGACGTGGTGTAGGCCTTAGGTGATTTCTTTTTATTTAAGTTTTGGTTTTTATGGTGTTTCAAATAGCAACAAAATATATTGATAAGAAATAAATAAACGAGACCATGGAAAGCTGAAACACCCTTTTTAAATAGTCAAAAATACTGAAAGAAGTTTGCTTCACTTGCCTCTCGCCCACTCGACTGGACACTTTTTCACCCCCCCCCCCCCCGCCCTAACCCCTATGTCGCCACCACCCCACTGATGAATAAAGTAACTCAGGCAGCTGTAAGGTTGACAAATTAGAACTCTTCCAATAACGTTACTTTTCCGTTGTGTTTTTTTTTTCTCAGTAAAGAGCACTACAGTAACATTATCTTATGTCACAGTCCCGATAAGTAACATCCATGAAAATAAATGCATCGATTGTTACTACCTGTAGAGTATATACTATGGCCATAAAACAGGTGCATTGTCTTTGTTAGGCTATAATGTGTTACATACCACAATCATGAATACTTAGGCTTAATGTGAGTAAGAACAATCACAACGACAACTGACATGAACAGTATACATCATCAAGGCAACACGTCCATGGCATTATATTTTCACATGAAGCACAGTTATATTAAAAAGGCAATTTAAACAATGAACGTTATTATTAGAACACAAGACACATTGCTCGTTAATTCTTGTCTAATAATCTAATTCAAAATTGTGTAAGCCAAATTATGAAATGTTATCGGTAACAGACCTTCGGAGCACATTACAGGTAAAATGTTAGTATCAATGCTTGAATTATCATTTATTGAGGACTTACCTGTATCGACACCTCTTATTCCATGGCACGTTCTTAGGCTGGCGAAGATTATGACTGGTATTACAAATAAAGTTACGTAGCCCATGTTACTTCCTTAAACTGTCCGACAAGAGATTAGTAAAACAAAAAAAAAACACAAACACAAGCAAGAAATATCAATTGTAGTAAAAATGCGATGTTTCTCTAACGAAAAAGCTTCCAAAATAACTCAGTCGCTACAACCCTTACATGACAACGTCGTTTTGGTGACCTTTTCTACATCGGTGACGTTTCATACAGAAAAGGTTATCTCTTCCCGAGACTGACTGAAGACAACATTTTGTTTTCTTTACATCTCAGCAATATTATGATATGGTTAACGTGTTAATGCTTCCTTCCAGAGAGATAATAAAATGTCCTGTTGACTATAGTGTCCCAAATTCTCCTCCAACAAAAAAATAAGATAAGAAGGTCAAATGTTTTAGACTAATAAAGACTTTTCCTTGCTGTTTCACGAAATTCAAGCACAGTATACGTTCAGCCTGTTTAAGAATGAACTGAAGAAAACAGCCATTACATCCACAGCGAAAGGTTCATTCTTTTCTACATGGACTGATGAATAGTCGGAGAACCTTCTTATCCTCCTTGCAAAGAGAAACTTGCCTTTTGCCATTTATTCCCGTTAGACTCAAAACATTGAATTCGCTCCGTGTCTATTCAGTGTATTGAAAGAGAGTCAACAACTTTCTATTGTTATGATGATCGATGAAGCGAGTGCTACTGACGGGGTTCCATAAAGTGGGTGAGGATGCTATTCAATGTATGCGGCAGGACTCTATTGTATAGTTTGTATAACAAATAAAACCAATTTATTGGATAGAGGAATGTGTCTAAACGCGTCATCACTCGACTTGATTTAAGTCGTTTGAAGTGCAAAGGGAAATAATGAGGGTACCGCGGACTCTCCAATCAGATATTAATGCAATGGAATGGTCCTTTAATAAATGGATACAGTTTTCAAGCAGTCTTATCAAAGATTGGTAATACCGTAGCGGGCGGAAATTATTCTTATGGTAGGCTCTCTTTAAAACTATTTGAATGTAAGAAGGCATGACGGGCTTTCAAAACATATGATTGTGAAAGAGCATCACGGGTTACCTGTAAGAACATATGAATGTGAGAGGGCATGGCGGGCTACCTGTAAGAACATATGAATGTGAGAGGGCATGGCGGGCTGCGAATATTTTTTTCCCAAACTGAACTGACACTGAAATTATTTCCTCGATTCTGATTGGTTATCAGCGAGCACGTGATATACTTTAGTTTTCAACATGGATCCTCCATAATCTGTCGATATCAGTATGATCAACACATTCAAATTCAAGATATTAACATTAGCAACTTTCCAGAAGTTTTAGTAGGTATATTTGAACGAAAGTATAGAGTGAAGCAACTATTCCCAACTACTGCGCCCATTATAGGCAGTCCTCGTTCGTTTGTTTACTCGCTTGACTCCGCTCTACACAACACATACATGTAATGTAGCCTATTGTACTGTGTATAGTATACAACACAATAACACACAGTGCATTTGTAATTGTATACATGTAGCCGATGTACATATGTACCGTGGCGTTTGGTTGCGATACTTTTAGTTTTATAATCATAAATTCAAAATGTATTCAGTCAATGAATCATGATAGGCCTAGTCGAATATGTAGTGGCCATGAAGACGCGCGAGCGAGTGTGTGTCAGCCAGTGAGTGTACACAAACATGGCATTTGACGATATGTCTGTGTCTTTTGACTTGTTAACTAGTTGTATATAGCATTATAACCTATACGTACGTAACCACATATGTTTACCTGCACAATTAGAAGTTCTTATACATGGTGACATACAGTAGTAGGCCTGCATTAACCGTATATACGTATTCGTACTAGTTCGAGATCTCAAATTCACTAATATAGGCCCTACCGCCCTTGTAGTAGCTCTTGATAACTGGAAGCCTCACATTGTATCTACATGAAGGCACACGTAGGCCTACAGACTTTAACTTAGCCTGTATAAGGCCTACACACGTATTTTTGACATGATGCGGCCCATGAGGATTGGTATGATCAACACTAACAGTGTCACATACATTCATTCATAAACGCCGACTACCATTCCGGTTTTGATCAGCCAATCAGAATCGAGGAAATAATTTCAGTGTCAGTTCAGTTTGGGGAAAAAATATTCGCTGGCGGGCTACCTGTAAGAACATGTGAATGTGAGAGGGCATGGCGGGTTACCTGTAAGAACATATGAATGTGAGAGGGCATGGCGGACTACCTGTAAGAACATATGAATGTGAAAGAGCATTACGCGCTACCTGTAAGAACATATGAATGTGAGAGGATGATGGCGGGCTACCTGTAAGAACATTTGAGAGGGCATGGCGGGCTACCTGTAAGAACATATGAATGTGAGAGGGCATGGCGGGTTACCTGTAAGAACATATGAATGTGAGAGGGCATGGCGGGCTACCTGTAAGAACATATGAATGTGAGAGGGTCTGGCGGGTTACCTGTAAGAACATATGAATGTGAAAGAGCATTACGCGCTACCTGTAAGAACATATGAATGTGAGAAGGCATGGCGGGCTACCTGTAAGAACATATGAATGTTAGAGGGCATGGCGGGCTACCTGTAAGAACATATGAATGTGAGAGGGCATGGCGGGTTACCTGTAAGAACATGTGAATGTTAGAGGGCATAGACGTTTCAAACCGTACAGGATCTTTTTCAGTGGCAGACAAAAAATGTATGTATGTATATTAGATCCTCCTGCAGGCAGGAACTCGCGAAGAAGCCATCATTGGCTTATCAAAGCCACAAGCTGACCGAAGTCAGTCTCTTACATTCATATTTAACGTCCATGATTATGAATTGTCAATTGTCAACAACTCTGTAACCGGACGACATACATTAATCTGGTAGTGACTCGAAACGGGGACCTTATGATTGAAAGGGGGTACCGGCGTTATCCACTGAGCTAACACTCCTATGGTTTAAAAAAAAGGGGTTTAAAAAAAAGGTTTTAAAACAAAGAACTGGTTTTCTCTGTCTTTGTTTTACTCTGCCTCAGAAGAAAATCGTCCTGTTGAGTCACTTCTGTATATAGCCCTTGCAGTAGACTAGTCGTCCTATAGGTGATGCGTTAAGGATGGTTTATGAACATATTTTCCATTAAATGGTATAACGAGGCCTATAGCGTTAGCCACGACAATCATGGTTTCGAAGGCAATTCCTTTTCTTCGATGGGACCAGAAATACTAATCAATAATTACCGGATAATAAATTCGATAATGCGAGCGTACTTAAATCAATATCATATAAATAATAAAATCCATTTCACGTTGAGAGTAGACATACGTCTTAATAGATATGTCCATTATGTGGTATAGGCTATAGCATGTTTTTTTTCACTAACATAGCGCCATTTTACCGGTGCTGTGGCCGAGTGGATAAATGCGGTGGCGTTTGAAGCAATGATGCTTAGTTCATTACCCGGCCGGGTCATAGTAAGGTGGCCGGTTTTCATCCAAGAGCAATCTATACTGTTTTCCCACCTGAAATGACTTTCTAAATTGAAAAGATTCCAAATTTGAGTTAAAATGTTGAATTGGAAGCCACCCGACGTGTAAGTTGTAATCCATAAGCCCTTCCAGGCTTCTCCCACATTTGTGGTCGCTTATGCGTCGTAAAAATAACTGCTGATTATTATTTGTATTAATTACCGAGCCAGAGGTATTTCCAACCTGAGAAGAATGGGCTTACCAGCAGCCTATCGTTTCGGCGGAGCTGATTGGCTGCTGGGTCAGAAGCGCCGAAGACGTCACCAAGTTTAGCGACTGGAGACACATATTTCCTCTGGAGTCGCGAAAGGTGCTAGTTTCGTCCATGGCGCCAAATATTGGTTTGATTTAAAGGACCCATAGCTTTCAGTTGATCCCTGAGCTGGTAAAATCTATGTTCCAGTTTGTTCATGTGCCACCTCTCACATTATAAGAATAATATCAATGCGCGCCAACTAAAATAGTTGGCATACTAATTGTAGCCTGCACTCCTTAGTGTGTTTGTATTCTATGCATTGTAGTATGTCTATAGTTGAGACATAATGACACAGTCTAATGCTGAGACAATACATGCTAACGTTTTAAACCAAATACTAATAAACTTCGTATGTCTACAAGACCGTGACTCAGGTAATGTTTAGTGAACCCGGCGATGAGTAAAATTATTTGGTTATCCAAGTTACACAGCTACTTCTATACGGTTAGTTTCTTACGAGTGTGATTATCCAACTGATCGCATGACGAAATGAATGCGTAAGTTGCATGTATACTTGTCACTAGATGGCACTAACACATATATTAACAATTATTTTTTGATTTCAATTTCAATTTATTGTATTTTATTCATGTTTTGGCAGGTTTTCGGCGAATGCACGTGACCATTTGTTGTGACTGCCATAGTGTAATATGCCATATTATGTGATAGTTTATAGTGTGTGAGGTCAGAGTCCGTAATGCTACGTTTTAAGAAAAGTCACCCAGGAAAGAACCTGGGCACGAAGAACCAAACAACCGAACGACTGATCCGCTCTCGACACCAGTCCCCTTGCATCGAGACTGTGACTGTGTGATCATCGTGAGGTGAGTATCACGATTCCCCTCGAAAGGGAACAGATACTACACATGATCTTAGCCAAAAGGCCGAGTCCGTAATGCTATGATAAGACAATAATCCTGCAATGAAACAGACTAATTTTGTACCATCGAATACATCGTGAATGTTCTTATTTGTCTGACGTCATAAAGCATCTGCACCTCACATAGGATCGTAAAATTATGTTGGTGCATTGGAACCACCCAGTTAGTGTAGGTTATATTTCCGAGGGCGCTCTTTACAAACAACATCTTATATACAGATGAACCACGTACTCCATAGTCGATCCGTGACAGACGTGACAAACGAATCGAAATTTCGTTTTCAAGAAGCAAATATGTAGCATGCGTCGGAACCAGACGTGCCCATCGTAGCCCCTGGGGACGAGGGGGTGGGGGGGGGCTGGTAAGGAGGGAGGACTTCCAGCCTTATTTGTTCGTATTCTATTAACCATGTGTGTGTAGTTCGCCACATCGTCCCAGTAAATACTTACTATACGTCCAAGTGTAAAACCAGCATTAAGAAACACAGTACGTTATATACACTATGCTTTACTATCAATTACTATACTATAAACAGTATTAATTATTTGGTGTCCTTCTCTCTTCCACTCACTCTCACTAATTACGTCATCAGTTGTGAGTTATAACCTTTTTCTATGTTGATGCATATAAATACTCAAACTTGATTACTGTTACAAAAAAGACTAAAATTCATTCATATTTGGGACAAAGTTTCGAACAAGTTAATGTTCTTGATGGCTTTGCTAAATCTAAACCAATATTGAATGAAACATTTTTAAAGAGACAGTTTTCATTATAGTTATCAACATCATACGCAAACTCTTGAACAAGTCAATATTCTATTACAATTTGAACCACAGTACGCCCCTTCAAGTCGTCCTCGAGGTACAAATTGAATCACCTCTCTAAAAACATTGGTATTAATCCAACATTTTAGTCTGCTAACACTTTCTAACTATATTCGTCCTGGAAGTTATGACAATTATTCTGGGACATTTATTTGAGAATATTCTTAATTTCTAGCGTATTTGCAGATTTTACATGACTGTTAAAATCCACCACAATATCTACTACATATTTAAATAAGAATTAAGAAACACTAACAGAATAATTGATTAGGACGCATATTTCTATGAAAACGTGTCAATACTATACGTTTTGACTTTCTTTTTTCTTTATTTGTCAAAGATGGAAAAAAAAATGTACATTTATTGCATGAAAGTCTAGAGAATCTTCTCGTTTCGACTAATTTTGTTCTAGAAAAATCAATTTATAATAGCAATTTATGCATAATACTATGAAACGGGATAAATAGATAGTTTGAAGGGAAAGAGACGTATAATATATCTTCGTAATTAAATAATGAATTCATTTAAGTAATTTCTAAAACCAGTGTAACACAGTTATTCCATATTTCGTCTTTCATATAAACATTTCATTCTCATGTTCACAAACTTAATCCACTCTTCCAATTTTCTTAATCTACCGGACTTACTTTGAAACCCAAGAAAAATCTTAGATGAATCGAAAACTAGAAACTACCACGCCCCCATCCACTACCTACACACACCCTCCCAGCCCTGCGATAAATTGAAACACCCGTGGAATAATGTTTACTCTTTCTCATAATCTGAATACCATATTTTGACTGCACATGATTGGCACATTTGGTTGGATAAAAGTGCAAGAGATCTCTGGACTTCGTTATCAGCCGGCCAAGCCTATATGTTGGTCTATATTTGGGTTCATTCATGTTTTGGAAAATTGAGTAAATTTCAGCTATATTCCGAAACGTAATGGTTGTTTTTTTCATTTAACAACATCAAACGGACTCCACCAAGAAACTTGACATCGGTTAAGTCAATTTGTGTTGCCAACAATTTCGAATTTGTTCTCCTCTCTGCTTCCAAGCCTCCCTAATATCCTTATATCTTGTCTAAAGTTTTAAAGATCAATGTTGCCGATTGGCTATAAATGTCTTCATGAAAAGAGAAAGATAGATTTTAAAACTTCATTTGAATAACTCTACTATAGTATAAAACAATAGACATCAAATATCTACAATTTTGTTCTAAAATGTAAATATTTTTTTCAAATTTTTCCATGACAGTATATACACTAATCATCTCAGTTACCCCCAAAAAGTAACAATTAAGGGTGTATGTTACCATGACAACATAAACGAAAGTTATAAACATTTGTTTTTTTGTCTGATGTAGTAAATTCACATGACTCTTAAAATCTTATAAGGGGATGGGGGGGGGGGGAGTTTATTCTTTAGGGCACCATGGTAAATTTATCCCATAGTCTGAATCGCAATCCTCTGATATCATAACTGTGATCACGTGATCATCATGGCGACTCATGCCCTGTGAAGTGTATCAAGTTCCCTCGCATTTTTGTATTTTTATCATGTCGGTAGATTTCCTAATTTTTTCAATAACCATTTGAAAGCAACATTTGACCTTCAAGTAGAAACAACATTAGTTGATATTCCAAAATACAAAACCCATAAATTAAGTGAAAAGAAAAGAAAATCAAAGTTTTATATTGCCCGACCTAAGAATATGTTGTTAAAAGGAGTTGTAACTTTTTCATTTTCATATTTATTTGGTTAAATGTGGTGCATATACTTTCTAGAACCCCTTTACTCAATAAACATGCGTTCTTGACCAGGACTAAAAATTACCTTCAAATGTCCCAGCAGCGATTTACCGATATCCACGTTATTCTGAGTGGCTCATACTACCTGTATAATCGATCTGCTTCCGTGTATCCGAAATAATCATTTCTCTACAACATACCACGCTAACAAATATCTGTGTCATAGACAACGATCGGTTAGTGTCGGTTTTGTTTTTTAACAGGCTGAAGAGAAACCACATCCAATCTTGATGGTGATGATAACAACCACACCGGACTAAAGTGCCTTGCTCGGTAGAAGTCGTTAACTTGACTTGAATGCATGCATAAGTTTCTCTTTCATGTGGCTGCCTTGGGTGACATTCTAGCCTTAGCAGAACCATCTTGATCACCAAGCTTTTTATGAAACCACAACGGGTGTAACGATATTTACGGTGTGTTTGTATCCGGTGTTCAAGTTCACGGTGTTTTTGCGATATCGGTTTTACTGCATCATACAATTATCGATCTTATTATTAACTCCATCGAAAAAGTCGTCCACCTCGTCGAGAAATTCTTTCTCTGGATTTTGCGTAGATTTGTCCTCCGATGGGGCTGGACTGGGTGCATTATTTGGGTCCGATACAGAGGGGTAACCGTGGGAGGGAGGGAGGTACATATTCTTCGATCCTGACCCAGAGGGACCTGAGTGTGCCGGTAGGTCCATGCCTCGTCCTCCGGGGGTGTCAGCGTATATACCTTGTTGCGGCGGTGTATCTAACCGCTGTCGCTCTAAATCGTGATACTGGTGCGCTTCGGGTGGGGGAGGGGGGTAATCGTCATCCTCTGGGTGATGGAATGGGCTCGGCCCTCTCGATGGGGTACCAAAACCACCCATCGTTGGATGGTAGGGGCCAATCACCTCGTCATTATTTGCGTTATTATTTGTTTCCAAACCCTCGATATCGAACAGTGAATCGATGTACCTGTCTGCGTCAGTCTCGGTGAGATCCAAACCCTGATTACCGCGAAGGGTACCGGATGCAACCGATGTTGCCCGACTGCTATAGTTCTCTGCTGGTATACCGATTTCAGGATCGCGACGTGGAACGGTAGTACCGGCGGGACCAACGAAAGCGGTCCCTGTGGTGGCTGGAATATGGTGGTGGTTCATTGATTGATCTCTCCGTTTATCGCCATCTCTAGTAACCACGATACCGTCACTGATGTAAGGGTCTCGATGTTTATAATCGCGAGGACCGGAGGAAGAACCGCTGAAACATAAGCAGACAAAAAAAAGACAGTCAGACATATGTTCATTTTTATAATCAACTGAATATATTTTTCCAAAGTTATTTTTGACAATAATAGAAATGCCAACAATACACTACATTATGTTCCGTATTAAACGACATTTCTTTAAAATGCTACATTTTGAGTCAATTAGGAAAATAGAAAGATAATTTTTTTTTTTACGCATTTGAAAAAAAAAACCCATCTCATTGCCTTGCCAACACGTACGTTACAGTACTTCTAAATTTATAGTGCCACCCTAAACAGTCTACAAGAAAGAGGTTTGACATTTCTTCCATCTCAGTTACATCAAATTTTTAATACGAATATATCACGAATTTTGAGAAATATACTGTTTGATATTTTGGTTAATATTTTTTTAAATAGAGGCGTCAAAGTGAATAAAACACTACATATATTCGAACAATATCATCATCGGCGTTGTTGCTAATAATCCCTAGAAATATGACAATACATTTAACAACCACAAAAATCAGAAGCTTAAGAACGTAAATATTCTAAACAGATATTTCAATACTAAAAACAAGTACTCAATAATAATAATAATAATTGTAACAGGAACAATCGTAAATATTTCGTTTATTTTACTCAGAAAGAACTTAAAGTTTACAATTAAAGGCCGAGTGTACATTCATCAAGTAGGTAACAGAGGGGGCTAATCATATTTGTTTTCGGTATGAAAGTCCTTTGAGGCTCGCAACCAGTATGCTTCCAACCATGTATGCTCGCAACCATGCACACTTCCTATAAGATACTTAGGTAACACTTTAAGAATCCAAACAGGGCAATCACAAATTCCAAATGTATTCACAGACAATTCAAGATGATAAGGACAGTTATTTTTAGTTTTGAAAGCAAAAATGAAATAACTTTAAGCTTTGCAAATGCCACCTTTATTCAAGTTGAATTTTTCATTTCTAAAATTTCGGAATTTTGTTTTTAACCATTATGTAATCTTATATTTTGAACTCAAGCGTATACAATGTTCTCCATATACTGTCACCTTGAAGAAGGGTTAATACTATAAGCTTTAAACATATAGGCCTACCAAAACAAAAACAAATTAAGCACACAAAAGAAATAATATAAATATGGCTTAACGAAAGTCAAGCTGCTTTGGTTCTACATTAAACCAATATATAAATCATATCTATGCTTTTTTTTAAACTAAATTTCTGATTTCACAATTTTTGTTACTTTATTTCGCGTATTAGTCTATCACGTTAAGGAATCTAAGCAAACTTTCTGAAATAAAGTACGCCTTACGTTGAGCATTGAAACTAAGGAATTAACTGCCTCGATTCTTTAACGTTGCTATGCAACGGTCGTGGAGCGTTCTCATAATAGCATATACATATTTAGCAAGCTAAACAACGTTTCAACAATAATTGACAAAAGGCAAGTTTTATGGGAACGTCAAATTTGAAAATACACATTGTAGAAGGAAAAAAAGTTGCAGCCGGAAAACGGATCCATTTGTGAGCATTATGCTGGTTCTTTGTTGAATGTAGTCTTCTGTGCATATGATACGATATATGTATAGCCTAAGCACTGTGTTCTTCATCGCCGTGAGGTGTTCATTATATATAATGAAACGTATATAGACGTCTGTACGTACTGTAGTTCTCTGTATAAAATCCATATCAATTGACACGTATCCGCAGAGGCGTCGTGTTGAGTTCTGCCATTTCTTCTTATAGAATAAAGCGCGTTGGGACGTTATAATGCGTTCTGCGTTGATCCATATACAAAACTAAGCGTGAAGATGTCTGATGGTACGTAATATTTGATCGAGGTCGCACGGTACAATACTCCATAAAGATCACTGTGTCGTAAGAATTTCGTAGCTGACACCATCGAACGTGATTGGTGCAATGCTAACATTTCCACCTTTAAAAGTTAAAACTTCATATCATGTACAGCGGAGTTCGAGCAGGTTAAATTATAGGAATTTAAAAAGACTGGATGTTTGGGTTTATTCTCCTCTACTTACAGCGGTTAAGATTCGTGTATACGAGTATAGCTTTGGTAATGGCAATGTAGTGACTAAAAACTAAGGTCGTCACCATATGACGTCACTGGATGACGTCACTGGATGACGTCACTGGATGACGTCACTGGATGACGTCACTGGATGACGTCACTGGATGACGTGTGGTTCTTTCTTGACGTTAGAGAATGGTTACTTATGGCCTTCGTAACCGTTAGAACCTGAGCTATAACCATCGTTGTAGTTATAAGTCCGTTCCTCGTAGATACGTTCATCGCCGCTGTTTATGTCACCGAATGAAGGGTATTCCGGACTCATGTCTTCGGCAGGGACCACTAAAATCGAGCTGGTCTGTGGCTTCTTTCTCTCCTGTTCGCTGCAGCTTCGCACCGCGATACAACCGATCAGTAAAATCGTAATCGCGATAATCCCAAATATGAGGAGGATCCAAAATATTGAAGTGGGACCCTCTGAGAGGGGGGAAGAGAAAATATGATGTTAAGAAGTAGATGATATTAAGATAAATAAACGCCCACCGGTATTTGAAGTTATGACACGGCACCCTTATCATGTTGACCATTTTCCCTTGGCAGAAATCGGCTATTAAAAATATCTGTCAGACTCCGTCTAATATGAAAGTAAAACTTCAGGCATATTGTTACTCTGATGGAAGTTATAAGTAAGCGAGATTATGTTTTGAGCGCCTAATATCGGTATGCATTCCTTTTTACCGATTTATTCATGTCCTACGCAGAACATTTTACTTTTATTTAATAACAGAATACTTCTGGTATTTTTTGACGACAAGATTTGGGAATATAGCTGATCATGAATTTAGGGGTGTGGTGTCATAATTTTTGCGGAGAAATGACAAAAGTGAAAGAAATAGCCAATGGCGATTGGATGATTTTTTTTGTCTTTGTTTTTTTTTTAAGAGGGTTTAAATGATGCACTGCCTGTTGAACGAGACATTCGTATCACGTCATCGGACAGAAGATATGTTCCAAATGCTATATCATTTCTTCCACTTTTCTCATTTCTCGGTGAGATGTTGCCATAATTTATGCATGTGAACTTTGACCTACGTTCTTATGACGATGCATCCTGCGAGGAATATGATTAGACAAATAATAACGATGACGATAAGAATCCAGACCAGAGCAGGCACAGACGTCTCTAATAAAATAACATAAATAAAAGAAATGTTAATTCTTATCTCCTCGTGTGATACATGACGTACATATGACGTAGAAAGGTCTGCCTATATTAGAGGAACCACTTGTGTCGGTAGGAAGAGCGGTGACATTAAGATGCAAATGTTCGAAAATGATTAAGTGTCGAAATTTCGTAAAAATTACGATGGTCGACATACCAGAGTCGCAATTCGCAAGCCATGCCCTTTCCCCCTACCCCTACCCCTTCACGGCGCCCTCCCCGACCCCTTCACTTCCTTCCCTGTTCTCCTCTTTCGTTACAAATAAACCTATCGGTTCAGCATGTTGTTGTTGTTTTTGTTATCTGACTTGTTGTAGCATTCATTCATTACACGCACTACTATTATAATAATATTATAAATCATACCTACTAATTAAACTGATTATTTTAACAAAATTAGACTACTTTTCCTAAATTGCTAATAAAAAGTAATGACCTTTCATTGAAACGCACAGTAATTATTTCAAAGAAAATAAACAGCTGTACATATTCATGTGAAGGCGTTCCTTTCTCTTTTCTAAATTGAATTTGCATGTAGAAGAAGCAATGTGTGATAGCGCCCTCACATTTTACGTACTTCAAGAAACGGGATGTAAATGTCAACGTCATTTAGTTCCAATATTCGATATACACATATATAGCTAAATAATATGTTTATGCGCGGGTGCAGAGGTATGGGTGTACACCCTTCACCCACCCCCTTTTCAACCCCCACAAAATTGTAGAGTAGATATTAGCACAGCCTTGCGTGTAAACCTAAATACAGACCTAAACATATATATGCCAAATATGCCCGAGAATGCACCATTTCAGGTCTGAAACATGAATTCTTCTTGTGGGAGGAGAGCATTCTCACCCTATCCCCTCCATATGGTAAATATGTCCAGGTTGCACCTCTTCCTTTTTTTAATCATGCAACCGCCCCTGATGTTGCACCTGATTAAGTAGATTCAGGGATTACGAATGCGAAGTATGATTCCACAAATAACCTTTGCGTCAATATCGTACAGAACCTATACGACAGGCTGGCATCCATTGTACCGGGTTACAGGAAAAAAACACAAAGGTTCAATGTACTCGATTCCTTCCCAGAGAGAAATATTTGCCGGTTTCTCTCCGTTGCCGTGAAAACAGCTACTTTCGATTTACTTTGTATGTTTAGTGAGCTAATTTACTTACATTATAGCTCCCCGGAATGCCTCGATGGCTGCTCTAGATTGCTTCTTTAGTTAAAACACACGAATACCAAACATATTAACCATTCCCTACCCCCGCTCCCCGCCCGCCCGCCCCCACCCCACCCCTCCCCCAGTTTTTTCTTCAAAATTTACGAATACCGTACGCTAACCATCATATCTATAATGTTAAATAATTAACACAGTTATCTATACCATATTGGGACAGAAAATTTTGTGCACACACAACTTTTCGATATGGATCCACATTTATACCTTTATTTATTAGATTATAACATGTCACCGTACAAAAAAAAAAACATACAAAAATTAAGAATAATATAACGCTTTCTATTCATGTGATCATCAAGGGTTTAATTGTTTTTAATAAAGCCTAAAAATGTATAGATAGAAAGTTGAGTTTATAACCTCGCTGAAAATTCTAGCTTACCTCCGCCTCCCCTGATCCCCTTATCCCATTATCGTCTCCCTCTTCACATTCAAGAACAAAGTCCTCCAACTCTTAACCTTGTACACTACCCCTAGCTTAAAGTAAACCAAAGAAAGAAGTTAAAAAGTTTCTTACGCGTATCATTTCCGTCGCCGCCGTTGTCCACGGGTAGTACGCCTGTAACAGATCAAAAAACACGCCATATCGTTAATAAATTTATTACTTTGATTTCTTGTAAAACGAAAGAGCAAATTCATTTACTTAAAAATGTCGTATTGTATGTTTCATATTTTATTGTCTGTCTGTCTGTCTGTCTGCCTGTCTGTCTATCTATCTGTCTGTCTATCTCTCTATCTATCTATCTATCTATCTATCTATCTATCTATCTATCTATCTATCTATCTATCTATCTATCTATCTATCTATCTATCTATCTATCTATCTATCTATCTATCTATCTATCTATCTATCTATCTATCTATCTATCTATCTATCTATCTATCTATCTATCTATCTATCTATCTATCTATCTATCTATCTATCTATCTATCTATCTATCTATCTATCTATCTATCTATCTATCTATCTATCTATCTATCTATCTATCTATCTATCTATCTATCTATCTATCTATCTATCTATCTATCTATCTATCTATCTATCTATCTATCTATCTATCTATCTATCTATCTATCTATCTATCTATCTATCTATCTATCTATCTATCTATCTATCTATCTATCTATCTATCTATCTATCTATCTATCTATCTATCTATCTATCTATCTATCTATCTATCTATCTATCTATCTATCTATCTATCTATCTATCTATCTATCTATCTATCTATCTATCTATCTATCTATCTATCTATCTATCTATCTATCTATCTATCTATCTATCTATCTATCTATCTATCTATCTATCTATCTATCTATCTATCTATCTATCTATCTATCTATCTATCTATCTATCTATCTATCTATCTATCTATCTATCTATCTATCTATCTATCTATCTATCTATCTATCTATCTATCTATCTATCTATCTATCTATCTATCTATCTATCTATCTATCTATCTATCTATCTATCTATCTATCTATCTATCTATCTATCTATCTATCTATCTATCTATCTATCTATCTATCTATCTATCTATCTATCTATCTATCTATCTATCTATCTATCTATCTATCTATCTATCTATCTATCTATCTATCTATCTATCTATCTATCTATCTATCTATCTATCTATCTATCTATCTATCTATCTATCTATCTATCTATCTATCTATCTATCTATCTATCTATCTATCTATCTATCTATCTATCTATCTATCTATCTATCTATCTATCTATCTATCTATCTATCTATCTATCTATCTATCTATCTATCTATCTATCTATCTATCTATCTATCTATCTATCTGTCTGTCTGTCTGTCTGTCTGTCTGTCTGTCTGTCTGTCTGTCTGTCTGTCTGTCTGTCTGTCTGTCTGTATGTTAATTTCAACATTGTTGTTAGCAACAAGTAGGCATTGCGATTTACGATTCGATCGATACGCTCACAGATCTACCGGCATCTGAAATTGTGACAACTGTGACACTGTGTCACTAAGACTTTGTGACTCTGTGACTCTGTAACTCTGGAACCGTTATTACGATATTAAATCCAAAGTGTTATAACTATTTAAACGTGCCGAATGCGATGACTTAAAGATACAGTCTGTCGTGTTTACATCAAAAGTTTATGGAAGTCAAACTACGGTTTACTGGAGTTTGTTGACTCCATATCAAAATTTGTCAATTCTCGAACAGAAGTGTTTTTTCACTGCAGCGCTAAAGCTAAATTGTTTATGTAATGAAACCACTACATCATATGACGTTGTATACATTATTGATAAAATATTCATTTTGCAAGTATTTTTCATTACCATTATATTCACTTGAAATTGTGTTAAATCAGCGGTCTGAAAACTTTATAATAATAATAATAATCATCATCATATTGGATTTTTATATAGTGCTTTATACCAGCCATAGGTCTCTAAGCTTTTTATAGACGTTATATTACCCCTGGTCAATGATAACCTGTCCCAGAGACAATTCCTCCTGGCGGCTGCAGTTATATACTAGGCTCAATGACAAGTTACGTCACATGTACCATCTAACCCCTGGAGACCGATGCCTTAGCCAATATTGTCCACCACGCTCCACTCAAGACGAAGGAGATTCTATGAGGATTGAGAAATTGTCCACCAGAACCCACCCCTCAGAATCGTTGCTCAGAGTACAAGGGTTATGCAAAGCTATGCCTGGACTATTGACTCGATGCTAACTTCGGTATTACTTACTTGGGTATATATCGTAGATGAAAATATGCCTATGTATTCGATAAGGGGGGGGGGGGGGAGGGTGCAGGTCGCAGTAACCTTAGAAGTCATAAAATCAACTAGTAAAAATTATGTCTTAATGAAGCAAACTTTACTACAATAAAAAAATATATCACTGAGTTATAAGATTCTGCAAAATGCATATGAAAGGAATCAAGCGATCCACCAGTACTTTTTCGGGACGCTGTTTGGATCGCGTTCCATAGCTGACGGTACAGTCGTGTTAAATATTATGTTATGTTATTCATAACTCATTTATGATTACTTATTCTCACCTGGACCCTCTGTTATTGTGTTTCCACCAGTGCCGTCATCTGTAAAAGTTAAATCAGCAAAATATACAAAACATGAACTTGACAATAAACAAGATTCAATACAAGACTCTATGCAAGACTAAAATTTGTCAATAATGACACTTTTGTGATAATCTTAGTGTGACGTCACAGATACCAACAAGTAGAGTGTAACATTGTATAGGGTATGTAGAGTAGAAATCTAGGGAATGAAAATACCTATAAGGGAATGGTAAGCGAGAGGCGATTGGAAGATAATAGACGATTGGGGGGAGGGTGGGGAGGACTAGGGGTGTAACTTGTGATGATTTGTCAACAGATGAAATGTTGTACACTGTTGTTTACTATATTCATATTCACAACTGTAAGTACAATCTACGTTTCTTCAAGTAAGTTGGAAATGTTAATGCTTTCGTATTCTGTTTATACCTAATGGCCCTTTCATAATAAGACAGGTGGGGGGGGGAGACTAGAGGTATAGAGGTACGCCACCCACTTTCCCGAGAAAAGAAACCCCGGGGAATTGAACCTTTTCATAATCATTGATAATTAAAAGCAACTTATTCCCCCTTTTTTTGTTACATTAGAAAGTGTTTTTTTTTTCTCGTTTGTGACCTTTCCTTGTAAACCCAAATTGTTCTTGGTGTTCTCAAAACCTAGATGTTTTGTTCTGTTCTGATGGTCAACACTTTGGCAGCTTGTTTAAGGCGAAATGTGAGAAGAATATGATTGCATGGCCTGATGCTACCCAGTAACGTTGTAATGTCGAGTACAATCATATGTCACCATAGTATATGAGTACAAGTGAGAGTACAATATTCAAAGAACAAGTACAAATTCTTATAATAGTTCATTAGCATATAGAGCCCTTTTTAGATTACCAAACTGTACGGGGTAGAGACTGCGCAAATCCACGATAGCAAGTATACGAGTACACGAGTACGCTAGAAAAGGAGTACTCGGAGTACCGGGAGTACTCGGAGTACCGGGAGTACTCGGAGTTCCGGGAGTACTCGGAGTACCGGGAGTACTCGGAGTACCTGGAGTACCGATACTAGAATAGGAGTTTCAGGAGTACTAGGATAAACGGGAGTACTCGGAGTACTCGGAGTACTCGGAGTACCGGGAGTACCGGGAGAACCGAAACTAGAATAGGAGTACCAGGGGTACTGGGAGAACCGGGAGTACTCGGAGTACCGGGAGCACTCGGAGTACCGGAAGTAACGAGACTAGAAAAGGAGTACCGGGAGTATCGGAACTACCGGAACTACCGGGAGTGCTGGGATTACCGGAAGTACCAGGAGTACTGGGAGTACCGGGTCTACGGATTCACTACGGCCTGATATAATGTTCTCGTATTAGTGGAGGATAAATATGTGACTGACCTTTAGAACAAACAGGTATTTCACCGGTCCATTCGAATTGTTCGCTGCATACTCGTCCAGTGACCTCAATTCTTGACTTGTAGCCGGTGTTACATGTATAGATGACAGATCCACCGACATTTTTCCCTAAGCTGTTTAATACCATGTTTGCATTTGCCACTACCGGTGGGTCACCACATTGCATGGCTGTGAAATAATTATAAATAGATTAAAATACCAACCATAGATTTAGCTTGGCTTGGTTTCCAACTGATATTCGAAGCAACATTGAGTTTGGAACATCTAACGATGAACTATATAAAAACGTATTCAAATAATAATAGAGACATGAAACTAAATAAATAGAGAGAGATTTACCGACACAAGATGGCATGTCTCTTGGGTTCCATTCTCCAGTATTGTCACACCTCAAGAGAGCCGATCCTTGTAAAACAAATCCCGTGCTGCATGCAAATCTGGCCAATTCCCCTGATCGAAAAATAGTCTGTTGCGTCGATATACTGCCATCAGTAAGAGGCGTGAGTGAAGGACACGTAACTGCCAAATTACAATAATAATAAATTATAATAATAATAATTATTAATCATCATCATCATCATCATCATCATCATCATCATCATCATCATCATCATCATCATCATCATCATCATCATCATCATCATCATCATCATCATCATCATCATCATCATCATCATCATCATCATCATCATCATCATCATCATCATCATCATCATCATCATCATCATCATCATCATCATCATCATCATCATCATCATCATCATCATCATCATCATCATCATCATCATCATCATGCAAAACATATTCTGTCTATTCTCAAAACAAAGCTATCACTGATAGCCTCGTCATTACAATGGGCGTTCATGACATGAAATTTGCAGATAACGAGAGCGTGACTGAATGTTTCTCTATGTAGCCGGTACATATCAAGGGAGAATATGTTATTGAGGGAAGCAGTTCTGCGAAACTTGAAAATGAGACTCACCACCGCTAAGAGTGGCTGGTGCTGTTGAAAACAAAACAAAAAAATAGAATTAAACTGAAATCAAGAATTTTCTGTTGTGTGACGTGGTCCTGGCTTCAGAACTTAATTTTCTGGGGAATTAATATGCTGATTTTTCAAAATTCAAATGTGAATATTTTCGGAATTTTCTATTTGGACTTCACATTGCTTGCTGCATTAACCACTTCACAATAACCAGCTTGGATCTGCCCTGAAAGGACAAATCCTGGATACCCTTATAGGGTTTACAAAATGTAGGTCTTAAATGAACCATAAAACTTGTTTTCCAAAACATAGTAAACAATGTCACCTGTTTATTAACAAATAAAACCATCTTAATTTCTCGTGCAGGATTAATATATGAATGTTCTTTATTTCTAAACTAACATACATAATACCATAACTAAACTGACATATTTCCAAGTCATGTGCAGATACCAAGATTACAGATCATGTTGTTAGTGGTTATGATGATTGATACTGATGCCGGTTGTTAGATGGGGGAGGATGAGAGTGGGGGGGGTGGGGCGTTGATGATAAAATGTTGACATCCTGCGTCACTCAGAAAAAAATATAGTGATATCATGTAATAAGTGTATTCTGAAATTAACGTGTGTTGGGTAGGTTCGTGTTCATAATGTAGGGATTTTCTCGGGCAAAATCATCACCCTTCCCTCCCTCCCCTTCCCCTCCCGTCCCCTCCCCTCCCACTCCACCCATCCCCTCCCCGCACAAACAAACACTAATTAACGAAGAGTCATATATCATATCTGAAGATCATTTCTTCAGTTTCTAATCGAGATTTGTAAATAGGTCTTCAAAGTTTTCAGAATAATTTTCAAGGAGGTTTTCATGATCCAACGTTTTACAGATTTACATATACGGCATGATGAAGGATAACATAGGAGTCAGTGCTCTTATAGGGTGGTCGTTAATGTATATAAATATTTGACTTTCACTTCGATTGGAGTTTGTTTTGTTAAATCGGGCAAGTACTGAATCCATTTATACACAAGCTAACAAAATTCTTGTTCTGATCACTATAACTTTCAAAAGTTGTAAGACCAATAGCACAGTAAGGAAAAAAAAAATAGATAAGTGAAAAAAAAAAGAAAACCCCCCATATAAACAATTCGCCTAAATGAAGATTTCGTTTCATTATACTAGACACCCTTAATACCGTTAAAACCGCACATTTGTCGTACAATATTTGGCATATTATTTGAAGCCATAACATATGTCTACTGCATAAGATCGATATTGCAATCAATCATAAAGTTGTTAAAATGTTGAATTTTTGTAGATTGCCCCCACCCCCCCCCCCCGGTATCCCCTACGCTACGAAGTTCAAAACAGGCGGCACTATGGGCCAAATCTAGCCCCAACACTAAAAAAGAAAGAAATGTCTATTACACCAATGAAGTGTTCGGACCTTTAAATTTCTTAAAATTTTAAAGCACTTTCCAGAAGTCTATGATTTTCCTAGCGCATATATTTCAAAGGGTTCAATTAGACAATGATTATGTCTAATTAAGGAAATATGATATATATATATATATATATATATATAATGATATTATATAAAATTGTCGCGGTAAAATGTCTTGTGATGCTTGTACATGAGGGACCATTATTTGACATTCTCACATATTGGGAAGGGGGGGGGGGTTGGGTGCAATATTAAACACATTTAAGTCCCCAGGCTTGATTACCTACACCAGTCTACCATGCACATTGTTTAATCTAGGTTTAGTGACATTTCGGGTTTCTCTGGCCCTTAGATCATACAAATGTTTCGCTCGGCCCTCATAGATAATTCATCAAGAACCCTTACTTTATGCAAACCCTAGCGTGCACTAAGTTTGCATTTAAGTTCCATCCCAATTAACATTCTTGAATAATAATAAAAAAATTAAACAAAAGCTAGCAAAGAGAAGCAATGATGATCTTATATGTGGATATCATTTCATTTTTCTCAGATTTTCATCATTGTTATCTCTCTCCGGTAAGTGCCCTGTTTTATTTAATAGGAGGGTAAAGTGAGTTTTTACTTACCTACGCAAGATGGAATAGCAGGCGACCAATTGCCATCCGATTGACAAGTGACTACCGCCTGTCCATTTAAAGTATAGCCGGTTTGACAAGTAAATGATAGCCTCTGATTCTCATTAAAAATGACTAGTTCATTATTAAAACTGGTCGCTTCGCTTGGAAAGAGGAAAGTATCCAGATTATCAACGATGCAGCTCTTTCCTACAACAACAAAAAATGATAGAATTTATAGAAATTATAGCTTATCAGTTAAAATCACATAATTTCAACTGTTTAAAACCCAAACAATCTACGTTTCATGGAAATATTTGAGCATGGAAATACACTCCCTGCAAGCTTGTATGTTAAGATCTGAGACGAATCCAGGATTCTAAGAAAGCGTGGGCGTGTGGTCCTGGGGTCGTTCAAGCCGACTCCCATGTTGGATGTGTATACGGCGTTCCACAGAAAGACAAAACGAACTTGACATGAACTTTGGTGCATTCTGATATTCACGTGGGCTATAGATTAGGTAATATAATTTTGCTAATGGGTTGAAGGGGATGGGGAAGAACTCACCCACACCCTCTGGTTTCGGGACTGAACACCTTTTGATTTCATTGCAAATCAAATATCAAAGCATATAAACTAGATATGTAGAAATAGGCGAAGCTAGCCTCTTACTAATTGTATCAAAGAAGCAGGCGTTATATAGTGGTTAGTGTAATATCATTGAGACAGATATAAAATATCTGGGTTTTTTTCTTTTCTTTTCATATTAATTTTCGAGTTCATATTTTGATAATGCCATGGGTGAAAGGTTAATTGACAACAACAAAAAAAACATAAAAAGGAAATGCTAGTTGTATTTAGGAATCCATCCTTTTTAATAGAGATGTATTTCAATTGATTCTGTCATTGATATTCCTTACTTAAACATATAGAGACACCATTTTTATTTGTATACATATCATATTAGAAGACACTCAGTTCATCAATTGAACATATGAGTACGGTTATTCGTATATACATAACACAATGGCAAGAGTTGCGGCCTTTGGCAGAAGATCTTGCAACAGAATCGAAAAATCACTTGAAACAGAAAAAGCAGCAGCATTATTTTCTATTCACGCTATCTGTGTCTATGTATAAAATCTTACAAAATGTCACAGTATGCGTACACACAGCAAGAAATCTAGTACACAAAGAACATCAGCGCTCCACCGGCACACCTTGTTACAAATCGCCGGCAAAATGGAACATTGGTGGTAATCCCTCTTGGTACGTTATAGTGGTTGCCCCCCTGCATGGATAGCCTACTAGGTTATGTACTTTCCTCGACTTTATTAAGATATTTGATTTCGAATAAGAAATGAGAGATAAACTTACTTAAGTCGTACACGTTGGCCCAGAAGCCTCCGCCGCAGGTTTGCGATGGGTTTCCCCCGCATTGTACGTTACATTTTGTTTCATCCTTGGCCAACTTCTGATAAACAGCATCTTCGTTACCACAGAAACACTCTGTACCCGACTGGAGTCCGGCATAAGCGTGACCATTTTCTAAACATAAAGTTAGACACAAATCTACCGTCATGGCGTTATTCTGGCACCCCAAGCCCGTCCCTTCCTCCTGGCCTTCAACATGGGCAGAACACCCAGTACATCGTGCCCCGGGCCCTGTTTCTTGCATGCAAGAATAATCGGGCAATATCCGGAAGTAGTCGTCGGCAAAGCAACCTAGATACCTTCCTGTTGGTGAAAATCATATTAACATTATATATTTTCAATATAAACACGTATCTTTACGAGCGAGGCGAGGAGATTGGAGAGTCGGAGAGGGGAGCAGAGATTGGAAAGGGGGAAGAAAGGAGATTAGAGGAAGAAAGATGAAAGGGAAGAGAGGGAAGGGGTAGAAATGATAGAAGGGGGAGGGGGTGGAGTGAGAAGGGGGGGGAAGAGCAAAGAGGAGGAGAAAACACAAAATGAGGAGGAGAGAGAATGAGTGAGAATAGAGAGTAGGAGATGAGAGGAGAGGAGATATCAGGAGAGGGGAGGAGAAGGTGGAGAATGGATAAGTGGCGGAGAGGGGATGGGATGGGATGGGCCGACGTCGGTTCAAACATCTTATACAATCACTTACATATGATGTTTACTAGGTGGAATAAGTGTAAAGATGCTACGTGTCATTGTTAGGATTCGGAGATAAAAAGAAACATGATGCATGTCTGTAGAACTTTCTGGTCCCATATTTTTTCATTTCTTTTCTTTTGCGCGACACAATTTTGGGTCGCAACAGAAAGCTTACGGACGGTTGTTTCTGAGACATAATAATTGATAAAGCAATACATAATGATAAATCAACTTTAATACTTACTGGCATGAGGTACTTGCTGAAGACTTTTAAATGGAACTGCAAAGAAGAAGGTAGTGAAGAAGAAGAAGAAACCTTAGTGTAAATGAGGACATAAACCCTTTCGTGTAAAATCATGATAAAACCGTCTTCGTTACATAGTCTTGATGTGCAACAAAGGTTGGATTTTGTCACCACGATATGAATTTGAACTATTGGTTAACTCACTTAGTGCAGCATATAACTTGTTCTACGGATGTCCTTGGGTGTAATACCGTGCTGGTGCCGGGTTTAACACCTTCTGGAGTCCTAACGCTTTGCCCACATCCCCCCCCCCCGTTCCCCATTCCCCCTCATCTCCACCCTTTCCCTCCTATTGAATTTTGCAGACACAAATCAAAGTTGGAAAGTTCGTATCTGTTGTCTAGAAGTGATCACTGAGGCCACTAGACTTTGATGACATATCTGTGCTTGTAGGTCACTGACCAATGATTGTGTGTATGACAGGAATTATTAATTCATCACAAAAACTAACGTTTATATTGTATATTGTATGTCTATCTATTACAAGACTATATCAGCAAGCCAAGTTGGTTTTGATGATTTTTGTCAATCCTTTCTTGTTTTTGTAATACTTAATAGAGGTTATTCGCTGGATAAGTTAAGTTTTGTTTCACATAATGACGTAATAGTTAAAAGTATCTATTTTTATCAAATATATAAAATATTGCAATTAATAGTGCCCAGGCGAAGAAGAATTGAAGTTCATTTATTTGTTAAAAAAAATTGAGAACAGAACAAATTATTTTAACTAATACTCGGTAAGTTTAGAAAACAAAATGAAAAAGAATCCAGTTATTTAATATCTGCCTTTTACGGTCATTAAAATGGTACTCAGATAGCTGATGATTTAACATGGATCTCACTGATACAAATCAATTATTACAATATAAAACAATATAAATATTCAACACTGTTTGTTCTTGGAACTCTCTCAACATCGGTTCCGTAACCTTAACTAAGGCTTGATAGAATATATCGTATTTATTGATTGAAAATATCCTCATTGAATTGAAGTTGATTGAACATATCCTAACTTAATCCTAGTAGAATGAATATATTCCAACTGAATCCTATTTGAATGAAGATATTCCGATTGAATCCCAGCTGATTAAAAACATCGGAATTGAATCCTACGTGATTGGAAATATTCTAATTGAATTCCAGTTAATTAAAAATATCCTTATGTAATCTTTGTTGATTGAATATATCCCTATTGTAAACTAGATCAATGAATGTATCTAAGTGAATCCTAGTTGATTGAAAATATTCTAATTGAATCCAAGTTGATTGGAAATATCTTACCTGACTACAAGTTGAATGAACATATCCAAATTGAATCCTTGCTAATTGAAGTTTCCCAATTGAAATCTACTTGATTGTAAAATATATTCTAATTGAATTCTATAGTTAATTGAAAATATCCTTATTTAATCCTTGTTGATTGAATATATCCCAATTGTAAACTAGATCAATGAATGTATCTAAGTGAATCCTAGTTGATTGAAAGTATTTTAATTGAATCCTAGTTGACTGGAAATATCTTACTTGACTACTAGTATTAATGATCATATCCCAATTGAATCCTTTAGCTGATTAAAGCTTCCCAATTGAATCCTAGTTGATTGTAAAATATTCTAATTGAATTATATAGTTAATTGAAAATATCCTTATTTAATCCTTGTTGATTGAAGATATCCCAATTGAATCCTAGTTGATTGAAAATATTCTAATTGAATACAAGTTGACTGGAAATATCTAACTTGACTACTAGTTGAATGATCATATCCCAATTGAATCCTTTAGCTGATTGAAGCTTCCTAAATGAACCCTACTTGATTGGAAATATTATAATTTAATTCTAGTTAATTGAAATTATCCTTACTTAATCCTTATTGATTGAAGAAATCTCAATTGAATCTTGTTTGATTGGAAATATTCTAATTTGAATCATAGTTGAAATGAAAATATCTTACTATAGTTGAATGATCATATCCTAATTGAACCCTATAGCTGATTAAATCATCCTAATTGAACCCTACTTAATTGGAAATATTCTAATTGAATTCTAGTTAATTGAAAATATCTTACTTGACTACTAGTTGAATGATCATATCCTAATTGAATCCTATTGCTGATTGAAAACATCCAGTTATATGACAATATCCTACTTGAATGAAAAAAATGTTCATTGAATGAAAATATCCTTATTGAATCCTAGTTGAATGAATGTAACCTAATTGCATCCTAGTTGATTAGCTATATTCTAATTGAGTTCTATTTGATTGAATGTATTCTAATTAGACATATATCCACGTATAATTCAATCGTGTTTTTTACACTTGATATGATTTCGAAAACTACAATTCTGTTTCTCTAATATAAATGTCAAAACAAACCAATAACAGTAAAATTAAAAATTTAACTATAAATGTTTATAGCTATAATTAGGAAAATGAACTAATTTATACTCACAACATGCTAGTATGAAGCACAATAATCCAATTGACATCCAGTTCGGCCGTTTGTTCATTTTTGGACCATGTCACAGAAATTCCACAAGAAAAATCAGTAAATTAGGGGTTAAAAGAAGAAGAAATATAAAAACTAATATATAATAAGACGCCTGCAGACACAATCTTTTAGCAGATAATATTTCCTTTCACATTTTCACAAAGTTTATGACGGATATTTATAACACTTTCTTCGATGGCTATTCCTCGGATTGCTGTAACTACAAATGTCTATTGGGCTTTGCACGTAAATTAGAAAGTCCATATGCTGGTTGCCAAATTCCCTACATGGGCGTGTTAGATAAATGAATTCTACGATTACACTATGATACTATGAAACAATAGACTGCATGTCGCTAAAAATCGATACCCAACTAAATTCCCAAACGGATTTGAAGGACGAGATCAATTTTGATAATCCATGAAAAATAGAAGTGGTAAACGTTTGATGAGATTTCTTTCTTTCAATTTTTTATTCAAAAAATGATTTTGACGTCAAAGTTACTTTTTGAAACCAACTAGAGCAAATATTATATTAGCATTATCGTTTTAAAAGTTGATTGATGGTCACCCTCTTCAGTGACTAAGAATATTCCATTTATGTAAAGGTAAAATTTTTTTATGTTATATGTATACTTGGTTTTTGTACCGTTGCCGCGATAGAGTTGTAACTGCCAGCTGTTCTCACAGAAAGTGAAGATTTTAACACTTTCGATTCTATTAAACAAAATACTGGGTATGGCTGTATACGCCCTATATGAATGACATCACTGTACGTTTGAAATGGATCGATGTCAGCTATACATGGGAAGCAATAAAATAATAGTACAGTTATATAATAAAAAGGGCTTATGACAGAATACCAGAGGATGACGTATGGTGCTTGCCACAAACTGGCAATTTCTTGAATTGAGGTCACTATAGCTAGGTGAAGAGTAAATAGAAGTAGTGTATACTGCAAGTTGTTTCTCCCCCCAACCCCCCCCCCCCCTCTCTATTTACCCTGAAACACATTATCCTGTAAGATTTGCTTTAAGGCAGTTGGTTAAGTAATCGCTACTAAACTTAATACAATACACGTTATACTTTCAATTCCAATTTGTGTAACCATGACTGCAATATTGTTCAACAGTGCTATGAAGTATTTTCTTCTCTTCCTGATTAGTTGCGCAATTATATAATTATATCAATTAATATGTTGTATTAAACTACTAAATCATCTACAGCACATGCGTTGGCTATTAAATCGAATTCTACCGGGCGGGAGTGAATTCCCTATGCTAACCTAAACATTTAAAAACGCTGCACCCTTTTGATAAGAGCGGCTTCGTTGAGGCATCTTGACGGATGCCGTTATTCAACAGTAAAAAGCATTGCTGTTAACAGTGTAACCGTGAACTGCGTTGTGCCTCCCACCACTCCCCCACCCCCCCCCCCCACTGAAACACACCACTCCTTCTCAACCCGTCCACATGCACCATCGGTAGAAACAAATACTAGATTTTGAAACATTAGCCTAAATCGATGTTTCAAGGTTCATGATGGTTGACAAATACTAACAGTTTCTCATACCGGAGCACAAAATGGAGGTTACGGGTGCAAAGATTTGTAAAAATGTTCAAATGTGCCCCGTTCTCTATATTTTGTATGTATTTATAATTAAAAGGCAAACATTATGTTGAAAAACAACAAAATACTGGAATTTTGTGGTACAGTACACACAGATAGTTAATTCTATCGAATTTTGTGGTTTGTCCAAAAGTAACATGTTAATTGCCCCATCGAGGTCTGCGCTCCCTCCCCCTCCGTCTCCCCCTCCCCCCCCCCCTCCCCTCACCATCACACACACATTAAGTGAGAGGGAATAAAGTATTCAAAGAAGAAACAAAACAGATATATACTCAAGTTATAGAGATACACAAAAACAAGTTGGATAAACAGATGCCTGCGTTTATTTATTTTTTTCTTACCTACAACAAATTGCGTTACAAAAACGTTGAAAACCCAATGAGAACGTGACAACACTTTCATAGGAAATAAATAATTATTGATTTTTTTTTAAATATCAATATCATAGACATATACATCATTGTTTTGCTTTTCACAGAAAGAAAAAGAAAGAAATTCCTCTAAATCTCTTGTTTCTCTCTAATATGGAGTCACATAAAATAAATATGAAAAAGCACAAACAGGAAATAAATATTCATATTCCTTTTTTTTTTTGATTAATTGTTCTGATGTCACAGATGACGGCAATCAGTTCTGAAAGGTTCGCAGTAGAGTATACCGCGTTTAGACATGGACAGTGGTTACAACGTATGGAAGATTATGTGGCCTACTGCTCCTTATGGAAAGACTAAACCTTTTCTTGTTGTACATAGATATATGAATTCAAACAGTCAAAATGGGCTACAAATACCGACAGGAATTTAGTTTGTATCATATACCAACCGAATACCTGCTAAGAATACAAATACCAGCTTTTGTTAGTTAGGGAACTAGATGAGAACAGGTTCTGTAACACTGTGACAATATACGGTAGAATTTTGCGAGTGTTGGAGGTATCTGTAACATGTTTCGAGTGTTCGCTATTACTCAATGTTTAGAACTATATAGCACTAACACGGGAAATTGTTACCAATTGAGTGGTTCATTAAAAGTAATCAGCCGCTAAAGTGTTACAGTTTCTTTTAACATTTATATAAGGAAATGTTCAGTGGGTTTAAGTTATACTTGTAACTTGATTTAATGTCTAGACTATGAAATTTTAAGTGTTACAATGTATAAAGTTAAAGTGTTGCTGTAATAGTGTTATTCCCTATTCGTTACAATTGCTTAAGTGCCTTATTGTATAGTAGCAAAGTGTATACTTGATTTTGAAAGTGTTACAATTAGAACATGTAACACGGCCAAAGTGTTACTACACTTATTTGTATTTGGGGAGGGGAGGGAAGGGGGGGTGGTAGACTGTTCATATACCAAAATAACACCTCGTAATTTAATTGAATAAAGAAATTCTATAGTTGCAAATATAACAAGAGAAACCCAATTCCAATGAAGACCACTAGTTATAGTTACTAACTTGTTTTTTAAAATCGTTTTATATTCATATTTGTTTATTGAAATGAATTAAAACAATAGATGAATGAAAAATAATTAATGTACTGTATTTCATTCAGTGACCCATTGTTTCAAATTACCAAAAATTAACAAGTATGAATATGAAACGATTATGTAGACACATCAGCAAGTAAAACGTTTAACTTCCTGTAAATATTGTAAAGACTGTTTAGATCCAACTTTTTTTTTTCCAAAAATTCACAGGAAAAAATAGTAATAATAAAGTCAATTTCAAAGAATTACATATTACTAAGAAGATATTTTACGATATTGTAAGTCAAGCGATGTGATAAAAGCAATCAACGTGCTTTTCTTAACACTAGTAACATTTATTAACACGTCAATACCTGTCAATATTATTTGTGTAATATTTGAATAATGAACACTTATTGTGTTATATGTACTTGTAACATTCCCAAACGTTCTTGATTTTTTTTTTCTGTACACTTAAGTTCACCATAGTGCAAGAGGTTGGCAAACATTATTATAGATTATTACACCATAAAGATGTAAAATAACGTTGATTTTTTTCCAGAAAAATTGATTATGAATTTTATATAAAATTCAAAGTCATGTTTAACCATACTTTGAACTTTCTGTTCCGATTTTACTTATAAACCAGTTCTTTTAGCCTAAACCTTCTGTCGTTCTGTGTTTGTAAGTATTCTTGGAAAGAGTGTTTTTTATTTTTCTATATTTAGCCAAAAAAGTACAGTTTGTACATACGGTAACTCGCTTTAAATTGGTATAAAATGAATTCATTTTATGGATTGGGTCCCGAAACCTCTACCAACTACAACAAAAGGCATGATTGGAAGCTCTCTAAAAACAATGGTCCAACAGCGGATGTTTGACTTCCTATCTAATTCTTTTTGTACAGAAATACCAGAACCCTTGTACATATTATTAATTAATTTATTATTAATTTCCATAAAGCTGGGGAAACAATTTTCCTAAACAGCATCATCACCTTTTGAGATGTTCAAAGCCGACAGAATACATATGAGTAACAGTTAATGTAGTAAAGTTGTGATAAGCTATCAAAAAAAAAAACCTTAACAATCTTAAATATCAGATTCATAAGACTGCGTACAGTAGTTCTCGTGAAACTTTGAAAGCTCACTGACCACCTAGAAGTAACATTATTTTGATACAAACAAATCCAGTTCATGCCCCTCCCCCCTCCCTCCTTCCCTCACCCCAAACATAGCATTTGACACGTGACGCCTGAATTTCGACTTGGCTGTCATCCAACCAACCACATAATTTTGTCTAGTTTGGCCTCCCATGAAACCAATTTTCTAAACCAAATTCATATAACATTGTGGGTCAATCGTCAATAAACTTTATTCGTGTCAAAACTGAAAGTGTTACATGTAGATTCAAAATCATTGAAAAGGAGTGAGAATAGATATAATACCACCCAACCTCAAGCAAGGTAACGATAATGTTCTGGGCTATTTTAGGCTAAGGTTTACCACAGGGTTTCAGCGTTTCAACAAAGAAAATGTTCAGATATTGTGTTCTGTGTCGAAAACCTGGCGCGAAACAGATGGGTTTTTTGTTATGATTCTTTATTCCATATATTCCACGAGCTGCTCCTCCATGTCTTCCCGGGCTAACTTACTTACCCAAACGCCGCTGCTGTAGCCCTCTGACCCACGCGCCCCTCCTCCACACCCTTTTATCAAACCTGATGAATCTACTAACTGCCTAAATCCTCAGTTTTATTGTATTTTATTTGTATTGAAATCCAACAGTTTCGAACGTTTCCAATATACTTTATAATTAAACCCATTCAAGTGTGCTTTCATAAGGAATTTCAGGGCGGTAAACACACATACACAAACATTGGCACTAAGAAAAATGGATCTTTTACCTTCTTAGCAATGTTTATCTTTAACGCCAATTTCCAGTAACATGAGAGTACCTTATATGTGACATCACTTATAATGATTAAGATGATCACAATACTTACGTATTGCACGTCAGGGATATATGACTTTGGAACATGTGAAGGTAGTTAATGAATAAATTAATAAGAAATCATCATTTTTCATCATTTTCTTCTCCGTATAACGACTAAATCATGCATGGTAGACAAAACAGAAAACATTCAAAATGAAATCAAAACACACAAAAATTTTAGAGAAGAAGATATAATAACAAAATATACTTAAAAGTGAACGAAATAGCACTCAATAGGTATGTTTTAATTATTATCTATATACAAATCATATTACAAATAAATTAAAAGAAACATAATGTACTTCCAGTGCATCTATATCCAAACACTTTTTTTTTCTTCCACGAGATCGAATGGTACATTCATAACCATGTATCCTAACAGGAAAGTCAATTAAGGTCGCACATGAGAAGAACTAATATGTGGTGATTTCTTTAAAAAAATGGTGGGTTCTGAGAAATACGACACTTCAGATTCCTTGGCAGATCATAAGTAAAAGCGGCTGGAATGCAAACCTAGCAAACACACTTTATGACGTCACTTCCCTCAAGGTCAGACATGTCAACCAAGGTTTGACATAAAGCGTACAGCATTTATTAGATATAATCATACCCCGTCAATCAAGTAACAATATGTGGCAGATGTTCTTAGTTTTTCTTAGGAATAAATTGTTTGATAATGTATCATAGTTCAGTAAACTTTCGAGAAACCCTTTATATTTAATGAAAAGTCACCCAAAATTGAACCTTGGCATGAAAAAACCAAACTTCTTATCTAATCTATACTCTCAACCACGACCCGCTTGCACTGAGACTGTGTCTGTGAAAAACCATCGTCAAATGTGTATCACGAGGTCTCTTAGAAAGGGAACAGATACCACACATGATCATAGCCAATTCACGTGATTTTGAAACGCGCTTTGAAATATGACCGAACTGTACAATATATATGAAAATTGCCCCATTGCAACTTGGCGTGTAATACATAAATGTACAGATGTTCATACAAGGATTATCGTCTATTGGTGGACTAGTTATGACGTCATAGATTACTATCTGTCATTTCTAAAAATATCTCATTAATTATACATGCTCGCCCCGCCCCCCCCCCCCCGCCCCAATAAATAAAGAACAGCAATTAGTATACATTACAGCCAAGATTGCCATGACCGACGTCAACATGTTATTATATATTTGATGTGAAAGGTTCATATAGACATCATAAAGGCAGTATGAAAACGTTCATATACTCCAAGACATACAGTATATATGGGGCACGAAAGCATATACTTTAGTCATTATCTAAGACCCGTGGGAGGCTTGACGAGGGAGGGTGGAGACTTGGTATAAGCTAACAAACATCGTTCGTGGACATCTTTGTGTTTAACGATACACGCTCAGGATGTGCTTTAAATCCATCCCAGCGAACCAATTTCCATGGAAACCACCAGTTATAGTTGCTGACTTATTTTTATGATCGTTTTAATTTCATATTTGTTTATTAAAGGTAATTCAAATATTGGATGAATGAAATATCATCAATGCATTGTATTTCAATCAGTGCCCCATTGCTTTAAATTAAGACAAATTAGCAAGAATGAATAGAAAATAATTATGAAGTAAAACGTTTGGCTTCCTGTAAATATTGGTAAAGGTTGTATGAATCTAGCATTTTCCCCTAAATTTCACATGAAAAGTAGTCATAATAAAACCATAATCATGAAATAAATCCATGCACACAATTAAAGTTATAGTAATATAAACCATTCTACTTTACATTTGACTAGGAATTTAGAGTTATGGTTTATAATCTTTACCATTTTATATTCTATTTCTGATTTAAATAGGGTTTTCGAAACACCATGCAATTAATATTTCCAAACTATTCTCCACTCCAATTTGCTACCTCTTTTCATTAACTGATCATTATTAGTACGCAATTACCACCAAAAAAAAAAAATCGATTCTTTGATTGGCTTCTATAATTAAAAGAAAAATATATATTTGGAGACAATATTTGGCCTTTGAAAGTACAAGAAATTACTTTATACTTCAGCCTTCTAATCAAACTACATTGTCATTTCTGTTCATAAACCTACCCTCTGACGTCATCATTTCGCCTAAATTAAATATGCATACGTCACTACCTATAGACATGCATGCCGCTGCGTTCTCCTTCTGAACATCAAATAATGCCTTGTTATCATTTTAGCTTTACCAAGAGAAACTAGATTAATATACACTGAAGGCCAACTCGCTCGCGTCTTTGTGAACTTTCAAAAATAACCAACGTTTTCCAAGCTACGTCACCAATCTATTTTTAGGTCTCCCTAACGGAAAGCGTTGGTTTTTGTTCATTTTAGGTTTGGCTTTATATAGTGTCATTGATGGGAGAATTTCATTTAGCCGTCTAACAAATTCAGGTTTATGGCTACAGGTATACTACAGAAGAAAATACAATATTGTTTGAAATAGTATTGATAAATTAAAGTTTGAAGCTGAAAAACATGGCATTTCAGAATTGATGGCCGAAATATGACATAGACTATATATATATATATATATATATATATATATATATATATATATATATATTATATATATATATATATTATATATATATATATATATATATATTATATATATATATATATATATATATAGACATTATCGTTAACTGACTAGTTTCGATATTCTCTATTGATGTTAAAAGTCAAAATTTCGATGGAACACTGAAATTCGTACAGTCTACAAAATGTTTAGAAATTTGCACAGAGAATAATCGAAATTTGCAATGTCCCATCAGGGCCACCGTGGCATCTACAACACTACAATCTTCCAGTGAAGACCCCAGACACCATTGGTGTTCTGCCCCCTAAATTCGTGATATTTTCATAAAAACTTAGACCTTAGACCAGTGGAATGAGGTTAAGTGAAATAGGTACCAGAAACTGACTCTTAAAGTTGACTTCCTCGGTTCATTTCTACCTGGTTCGCAGAAAGAAGGCATTCATTTTGTTTTAGTCTACAAAGTAAAGGTATACAATGCAATTTAAAATGGCTACATCCGCAAGCCCCACCGCCACCCTTCCGCCACGCCTACCTTCACCACTTCAAGTCTTGTCCCAATAATTCTATTACGTCTAATCCATTATCTGTTTTCTTAATAAAGTGTCCATACGAAACATCAATTAGGTTGTAAGTGTGTGATCTTACTAAGGTTGACTACCAGATAATGATGAGGAATTTTGGCACAAATCACAAAACGATGTAGCCTAGGTATTTTTTCCACTTCTTTGCTCTGTGCAGGCGAAGGGTATTCCAAAAGGGCCCACACATTACGTTAAATCAGATGGAAAGATACTTTAAAGTCTGAACAACAAAAAAATCCGTTTTGTCTACTTGAATAAATCGGGGAAAAAATCTTATGTTTTGATTGAAAACTTGTCAGGTCGACTATTCTGACATCACAGCAGGTACTGGTGGCTTTATGAATATAAACCAAATTCAAGGCTGATAGAAGCCTCACGTTTTCATCCTAATTTCCTAGTTACGATGGTAAAAAAAAAAAATTCTAATAAAACATATTATGTTTTTTTTTTTTTTTTAAGTCTAATTGAAGTGGTTAGTAACTCTAAACGCAGTCAGATCTTCCATATAATTTACATTTGAAGCTGTTTCATTGTTATTTAAAAGAGTTCCCAAATTTAGAAGCACATCCGATCAAATATGTTATAGAATATACATAGTAACTCTCGGTAATTTGCATAAACATATTTAATCTCATTCTTGATTGGATCATTGCACTTCGCCGTTTTCGTGACGTCAGTCATGTCTGTTTTTTTAGCAGAATTGTCAACTTCGGAAGAAACGAACGTATTACCGTTAATGTACACATTTCAATCGTGTTAGAGTGGTCACTTATATCCCAAGCGATTGCACATAAATCTAATCTTTATTCAAACTATCAAATTGAAGTTATAATCTTGACGGTCAAGATAGTCTATGTATGATTGAAATTGTGCTCTGATAAACGTATATTTGATGTTCCTAAATTAGCAAATAGACAGAATTGTGCTACGTTATATTGTAATTTTAGTTATTTTAATAGCCAATTGTATTCAATTGTTGTCAATTATTATTAATATTATTATCTCTATTTTGGGTAATAAATAAAGCCCGTGTTTTTTATCTCACTAGTATATATGTATGCATCAAAAAGGTAATATGAATATTCACTAAGTTTTAACAAACCTACAGAACCAATCAATAGCTAGAACGATCGAGTAAGCCTGAAAAAAACTCCTAAAATACATCCACAAAGTTAATGAATAGGCATATATACTAATAAAAAAAATAAAGCCTTATATACCAATTGTTTTTAAAGATGACACATTGAAAGCAGAGATTAAAATCAAATGGTTTTAAAATTCCACTGAATACAAAGCCGACATATGAAACCCTATACATAGTCTAAGGCCTATGTCAAATACTTTAAATATGTAGTATACATAAGCAATAGCACAGCATTGACAAAGAGTTTGGTCCCTTTCGAAATTGATTCAACATTTAATATTTTTTCCCTTTGAAGTTCAACTTGCTCAGACCTTGGTTTTTTCATGGGAAATCATCATCTTTATTATATATATTACACACACACATATATATATATATAAATGATAAGTTTAATGAGTTCAGAAATAGTTATGGTATTCTTATATCAGCAGTCTTTGAAATTTTGCAAACTTGACACCTGGCAGTCTTCGTACTCAGAAATGACGAACGTTAAAAGAAATAATCATTATTAATTATTCAAGTGATGAATCACGTACTTGAATTTTCATAACTTTTAGTCAACAAGAACAAGCAAATTTCCTGAGTTTTGAAATACTGCACGCATACATACTGAAACACAGAATGAAAGTAATTACAATTTTCAATCATGTTTAATAAATATTCATGTAATATCATGAATATTCATACTCGAAGTAAAACAGATGCACAGGTTTTTGTTTTGTACTTCAATTGAATTTCCTGTAAAGCAAATCATTTAAAAAGGTAAATTCCCTAGGTCTACCTTCAGGAATGGATACTCCCGAATTTGGAGCTGCGATTCATTTCATATCGTACTCAAGAAAGGGGCCCAGAAAAATCAAAATCTTGAGCAAGTTCAACTTCTCCAGGTATTACAATTACTATTCAGCTAACTGGAGTACTGCATAGACAAATTACATACGAAGACGAGACGCACGAGGTATACCTTACAAAATTGATATAAGTGATAGCGACCCCGCTACCCATCAATACCGGAAGCGATTCGCAGACGGCTCGTTTCGAACCATCGTCTGACACCATCTCCCATTTCGCAACGTTATTGCTCCATGACCAGTTCATGTTTAAAAATGGACACTGTTTGACGTCGACAGGTTTACAATTCCCACCGAGTGGAGTAGACCATACATTGTCAGCCATGCAGGAGCACTGGTTTTAAAATGATGGTTCGCTTGGGGTCGAGATGTATACCTCGTCATTAGATCGTCCACGAATTCCGTATATAATTTGGCTTTGAAACATCGTCGCATCATAATTAATAACGTCCAGATTTATAAATAAAAAGAATGGACGCCCTCCAGCTATATACAAAGACATTATTGAACTTCTTGAGATCGTCATCTGCAAATGCATTATCGTCAACATCAAAAACTCAAAAAATATCTTTACGTTGGCCCCTTTGTTGAAATGTTTTTTTGTTGTTTTGATTTTTTCTTTTTCTTCTTCTTCTTCTCCTTTCTCACTCTTTGAACAACTCGTGTTGGTCAGAGGGGAAACATTTACAAAACTCCTTTCTTCTGAAATCGACCTTTTTTTTTATTTCCTTCAATATTTCAATTTTTTTCCCTGGTCGATGGAACTCTTACCACGGCGGTATCCACAGGTCCGCTATAGTATGCTGGGTATCCTGATGTCGTATTCATTGCGAGCAAATTTTGTCGCAGTGCCACAGGCGACATCACATGGTAGGTTGGAAATATAGGTGGAGGCGGCTTCAATTTTTACATTGTATTATATTTTTCATTTTTCTTCTTCATTATTTTCATCTCAGTTTAACCACTAGTTTTTTTTCAGTCAGTTTATATGATACCTTCCAAAAACGTTGGGTACAACTTGGAGATATGGTGAGTGTACAGAGTTACAAATCCAGCCAGGTATGATGTACTGACTTTCCATCCTCAAACTCGTTAAGAGATCCATAATCGCCTATACTCAACATATCCTCGGGTGTTATAAGACTGTTGTTATATTTTAGGTATGTTACAAAGTTATACTCTGTACGGTAAATTGGTGTCATTGATACTACCATGAACACCGGGTTATTATCGCCATGGAACATCATCTTCATTCATTGTTAATCAAACATTCGGAAATTCAGACAGTCTTTGTTCTTCACTTTTCCCTTTTAGTTCGTTCATGTCCGAAGTAGTGAACAGTTCTTTCCATCCCAATAAACCAAACGTCTCTTTGGCGACTACTGTATATATGTATGTGTGTGCTCGTGTGTTCTGGGCACTAACTGAATTGGCAATAATAAATGCACCAAACCATCGGTCACAACACGAAAGATGTCGATGATATTAACTCTCCAGACTTTTACGTTTACCGTTCACATCAAACGAACTTTGCTTCTTGTGGAAGGTTTCACTCACAACTCTGTGAAACAAACCCATTGCACGATTCAAGGTGGTACATCTTTGAAAACATTCTTCCTTCTCCTCCTCCTCCACCAGAAACAGACAGTCCAGTTTGTGGGTCACTAGGACGTGGTAAAGCTAACCTCAACAATTCTGCTATCGGCTTTTATCAACGTAGGAATGTATATATCACGTGTTATATCTGTAACAGCATACAACAGACTTTCCCAATGAAACGATCTCCAATCCACTGGGCTGAGTAATTGCTATATTTACAAGACAATACGATTTCCAAAAACCCTTTAACCGAAGTGATGTAAAGCAGAATGAATTGTAGAGGAGAGAATGGAAGTATTGTAGCATACAGTAACCTCTATTATGTTTACAGGCGATGAACTGTATGTAGGTTTTGTTTGGTTTCTTCATGTATGTGCTATCTACCTATACCTACGATGTTGTTTGTCTTAACTAAGACATTTAGAAATGCTATTACGATGAGGACGCCATACTATTTCCATTGATGTGGTTAGTTCTTTACTGATAAATTGGTTGGTTTTTGAGCTTGAAGGTTCCTAACATAAGTGTTCGACACGTTATAGGACTTCATTTTCTTTTAAATCGTTAAAGCTGTGAAGGTGTTACAAAACAGAGTTGTAACTATGGTTACGTGGTGTACAATCAATGGCCTTCATAGTGACAATACCTGGTGGGAACATGGTGATGCAGTCATGAATTATTCATGAGTGATCACTTCTAAGGTCATATGCAGCAAATTGCGGAATGAAATCTCAGTTCAGAATAGTAAAGTCTTTGCCAAATACCTTTCGCGTAATAGTGCCGACTTCCTTTATCCTCCCGATAATTTAAACAATAGGAATAACATCATTTGAGACTCTTTTTCCATCCACAGTGAGTATTCACAATGTACATGTTACAACGTGTGGTGTTAATTATGCTGCATATAAACTCATGAATTATTGTCGTGACCTAAGAAGGCCAGTCGCCGAGTTATGTTTGTGCCTAAGTCTTGCAAAGATGAGTATTTGCTGCATATCGATATTTGACGACGATGCAATTATATTATATTTGTAATCCTATGTGTAGGCAACTTAGAAATTATCGCTGGAAAGACATTCACATAGATCTAGCTCCTATAGGTACCCCGTCGAAGTTTGATCCTTGGTCACGTTGTCCCATAGTATCCTGTTCCAATCGAATATTTCCTCAATGACCAAACGAGTGGCAAAAAAATAACAAAAAAACATGACATGAAAAAATTTCCATATTAATGGATATTCATAAGTCACGAGTCTTGATGAATGACGAAATGGTACGAAATGGTCAGTCATGAATATTGATGAGGTTGTTGGTTCAATAATTGCTTGAGTATGTATTTGCATCCATCTACACCTGTTACATTTTTTTTTTAATATATATTTTGTTTTAACATCTCCTCCTCCTCTTCCTTCTTCTTAACATTTGCATCCTGATATTGTTGGAAACATTTTTTTTTTTAAGTCTCTTTGCTCGAGGCCGTCTCCATAAGATTTCTAAACATCTTTGAGTTGACAAAACGAGGAAAGGAGTCGCGATGCATTAGTATATAGATTTGTTGCTGTGCTTCATCAAACGTGTGCACATCTGGGGTTGACATGTTGCTGTTTACAGTTTCCCGTACTTTGGAATCTAGACTGACCTAAGCAAATATGAAAATAATAAAAAATAATATATTACTAAAGAGTCATATTTAAAATAATAAATAAAAATTGTGTGAAAAGTCAGTCTAGATGGCGTCTGGGCTTGTAAAACAAAGCAACATGATCCACCCGGGAACAATTACCGAGTGATCATGGCGCTGTTACGCCATTTAATGGATCACGATACCGTTAGACAGTAAATGGAATCGTGAAATTTCAGATATGCATATTATTTGGAAAAATTTACTTTCATAAACACGTGAATAATAAATTTCTTCTAAAAGCAAAAATATTTTTAAGTATATTTCGTAGATATTTCACACGATCCGTTGTCTTAATTGACCAGATATGTTAACATGCAAAATATCATGTGTTCAGGATTAAAAGGGTTATTACGTCTGATCAATGTCAAAGTGATGAATATTAAACGCATCTTGAAATATAAGTTGAATAGTTATGTAAACTGTGTGAATAATCATGACATGTCTAGACATGCATATGTCTAGACATATATATATATATATATACATATATATGTTTATATATAGCCTATGTTTATTAACGATATTTTGTAGTAGAACTATCGATTAAATGGCAACTTTGCACTAAATTACCCAGTATCGAGAAGTCATTTAAATGATCATTAAACAATAACAAATTTGAATTGCCGGGAGAAAGATCAAAAGATTAAAATGGACTAGAGAACGCATGTAGCGATCGTAACGATGGAAATTGTATATTTAATCTGTTGTTGCACCAATGTCAAAACCTCTTTAGAGAGAAAAAAAATATATTACATAATTATCTTTTACGAAATAGTGAGATGCATGTCTTTACTCTTTTGCTGAATATGTTCAAATCATAGAAACATTTCGGAAAAAAAATGAAAATGGATTTCAACTTACTTCTTTAGGGGACAAGATCGAAATGAAATCTTCATATATAAGCCTTGCTTTTTCTTCTACGGATGCAGAATTGCTTTCTTTTCGTAGTTCCTCGCAGGCCAGCCAAAACATTAGGTTCTCCTCACTGTACTCAGATCGTAAAAATTCTCGAAATTTCTTTCGACCTCCTGTTATGAAATAAACAATTGGGGGGTGATATTGAAAAAAACGATAAAGGGCAAAGTTTTCTCAACTGTTAAAGGAGAGAAAAAAAATAGAAATCACATTGTTATCGCCAGCGAGACTGGAAGACTATTTTTTTTTTAAGTGTAAAGATTTTACTTCCGGTTGACATTTTAAAACTAATGTAGTCATATATTAAGTACTGTGCTCTCCATGGAAACCACTCTTTTGGGATTAGTCTATAGAAATAGTGTTGTATAAGACGTGTCGCTCAATCATAATGAACCGAATGTCAAAGAAATTATGACGTCATTTTACATACGTCCAATCAAGAGCCGTCATAGATTACATACGTCCAATCAAGAGCCGTCATAGATATTACATACGTAAATGAAACCATTTGTAGAGTTAACATTTTCATTTGATCAATACACATACAGATCAAGAAAGAATATTCTCTACCTTTTTTTTCACTTGTGAAAATCATTGGGATTTATTATTAAACTAACGATTTATGACGTCATTTATAGTAAACAGTCATATCAATCGATCACTGACAATCGCCGTATAGATCACACAATGTACGTGGAAGCCTTACTACCTTCATAGACATATATACATGTGTAAGATACGTAGCTGCATTTGTACACAAAACGGATACTAACTATTTCATGATTTCTATATATATTGAATGAGTTTTCCTTTGAACTTTTGACACTCACGTGCCTATAAGTACGTTGGCTTTTATCTGTTATGTCTTGGGTAGTTTGAAGCACTATAAACGCCAACCTTTCCATGCAATTCAGTGTATGTTAAGTCAGACAGTGCGAAATATTTGCTACCAGGTAACATATAAAATTCGAAAGGCCTATTTCATTTTCTGATATGACTCAAAATAAAATGAAACATGCAGTTTAAATAGAAAGTACGTTAACAAGTACGAATTAGTATCAATTTTGAAGCAAGTTATAATATATGTAAACTTTAAATTACTCCAACCTTACTCCGATGTTCCCATCAGGTATTGTCACAATGAAGAACATTGATTGTACACCACGTAACCATAGTTACAACTCTGTTTTGTAACAACTTCACAGCTTATAACGATTAACAGAAAATGAAGTCCTATAATGTGTCGAACACTTATGTTAGGAACCTTCAAGCTCACATTTAAACGGAGAAGGTATTTAAAAAATATATTGTAAACTATATGCACATCAATTTCATAATTAATCGCAGTGTAACCTATATTTACGTTTTTATATATACAATTTATTTGATTAGGAGTGAAAGATTATAAAATTTCCATTTCCATTTCCAGTTCTGTTTCACAATTATGTTTCGATATTTGTTTAATTCACGTCGGTGGGCGTGAGGGATCAAAATTTCGATTAATGTCAAATCTGTTTCTTCTTGATTTATATTAAAATTCACAGTTTAATTTCAATATATTGTTTATTGTGGGTCCATGCATATTGCAGACGTCTGTAGGATAAGGGTAAGATATGTAATTGAAAAACATAGCCCATATATATATAAATTAAAGGTTTGGGAATTCTGAACGGGAAAAGGGATTGTTATGTTAAAACTGGTTATCATGACTCTTCTATTACCAGCTCTTTGGCAGTACACATTATTCATTCAGCTATGTTAATTCTTTACATAAACCTGTTGGTTTCACAAATTATCATCATTGCAATATCAAAACTGATGTAGTAAAAATGTCTTTATTCGATAAAAAAGGGATGGATGGACAATTTCTAATAATTTGTTTTAGATGTTTCCACCTTTTTGTCATTTAACATAGCTTGAGTTATTTTTCTATTTTCTGTTATTTCTTTCAATATTCCAAAAATGACAAGGGCGTAGGAACCGGGGGGGGGGCTGGGGGGCGCCAGCCCCCCAGTGAAAAATGTGGAGGGGCGGAAGTATCATTCCGCCCCCCCGGTTCGCAAGCCAGAAAACCCCTTTTTCATTTTCAAATGAGAATAAAAATCTCATTTGGAGCACCAAATTGCATCTAAGGCCAGGTGAAAATACAAACTTAAGTTTACAAAATGGAGTGGGTGTTGAAGTGTGCTATATTGCACCAAATTACATCTGAGGCCACCTGGAAATGCAAAAAATTCCAAAGGGGAGGGGGACACCTCCTCCCCTTAGACCCCTCCCCTAGGCTGGCCATCAGTCTTCAGCCCCCCCCCCCACTCAAAAGTACCTTCCTACGCCACTGAAAAATGATACAGTGATATAATATCTTTATAACAAACAGACTTCAGTTTCTGTCAAAATAATATCAACCTGCTCAACGTGAAAATGACAAACTATGAACTGAATAGAATTTAACAACCTGATTTGGACATTACCTCACACTAAGGGTTCCTATAGGCAGGTATATGATAAGGTGACCCATAGTAAGGCATTTGGACTTTAATTTGAGTAAAGCCTCAATTATGTACGATTTCGTACGCTGCATATTTACAAGAGAACCCAGATTTGTCTATACACACACGCGTGTGTTCAAGTGACATTGACAACCTACATAAAACTAACTTTTGTGTACACCGCCATTCGCTTGTACGTACCGTGTAATGCAAATATGATAAACAAGGATATATTGCCAGTGCCATGCATAGAACGCTATGTCATTTCGTTTGCCCTGATAGAGCTCTAGCAGTGGGATGGAGTTAGTAATTAAAATACGAACCACACTGCCAGTTCCACATTAGGGTTAAATAGAGGGATATATATATATATATATATATATATATATATATATATATATATATATATATATATATATATATATATACATTTACAGACAATCGATTGTGTGTATTGAAGAAAAAAGGTAGTTAAAAATAGTTTATTTTTCTGCGTATCCTTTTATCTGGAAATAGACTTGATATTAATAGCACCGAGAAAGTCGGAACTGCTATTGGAAAATGATGTCACAATGAGAATCATCAAACGAATTTTATTGCGGAGTTGAAACTTTGAAACACGACTGATATTATTGTAATGAGCTGTGATATCATGGCGGTCGCATTTGACTTATAGGGGAAATTATGCAGCGGCCTCGGGTTTATGATGTTAAGGTTCCTAATCAGAAAATCTACAGACATTTAGATGAAATCAGTTAGCCCTTGTATAAAATGACTAACGGTATAGGTTATAACACTTAAAATGCACTCCTTCTCTGTAGTACTCCGTTGCCAACTAACAATGATGCTGTGGTATTACAACCCGTAATAAGCATTGATTATGTCAATACATATATATTATATTATACAGTTATGGCGTCGTACTACAATGTATTGTATTGCATTTCTTTGCATTGTACTATATTATATTATATTGTATTCTATACTTTGTATTGCATTTTATTTCAATTGTCTTGGATTGTATTGTATTGTATCGTCTTGGATTGTATTGTATTGCAATACAATGTATTACATAACATTACCTTGCATTGTATCGTATTGTATTGTATTGTGTTGCATTGCATTGTATTGCTTTGCTTTGCATTGTATTATATTATATTGTATTCTATCATTTGTATTCCATTTTATTTAATTGTCTTGGATTGTATTGTATTGCAATACAATGTATTACATTACATTACTTTGCATTGTATTGTATTGTATTGTATTGTGTTGCATTGCATTGTATTGCTTTGCTTTGCTTTGCTTTGCATTGTATTATATTATATTGTATTCTATCATTTGTATTCCATTTTATTTAATTGTCTTGGATTGTATTGTATTGCAATACAATGTATTACATTACATTACTTTGCATTGTATTGTATTGTATTGTATTGTGTTGCATTGCATTGTATTGCTTTGCTTTGCTTTGCTTTGCATTGTATTATATTATATTGTATTCTATCATTTGTATTCCATTTTATTTAATTGTCTTGGATTGTATTGTATTGCAATACAATGTATTATATTACATTACCTTGCATTGTATCGTACTGTATTGTGTTGCATTGCATTACATTGCATTGTATTACTTTGCTTTGCATTGTATTATATTATATTACACTGCATTCTATACTTTGTATTCCATTTCATTTTAATTGTCTTGGATGTATTGCGTTGTATTGTATTGTATTACATTACATTACATTGTGTTACATTACCGTACATTACATTATACTGTGTTGTATTGCATTGTATTGCATTGCATTGAATTTCATTACGTTGTATATTATCGAGCTCAGCGTTGGAATATTTTTTATTACTGTTGGGGTAGAAAAGACGATGCTGTAAGATAACATAAACTATCTGCTTAGTAATTGCAAATTACCAACAACTTCAAAACACGAACAACAAAAATAAAAGACGGAAGCAACTTACTTGCACTTTTCATAACTGCATCGAACGATTGTGCCCAAGAACGAATTTCTTCTAATGTAGGCCTGCGAGAAGAAAATGAATACTTGATACCTTTTTATTAAGACCTCAAAGCATGTTTCGAATTGATTTATTTAATTTTTCAATGGTCATTTACTACAGATGTGTATGAGTACCATGGACTCCTTGGCTCGACATGAGACAATAAGTTATCATGTTAGGGTTGATATCCTAACTATCAGAAAGAAATGTCATGAAAAGTCAAATGGTTTTATCAATTGGTAAGCTTTCAACCCTACAATTCGACGTTAATTCACAACAACATAATAGTCGTATATAAATGTTTCGTTGCCGTTAAGATATCATCAATGTTGCGAAGTATTGTAACTAAGAGCTCATAGTTTGTTTCGTAGTGAACATATGTTATGACATCGTTATGAGATTTTCTTCACATTGAGTACAACATAAATCGTCTTATACCACAGATATATAGTATCCAGAGCAATCCACGTATTTTCTCAACCGAATCAATATAACGTTAGTCCGTGTGTTCTATAAAGTGATTTCCCTATCCGTTAGTAAAAGTTTCGCATTATTTGTTATTGACAGTTCATTCGAAATAAACAAGTTTTCTGGTGTGTGTTTTTTTTTTCTCTCACCCAATCCAACTCAAATTAAGACTCGAATTTTTAACAAAATAATATAACTTTTAAAAGTTCACATTATTTTCATTATCACGTTGTATTACTTATTGTAGTTCTAAAATTAAAACCAAATACAAGTACAGTCGGAAAACCAATTTGACCTTACATTTAACATTTCAAGTTTGAGGACAAACAAAATTCCCCAATGACACGTTTATTAGTCCATCATCAAATTTATATATATCCCAGTTTTATTATATGGTTTTATTATGGCCATAAAGATCATGTAACTATGTTATTTCCTCTCACTATCATTATATAAGGTCTCAATGGAACACAATTTTTCATATGCTTATCAAATTTTACTTCACCATTACATCCCGATCCTGATCATGTAGAAAACGGTATAGTTCACATATTAACGACATATTTTAATGTTTCCTAGTTTCCCCCCAACAACGAAAAATTAATTGTGTGAAACATTTATTCTTTCAAAGTCACCTTCAATACACCGTGTAACCGCAAACGTTCTCATACAGTCATGCAACAAGCCCCATAGCGGATTATCATCATCGCTTCCTTCCTCTCTAATTCCATCTTACTAAGATAATCTCTAAACATCATTTGGTCTGCGTTTTATTGAGTACAAAAGCCAACACAGCTGATATCCGACCTTGTGTAGAAAACCGATACCTCTGCTGTGCAGTAAATCGTTTCTTATGAAACGCTATGCACAGCGCAGCAGTATCGGTATGCTGTCATTCAATGAAGCTGTAAGCGATAATTCATAAAAACGCGATGAAACTATCAACGTCGACTGCTTTTCTCGCGAACATTACCTCTGGACTACTGCAAATTATTCCTTATGGTGCCCTTTGATTTTCCTTGGTCGCTCATCAACTGTAATCAGACGTATTATTCGATTTTTTTTTCCTTATTTTTTTTCCTTTTTAGAACACGGTGACAAGGATTCAAGAAAGACCAAACTATATGTGCAGCGATGGCAATTTGTAATGATATATATTCAAAGTCTGAAATACCATCTCTTCCTAAACCACAACGGTGGTGACCTATTAACGATGATGAATATTCATAGCGCCTGCGACAGGAAAAATAGATCACGTAGCGAGAGACAAGCGATGAAATGCATTCATACATAACGCGAACATCGCACGATATGAAAGCAAATTCAGGAAGCATTAAGCTGAATACGTAGGTACGAGGGTGATCAATACAACACACTATAGAATAGACACACTCCACGATCACTGCTTACGTGTGTGAAATGCGTACATGTTTAACGTACGTATGTGTATTGGTCTGCACATCCACAGTGGATGAACATGTAGATGTACATATACCCAGTGTAGAGAAACGGGTTAGTTATGTTCATGTTAAGGACTATAGTCAAAGCTGTGTTGTTGTGGCAGGTACGGATGTCAGGGTGGAGGGAATTTATTGATGGATTGGTGAGCTAAAAAATATGGAAGGAGAATTCGTAATTTGGGTTCAAAAACAAAAGTGACTGAATCGTTTCCATGTATTCATTGTATATTGGATCATGACCAACAAAGCAACGTTTTATTATCCACACAATTACGTAAATAATCGTGATTATATATAACAATATTAGTGAGACAATTGTAATGCTTTCCCTTATTTTAGAATCTGATATTTTTATCAAAAAAGGGGTTATTTCACTGATTTATAGTACAAGACGCCTCTCCCTACGTGCTAATATACATATATTCACCTCAATATCGTCGTTTTTTAGTGATACAAATATAACAAAAATCAGACACATTATATGGATAAAATGACATACGCAACTTTCTCCAAATAGAAATGAACGTTGACACAATCACTTAAAGTTAGTTATATAGTGCCATCTGTATTTATATTTTTAAGGTAACGACGTTTTTTTTCCAATGGACATAAATGCATAAACATAAATGTGACTAAACGTGTATGTTTGGTTTTTGATTTCGATATCTCCATGAAGATAGAAAGAGAAAACATTCTGGCATCAGTGTTTGTTTGTTTTTGTGTTCATGAAACGCTGGACACCTCTGTTTACTTCAAGTGTATCATCTTTTTTTTCTTAAATAATAATTGCAATGTAGGTGATGTTAATAGCGACGAATAGATTTGCAGTCCTTGTTTATGGTAAAGTAATGTATGCATACATCTGTTTGGTGCACATGTATGTAAAGTGAGTTGATTAAGCAGGACCTTGTAATCAAACCATTTTATACTAGATCAATCACCCAAAGATTAGTTTAATCTTATGACGTTTGCCGAAACAACTGGCTGAGGTAAGGTACCAAAAGCAGGCTCATATTTACTAACAATGCTGATTTCAAACATATGTGAGTCAATGTAAAGGCTAGAATGAGGTTTAGTCAATGGATAGGCTAGAATGAGTATTAGTTAATCTATAGGCTAGAATGAGTATTAGTTATAAGTATAACATATCATATATAACTTAATGGATCATACTGATCAGAGGCAGCGGTAGAGGGTTCAGTCTGTGTGGGTGGGGGGAGTGGGGCACAAACCTCGAAGGGTATAGAGGGATTTGTGACATTGATTTGAGGGGCAAACAAGACAATTACCTAAAAGGATGGGACCTCTGTGCATTTTGTACCACAATTTCTAGTTTGTGAATGTTTTTCAACTACACGACACCTTTTAGGTACTGTTTCTTTTTCTAACTTGTAAAAGAAAACCTTAAAATTGAGCTTTCACAAGAGTGTTCCTTTTTTAAAATAATGATTTTTTTACAGGGGCAGATACCATTTGTAAAAATGATTTACAAAACTGTGGGCATTCCCCCCCCCCCTTCCCCAAGCCCCTTCCGCTTCTGCCGCCACTGGTACATATTATACAGATATTACTGATATTTATATATACATGGTACAGCCTTAACCTATATACAACTGGATCATTTGAACGGTAAAACGTATTAACTTACGTTTCGTTTGCATCCCCGTTTAACAGTTCTACGTTTGTGTCCCGTTTTGCATTGTTGTTGCCTGTGTTTCTCATCGTTAGGCTGAAAAGAAAAGAACAAAAATCCGGAATTAAAAAGAATATCTTTCAAGTAGAATTCAATCAGCAACTGCGATCATAAATCGACCTTTAAACCACCATAATCGATACGTCTTTGATTACCAAATCTAACAAACAAGAAACAATCAAATCTTCAGTCAGGGAGAATTTAAGTTAACATGACGCAAATCGAATGTAATCAACAACTGTGATCAATCGTGAAACCATTACACTTTAACATGAATAAATTCAGCTGGAATGTACTCAACAGCCTCGATTACATTCGACTGTTATCATGTATATTATATATAGTCTTGATGATTAGTAGACTTTAACATGAATAGATTCAGCTGGAATGTACTCAACAGCCTCGATTACATTCGACTGTTATCATGAATAATATAATCTTGATAAGTAGATTTTTAACATGAATAGATTCAGCTGGAATGTGAATCAGCAACCTCGATTACGTCTACTGAATCATGAATATTATAGTCTTGACGATCAGTAGACTTTAACATGAATAGATTCAGCTGGAATGTAATCAACAGCCTCGATTACATCCGGCTGTTATCATGCATATTATAGTCTTGACGATCAGTAGACTTTAACATGAATAGATTCAGCTGGAATATAATCAAAAACCTCGATTACATCCGGCTGTTATCATGCATATTATAGTGTTGACGATCAGTAGACTTTAACATGAATAGATTCAGCTGGAATATGAATCAGCAACCTCGATTACATCCGGCTGTTATCATGAATATTATAGTCTTGATCAGTAGACTTAAACATGAATAAATTCAGCTGGAATGTGAATCAGCAACCTCTTTTACACCCTACTATAATCATTAAGCTAGTAGTTAGAACCCATATACTACCACATGGCTAGACTCACCTGAAATGTAATCAAAATCATCGATCATATATGTAATGTTATCACCGAGTCCATAATTAATGACTGTAATCAATGACTGTATTCAACATACCATTGAAGATTAACTTGTTATCAGAACCAGTATATGTTAACCTGAATAAAAAGTTGTCATATGTTTGTGATCATAACGAGTATAGTCAGCATGGCTATAACCTTTACGACTAAAATATGACACAAATATGATATTTATTACCACAATTAAAGGAAACACCTTTTGATACACGCACATATGAAAAAACACTCTTCTTATTGCGGGTTACTCTTAATACTACATTCATTAATGGTTTGCTGAATGTGCTGAAAATAATAATTCGTCATATGTTAGGCTCTTCGTGTGCTGGAAATTGTGTCAATTTGGATTTGCAAGATCAATATATGTTTTTATTATAAGCAAACATGCAAAATACATGGTATTGCATTTTTATTGCATTAATGTCAATATACCATCAATTATCATATGATCTGTACTTTGACAGTAGTAAATATTGACCAAAGTTAAAGTTGGTCAAATCCTTATAAAGTAATTTCTTTTACCAATTTAATCTAAATACGAAGTTTTATGGAAAATGCGTTCTATATAAAATTGAACTTAAAAGTTAAACAAATATATATACAAATATATATATATATATATATATATATATATATATACATATATATATATGTATTTATATATATATATACACATATATATATATATATATATATATATATATATATATATATATATATATATATATATATATATATATATATATATATATATATATATATACATAAACTTTAAAAAAACATAAGCTTTGTGATTCCTTACCATGCAAGTGTGTGTGTGTGAGTGTTTTATCAATATTTATACCCTATTAATGAAATCTACAGCTAACCATTAAAGAAATCTTTGTAACACTCACTTATCAATACCAAACCAAATTAAACATTTGAAAAAGCTGAAACATTGTATAAATCTTATGCCAAAATATTTATTTGTAGCTAACAGTTGTAACATTATTGACGTTTGTTTCTCTGGTTTAAAATTATAGTGGCGCATGAATAATTTCTTTTCCTGATATTTTGACGAGCAGAGACACCTCATATTTGAACACCTGATTGTATATATATCCACTGGTTTAAATTTTATTTGCTCATCTGTATCGACCTTTGGACTGAGAAAGTTACACCGTTTGTAATGCTGAGAGATCTATGTTACTACGTACAATCATGAGCAGAGAGGGTCATCATTAGTAGTTCTCCGTAATTCAGAGGTTAGAGTAAGAATCATTGACGATGTCTGACTCGATGTTATGGCGAGTCCCCAGAGTTATGTAACAAAGGTAACCAGTCAGTAAGTCCCTGCTTTGTTTTCTTTGAATTTGTTTATTTGTTTGTTTGTTCGCTGGTTGTTTGGATTGTTTTTTGTCTTCTTCTCACTTTGTTTGTGTCTATTTTTTTCCCCATTTCGTTGGCAGTTGACGGTCACCTGTCTAACCTCTAAACGATATAAGATTCCAAACTATGTGCTCATTCTTAAAAGTCTTAAAATCATTTATAAATCACCATTATTATTATTATTATTATTTTTGTATTATTTCATTCTTGAAAATGAAACCATAACTAGATGATATTTTACGTCACAAGTTATGCCTTCAGCGAGTCTACACTATATAATAGACAAAAATACACACGTTTGGCATATCTATACATTTTGTATATTTTCCCGATGGTATCTCGATATTTTCAGCTAATCACTTCAATCAGTCAAATCTGGACGAAATAATGTATGTCTATATCGGAGTAAAAAAACATTGGTTACTTGGGTAAGGTATCAAACCAAAGAAAAAAAGGGCACATGTGTTGTTATCATGATGCAAAGGATTAAATATTATATCCAAACACTAGGATGGATATAGATTACATTAAAGGCTACATGTTGTCCGGTGAAACTCATGCAAATGTAATACGCCACTGTCTAGAGGGGTGCCATATAACGGTATGCGCAGCTTATGTGATTCAATGCTTGAACATAACATGACGTGATATTACATAAAATGACAAGACCTAACCTGATTGATATGACCTGACTCGACATGATATGACAATGGCATGACATTATATGATATGACACAGTAAACAACACCACACCAACACCACACCACACAAAACCACACCAACACCACACATCCCAACACAACACTACACAACATAACAGAATATAATATAATGGTATGACATGGAATGACATTTTATGAAATGACACGACAAGGTATGACATGAAATGACACAGTATACAACACCACACCAACACCACACCACACCACACAAAACCACACCAACACCACACAACATAACACCTCACAACACCACATAACACCACACAGCATAACAAAATATAATATAATGATAAGACATGGCATGACATTATACGAAATGACACGACATGGTATGACATGAAATGACACAGTATACAACACCACACCAACACCACACCACACCACACCAACACCACACATCCCAACACAACACCACACAACATAACAGAATATAATATAATGGTATGACATGGAATGACATTTTATGAAATGACACGACAAGGTATGACATGAAATGACACAGTATACAACACCACACCAACACCACACCACACAAAACCACACCAACACCACACAACATAACACCTCACAACACCACATAACACCACACAGCATAACAAAATATAAAATAATGATAAGACATGGCATGACATTATATGAAATGACACGACATGGTATGACATGAAATGACACAGTATACAACACCAACACCTCACCACACCACACAAAACCACACCAACACCACATCACACAACCCAACACAACACCACACAGTATAACAAAATATGATATAATGATATGACATGGCATGATATTATATGAAATGATACGACATGGTATGACATGAAATGACATGATATGACATAACATAACAAAGTATACAACACCACACCAAGCACACAACACCACATTACACCACACAACACCACACCACACAACAAAACAAAACAAAACAAAATGTAATATTATAAACGGAAAACACTCTCTCTATGAAAAAGCTATGCTTTTAACATTACGTCAAGAATTATAAACACCTTTCTTTGAAATGTGCATGGCAGTGTATTATGATACAGCCTATGAGCAAAGACTCCTCTTCGCCCCTCGTCCATAACCTATGTATCCTCCCACCTACCCAACTCCCTCTCCCCACTCCCCCCCCCACTCTACCCCACCCCTCCATCAACTCCCTTACTTCCATCTTGCTAGTTGTTATATCTCATGTTTTTTAAGAATACATTTATCTAAATTCATTAAAAGTGACATATGGTTAAACTAACTTAGAACATGTCAACATTTCATCTTCATATCTACTTTACTCCTCCAAACTAAATACAACCAACCCTCTGCAGCTTCATCACACTAATATAATTCATTCCCCCTTGCAACATACAGTACTCGCCATGAATCCTATTGACAAGACCTCCTAGCAAATCGCATATAGCCTACTACATATTACATTAACGTTCAACACGAAACAGTCTCAACGTTGCATATATAGACATATATACGTGCATCATTCTGTGCTCATCTGGGTAAGATGAATAAAATATTCCCATCACCGTTGCAACCGTAGCCCGAATCATTTCCACGATTCAAATGAAAGACAGTATTGAAACTAAAGCAAACCGTGATTAATTACATGTTGATTATCAGCTGTCACACGATCTAGATCTACAAAATAAAGAAAAGCTTAAAACCCCAATCAAGTTCGGAGCAGTTATAACGATAAGATCGTCGACACGTACGTAGACTACAACATGTTCTTATACACACGACCTTAATTGCATCTGTACGCCGTGTAAGCCTACCTGTTGTTAACGCTTGTACATGCATACATATATACATATATATGTATCTATACACTACAGGCACGCCACACATTAACACTGGACGTACAACACATAATAAACCTGAGAGATTTATTCATCGACCAATAATGTCAGAGAAAAGAATGATTTTGAAAAAAAAGGAAATGTCCATACCTTTTTAAAAAGTTCATGCCCCATGTGTTAGGCTGCTGGTCCTTCCAAAATGTGCAAAAATCATTAAAAAAAAAACTACAACGAAGGAGTCTCGAAGAGATATTTCGAGGGTTCTTGTTTCTCTCTCAGAGTGAAAAGCCTGTACTTACATCCGATGGTAATATTCCGTACTGCATACACGAACGTTAGCAGTTACTGTTTTATGCGCTAACAATCCACCGAATACCACAAGGCTGTTCGGTCTTACACTGTATCCTATATATATATATATATCTTGCGAGTTATTAGATCACCTCGCTGGGGTTATTTATGCGCAAATTTGGCACACTGTAGAGAATCAAATTGACGGTTAAGATTGGGGAAGCTAGTCGAAGGGGATATTTTGAAACGAATAGTACAAAACCTGTTTATTATGTTGTTAAATATACCGTCTTATTTTAGCCTAGACGAATGTTCGTTTCTTAATTACCAAACGTCGATGGAAGCTTGTATGGGTCATAAATACGGTACGAAGAATTGGAGGCGAAGTACAACAGAAGGAAAGAAAATCGTACGTAAAGAAAATATATGATAGTTAAAGGAAATATTATTTGAAACAATATATTCCAGGTGGGGTGGGGGGGGGGTTACGATGTTACGTGACGAGAAATACCAAAGGAAAAATTGGTCAATCCCCCATTTAATACAAAAATGACACACTATTGAAGTGGCTTTTGCAATATGCAAATGAAATAAATACAGACAACAGTGAACCGTTGAATGTAATTCGGGAGTTTAAAAAAGCGCTTCAGCGTTTAATTGGTTAAAGACTCGTTTGGGTTTAATTACTAGATTGCTTGCTGTGGTATTTCACTAGATGCGTCTATAAGATTTTTTTCATGGTGACCGTTGCTTGTCTTAAAAATCAGATTGGTTTCCGTAGGTCGCCTTGTAAATCTTATCCAGCCCATTTTTGCTTTGTCATTAACGGGTTTGTCCTGGTGTATTGCCCGTGAGTCCAATTTGCGTCAAGAAACCGGAACTCTACCATTACTATAGTCCACTCTATCTCTCTGATTTCTGTCGACTAATATTACACATGTAGTTATTACACTTGTTAGTTATCTAGATCATATTTTAATGATGCAGAATTATCTACTCTTAACAGCTCAATCTTTCCTATAGGTTACAACTTTTACATAGTTAACACATTTGACGTGTTCTAGAGCAGTATCACAAGTGTTACTGCTATATCGCATAACGCACACTGTGTCACAATGCATCTAAAAACACCACCATTGTGGTAACAACTTCTGAAGGGTGCTTACTACTGATAACACGCCTCTACGAGCCATACCTATTATAAACTCTTTGATTTTGGCTCACTCGACCGCTTGAATTGGTGATCGGAACTATATTGTGACCTATTATTGAAAAGAAAGTCAAGTTGCTTTTAGAATGAAGTCGATATTCCAACATTTCGTGGCAAGCTTTTCATTATTATGGGCGCATAACAGACCTCCTCATTCGAAAACGCCAAACCATGTAGACGCCAATCCGTCAAATTAAAATAATTGTGTCACCTGTTGGCTTCCGTCGATTAAAAAATAAAATGACGGTAACTTAAGTGAAAATGCGATGCATGAAAGTAACCGACGAGGCGTGTTGAATAGATAGATAGGCCTATATATAGATAGACAAATAAGTAAGTTTAATAGCTTATTTTATTTGTTATTATTCTTCGTTTGCTATTTTCATTTAATCTAACGCCTCCTCGGGATCAAAGGAACGTATCGAATGGTGTTATATAAACATCACGAAGGCCGTTAAAATCTATGTTATGTTGTAATACTAGATAATATGGCTGATGGATTCAATAAGAAAAGGGATAAATAGGTCTCTAGTGAAAGAGGGGGGGGGGGGGGGGAAGAATCAAAAGAATAGCTAATAAAATATTTGTAAATATATTGCGTAGTATAGAAAGAAACCAATTTCATTATCTATGATATAAATGAAAACATATTTATAATTTTCCTTTTTTTCAGTTTTTTTTTTGTCCTTTGTTTTATTTATTTCTGTAATGTAAATACGTGAAATTTGAGGCAATAATGACAAAGGCTAGTCAGGTTTGAGACTACTGTTCATCTATCATATATCACCTGACGTCCAACAAAAAGAAAATAACTCATTTCTCCCTGCCCCTTGCAAAAGCAAAATCGTGAGCACACACAATATTTCATAGATCCCAAAGATATGAATACTCATATGTAATCGGTTTAAGTATTGTTCAAAGAACTTTCTAAAAGTTCGTAAAAACTCGTTTCACCAACAAGCACTGCATGGAAACAGCGATTGACTATCGTAATGAAAAGATCTTTATCGGTTCTTGTACGTCTCGGGTTTTCTTTGCTTTCGAAGGAAGCAGTATTAGCTCACGGTTGGGACACAGCACTGAAACCCGCACATGTTACAACTGCTCCACTTAACTAAGTGTGGCCTGTATGTCAACGTATCCGCAGGGTAAACGCATGCGCAATGAACTTCATGTTCATTGCGCATGCGTTTACTCGTTATTACACTTAATTCTTTTTCTCTAAATCTGTCTTCCCACCTTTTTTGTGTCCTGCCATTGTGCGACCCACCCCCCCCCTCCACCCCACACGCCCACCTATTAATCCCATTTAAAATTAGTATGTATTACATTTCTTTCTGTCGAATGTATGGGGTTTTTTCTCTCTCTTTCTTTCTCCATTTCCAAGTTGAAATTAGGTCTGATGTTTTATTAGTTTTGAAATACATCTTCATCAAAGAGAACAGATTGATGCGGGTAATGATACTCTTATGAATGGAAAATGGACTAATCTTTACGTTTTGACGAGGATTTCTTGAGAGTTCACCTAACTAAAATACAGCAAGTAATGTATGTACAAGTACATTGAACTAGGTTTTTTTAATTATATTGTTTTTATGTAAAATCCGTTCTTGTTTTCGTCTATATCATCCCATTTTTGTTTTTAATTAGATCAGTTATTTTCAGATAGAGGCCATTGTTCGTTAGCGTTTGGCGGTGATGACAAAACATGGTAATAACTCATTACACAAAACAATGTACAGTTAGGCTGTTTAATTAGCCCAGTTACGCGAAATATAGCCTGGCGTCTTGCAAACAGCACATTTTGCAAATGACGTATAATGGCGACTAATATGACAATATTCGATATGTAACACAACTGTTTGAAATTATACGAATAATCTAACACGCATATATCCGCAGATAGTTTTTGCGTTAAGTGATATTATATTATATCTAACCAACATTTTAAGATACTTGTAAAATACCTATAAAAAATCGCAATCGATCAACCCAACCAACTTCCTTGATACGAATCAGCCAATTAGAACTGTTACCTAATGTTAATACCCCTCTATATAATGGACTGTCCCGCCAATGTCATGTTTCGAAACACTCGTCCTGACAATATGAGCAGTTCCTATATGCCTTTGTCTGATACTGACAAACATAATAATTCATACAGTTAATACTGCTCATACTGTTCATACTACTAATACTGTCAGTACTGTTCATACTGTTCATACTGCGCACACCGTCAGTAATGTTCATACTGCTCATACTGTTCATACTGCTAATACTGTCAGTACTGTTCATACTGTTCATACTGCGCACACCGTCAGTACTGTTCATACTGCTCATACTGTTCATACTACTAATACTGTCAGTACTGTTCATACTGTTCAAACTGCGCACACCGTCAGTACTGTTCATACTGCTCATACTGTTCATACTGCTAATACTGTCAGTACTGCTCATACTGGTCATACTGCTAATACTGTCAGTACTGTTCATACTGTTCATACTGCGCACACCGTCAGTACTGTTCATACTGCTCATACTGTTCATACTACTAATACTGTCAGTACTGTTCATACTGTTCATACTGCGCACATCGTCAGTACTGTTCATACTGTTCATACTGTTCATACTGCTAATACTGTCAGTACTGTTCATATTGCACATACTGTTCATATTGCACATACTGTTCATATACTGTTCGTACTGCTCATACTGCGCATACTGTCAGTAGAAGTGCTTTAAAAATTTCACGTGGGACATAAAAAGTTCAGTTAAAGAAAGAAAAAAACACAAGTTATCCATTAAATGTTTGTGAGCGATTACAGACCAAATTTGTGTTAACATTTACTACATGCAAATGCAAAAATAGAACATTCACATTCTTAGACCAGTACCATTAAAAGGGCCTTATGCGAGAGTACAAGAATACTAGGGGTGGGGGGCGGCGGGGGTGAATAAGTACGCCAGGTACGTTTAGTGTACACTCTCGTTATCGAAATTGAACAAGTCTATAGTGGTATTGTAAAAGCATTGAAACTAAGGTACATGCTAGATTGTGGGTTTCACCCACCGAAAGATTTTTCTCTTTTTTTTTCTTTTTTTATTAAGTTCACGGTTTTTTTATTTTTTTTTATTTTTATTTCGTTGTTGCTGTTGTTGTATCTGTTCATCTTGTTCTTTATGTCCACAATGTTATGTCAGCCCAAAACTGTCAATTGGATTAGCTCGCGACGTATGGTATAAGTTTAAACCATATGATTCCCCACAAACATGTATGCTTACATCGTAGAATAAAAGTTTCTGCCCGTTCGAGAAATGCTTTTATTTAATTTTAATTGCGTTCATATTTTTCTTGATTGGAAATTATATATCAGCCTGTTTGTACCATACTGTCAGTTTCCATCAGACGTATCCTGTACGCTTATGTTTTTATTCTTTTATAAATAAAAATGTTCATATTATTACAAACTAACTGTGCAGTAATATAGAATTTCCACACAAAGTATAGAGGGCGAAATACAACGACAGATGATTTAGAATAGCTCATCTAAAATGCTAGTACTCATCGTTTGTGATGGAATTACTAAAAGGGCGCCATCTTTTATCTTTAAACGTTTAACCAAGCAATACCCAACATCCACAAAAGCCCGGAATTTCAAGCAAAATACAAGAGTTCGAAATTGTTCAAGCTGTAACAAACAAATGTAGTTCTCGCGAATACCTAGACGTTTCCTGGCTACACTCTTTGTTACATATATAATATATTACATACGTTATATAACAGACTATACATGCACGTATGGTTCTACTACTATAGCTATTCAACAGCATCAGCACGAGTACAAGAAGAATTTCTCTTTTTATGAGTACGTGTATTAGTAAAAGTCTATACATGCATGGGAACGAGTAATTTTACACCTATTAAAAATGATCCGAGTACCATGTTCGAATACACATACACTAGGGCAATTCCGAGTACAAGAATCAGTATGCTAGCATAGAATTACAATTACAGACTAATTACATACCGGTATGCGATATTCCGTTTTTTGCAAACGGTATACTGCGGGTGGGTCTGGTCTATCAAAGTATAACAAACTTTCTTTTTTTTTTCTTGACATATAGGTGTTAGGCTTGAGCGTAACCATGCATGCGATGTCGCATAGGTCATCTGAAGGTGAAGCAAACCTTTAATATACAAACCAAGATCCCAGCTATACTTGCTATCAATCGAAAGGAACTTATTTGTAACCTAAATGTGTGTCAGTTTGAGATGGATTTAGCTTTGTACATATACGATTCACTTGTTGTGAAATGGCATTATAATCTTTATAAATATGTAATTTTTTATAGTTATATGCTGGATAGCCTTAGTTTTATATTTTCCAAGCCCAGCATATAATATGTAGTGAGCTGACTTCACAGTGATACTTCGCGTTCACTTCACGGTTCGGCAGTTTAAATATATATGATAATAAAGTGTCTTATTTTCGGGATTGCGGAACATGAGGTTATCCGGAGTCACGTTTGTCCGCTTACCCAACAAGCTAGGTTCCTATTCGTGTACATATATACGGTGTGTTGATAGCACTATACATACTATCTGTTTCGTACAGTAACCTTAAAAATTGTTTTTTTTTTGCTAACACTATTCACGTACGTATAGTCAGGCTTCATATACGTCACCTCCCGGTAGTTTTATATTTACCCTCAATAGCCGAGTCCATTTTTGTGAATAAACTCACGGTTTTCTCTTGACATTAAGACTTAAAACATATCAGAATTGGGGAGTTTTATGTGCGTGTGCGTGCACCTGTTTTGTGTTCTGACTGAGGACTTGAACAAAGGAATTTCAGGTCCTCAGACGTCATTTTAAAAGAATCACCACGTCCTCAGAAGAATTCTATTGTTGAGGGGTATCATGAGCTAAGTTTAGGGTATACATTGATTTGAAAAAAAGGGGGGGAGCAATAGGGTCCGCAACCTGAATATGAACCCCCTCTGTCTGTGAAGGAGTGTGTATATTTATACCAGATATCCAGAACGTTGCTGCGGTGCTGTCGTACAAACAGTTTTGTGCTTGTCGAGTCAGCTTTCGTATATGTCCCACACTAAATGCTTCTGCTAACACTATATAGGCTATGTGCAAGTCACGTACGTTTTCGTACATAACCTCATTAGGTTATTAAAAAAAAACAGATTAGGTCGAGTCCATTGTCCTATACAGCTACCTAAGTAGCTCATAGGTTTGTGTTGACAACCAATGTTGGGCCAGTTTGAAGACATTTATCTACGATTTGTGCTTACACCACAAGTCGGGTCCGTTCTCTAAAATGCCACGGTTTTGTGATAACACGAAAAACTGAGTCCAAGTTTGTGCACATATAAAGAGTTTTGTGGTATAAAAGGCACGTCGTCACGGATTCGCTACGGTTGTGCGCAGACCTTTTTCGTCAAAGGAGGTATAGATGCATTGACATGAAAACCAATTAGGTATAGGGCATCTTGCCAGATTACTATTACTGAAAACTGGGGTGCTCTGCTACGGTTGTTACTTGGATAAATTGCAACTTTATAATTCATGAGGGATTCAACCCAACTTGCAAACTACACAGCACGATGCAAGATGCATGATATTGTCGTAACCAGCATGAGGTGCTATGCATACCGTACACAAGCCCCAAATCATACGAAATACCATGATCCGTAAATTAACTTTAAAAGGTTATTTAATCCTGAAACAAATTCACAAGCATTTCTTCTCAAACATCAGCGCAATTTTTTTTTATATCAATTATGTCATGTAGTTCTGTTACTATGACAACGTGTTAGAGGTATAACACGTGTCCAATTTATGCGCCGAATTGATGTAAAACATTAAAAAGGGTGTTTGTTCTAAATTTTATATATATATATATATATGTATATATATATATATATATATGTATATAAAATTTAGAATAGTGAAAAAACTTCCAGCCTCCACGGGATTCGAACCCGGGCCTCCTGCTTTATATGCGGACACCCTAACCACTAGGCTATGGACGCTGATTGTATGTCCAGAGGTTCGAAACCGGTAAGGAAGGTCAGGATTCCACTGTAGGCGTTTGTCACCTGTATCGAACAATACTAGTTCTGGTTTTGGTGACATATTTGCCTTACTCTAGAGATCAAACATGATTCTAACCAACTCGAAGTCATTTGTGATTCCTAAAGCCGGATCTCAAAAGAGATGCTTTAAACAGACTTTTTTTTAATGAAATGGAGTATATATAGCCTATATATGACCTATATAGTGGGTAAAGTTATATAACAAGATTTCAAATGTTAGGTAACGAGATATTATGCCACTACAGAAGTCAGTTGAAACCTTACAGGCCTAACTCTATTCAGGAAAAAGAACAATACAGCAAAAATAACGAACAATTAAAACATAAGCGGTCTCGGTGATGTCATAAATAGACTTACTCAAGTTTTCAGCTTGTATTCAATTCATCATATCTACCAGATGCAGTAAGACATTTTTGCATTCTCGTAAGAGTTGTGTATCATATAGTCCTGTATCTACCACATATAGGACAAAGGTTATTACGTGTGTGTACATCTGCCTGTAAACATGGTCAGTCCTCGTACCAAATCTATTATGAAAGTAGTAGTATGCAAGCGAAACCTTTCAACGAAGCCCTCGTATAGTTATAGGCTACCAGCAACTCTCCTTTGCGTAAGAAGTACAATCTATACTCTAACGACTCTACTGTAGTATATCCTTAACACCACTTGTGAACCTTATACAGTATTCATATATATGCTCTTGGGAGTTATAGGATGTGCGGTCTAAAATTAGGCTAACATTGTTTAATTAATATATATATAGAGAGAGAGAGAGAGCGCCGTGATCAGTGTACTTATTTTCGATGCTTACGTAATCTTCAAAGTGGAATTCAAGTGTGTATTCTCTTACTGAATTGCATATCATTGTACCTTCAGATTCGTACTTTCGATAATGAAATATTAATCAATCAAAATAAAAAACAAAGAGGGGAAAAAAGTAAGTTACAGAGACGCTGTGTGACTGATTTAGTTCAAGGTGTTACACTTGTGCAGTTTGACCGAACGAAAACAAACGCTTTAGAAAACACAACTTAAGATGCTTAAAACAATTAATGTGACTTGCAACGAAGAAACTATGTTTCCAAAGGTCTTTTCTTCAAACTGGAAGGGAAATATTGTGTAAGATCGTCACCATCACCATCACCATCATCATCACCACCATCATCATCATCATCACCTTAATCATCACTATCACCACCACCACAACCATCATCATCATAATAATCATCATCATCATCATCATTATCATTATTGTTATCATTATTATTATTATTATTATTATGTATATATTTTTGTAAAGAAGCTGAGTTACGCAAATAATTAATCTTAAATATTGAAGCTTTTATTATGACCTAATGATGACATTGGGTTTCGTGTGAACCGTGTAAACACCTTATCCTAAACTTATAAAAACCAAAAGCGAAGAAAACTTTAAAAAGGTATCGGATTCAAGAAAATTACAAAGAATAGAAACTAGTAAATAGTCACACTTTGGCATTATCTGATTACTCTTGTTGTTTAATTAATAACATTTACAAATGGACGATGAAATACCTTTCTCGAACTTCTTCATTACTGAAATATTAAGTTGAAGAAAAGACATTTTAATAGATTGTCTAACTTTGATTGTTTGCTATCTTGTTATGAGGTTTATATTTGGTAAAATCGCCGCCGAGTGACCCAACTTAATATAGAAAATATATGAGAACCTTGGTACTATTCAGAGTGGGTGTCGAGTCGCTAAAACAAAAGTTTGGAAGGTCGCTAATAAAATTCGAAGAGAATAAAATGCCGATATTGCATAATGTAACACTATTTTGCAAATAGCATCCTTACTCGACAAGATGGGGATATCTCCTCCACGTGAACACATCCAGCAGGACACAACATCCACCACTGGACTGTCGCCAAGATGAAGGTGGTGAGAATTGGGGGCACCAACCAATAAAGTTTGAACACCTTCAGGGTTTTGGAGTAAACTATACATTTATGCTAATGATATTTCCGTTTATGGTGTACATTTATTCAGCAAGAGGGGTAGAAGAGGATGAAGTGGAGGGATATTGACAGGTCCTATATGACAATGACAATATAAATAACCATAAAATATATATTATATATATATATAGATATATATATATATATATATATAAATATATATATATATATATATATATATATATCGTGACTTTAATGAAAAAGTGACTGATTTTAAACCTAGATACATGCCGAAAAAACGTTTATATCACAACCTTTGGAAATCCTTCACAATTTAGTTCTTTGCTCATTAAATGATAGCCTGTGCTTTGAAATTTACGCATCACCATGGCAACAGAAAACAATGCTTTATCGTGGTTTTGATTCACAGCATATCACGGATATAGGAACTGTTAAATTGCGTTTCTTGCTTTGAGCAAGGGAGCTTATAGTGTAAAGTCATTAAGACTGTGTTTTGGGATACTGACGTCACAGCTTTTATATTTCTATGATATTTTATCATCGCGGATTAGTTCGTTACGTTACCTTTACGATGAGAGACACCTGTAACATCTCCGATGACGTAATATGTCACATTTATACGTCACTGACATTACTTCTGACGTACTTAGGAAAAAAATGGAAAGGTAACAGTATTTCCGTTTTATAATATATATATATATGAAGTAAAAAAAAGGTTTTCATTAATAAACTATACCTTAATCTTTATTCTGTCATAAACAAAAGTTAAAAATAGCAAGCAATTTAAGATGACTAGTGAACCGCCAAAGGTAAATCTAACTTTGGAAGGTCATGGAGTCGAAGGGAAGGGGAAACATGTTTAGAACCAAAGAACTGAAATATCAAAATATTTTACGATAATCGAGAGGGAAAAAACAATACCAAATATATGACTATACACAATATGCAGACATAGGTTCCTAAATTCTGTAAAAATAAATATAAGTTGTTTGACTAAATTAGACTAAAAAGTACATGGGTGGTGAATATCCGTAATACCTAAGAAATACTTGAAAAAGAAATAAGGAATTAATCCTGGTACATCACTCGATCGACAAAAAGTAGAAACTAGGTGCCACGAGAAAAAAAAAATGGTATGAGAGCGAAGTTCAGAGCCTATTTTACAATTGTTTCCAGGGTTAGCATGTTTCTCATAAGGTGGAAAAATGATAGCGGAAAGGTTCATCCAAATTCTTCCATTAAATTGGAAGAAACTGCATGAAATGGAGGAAATTATATCGATATAATTTCATATTATTCGTATAAATTAGTCTACTGAATGACAAAGTATAATAACAACTAAACCATATACACAGGGTTTGGATGACGTTGGCTTACCCAGATCACATACACTGTTGCAATGTTGCAATGCAAACCCAAGTATTTTCTTTATTAACGACAAATTGTCCGACAAACTGTGAATAACATATACCTACTGAAAGCTTCTAAAAACTAAAACCAAGCACGAGAACATAAACCTGGCTAGCTCAATCCAAAAACCAAACTAGAAATTCATAGTTCCACAGCTTGTTTCAGAAATCAAGCCTATTATTTGTTCAGCCAAGAAGGACCAGCCCTTATGTTGATAAACCTGTTAAACTAAATGAGCTTTACTGCGCCCATAAAAGTCAGTTACGAGGACTTGAACAATTTCTTAAACAATATCGTGTGCATGGGATCAGTCACATCCATAAGGTCCGATACAGGCACTGCCTATTATGAGGGGCCATCTGTATCAGATCACGAGGAATAGCCGATATAAGGCAACTTAAATCGGCGGATAACAGTATAAATAGACACCAACTGATTGAAACTGGTATATAGGCCACAAGTCGAACTCACCTGGTATAAAGTCGAATTTAATTGACATATACCGATTTAAATTGGTAAATGTCAAATATAAATCGATGTATGTCGATTTAAATTGGTATAATTATGTCAAATATAAATCGATGTATGTCGATTTAAATTGGTATATGTCAAATATAAATCGATGTATACCGATTTAAATTGGTAAATGTCAAATATAAATCGATGTATGTCGATTTAAATTGGTATAAAGTCAACCAGAAACTGGTAGATGTCGAATAAAATTGACATGTGGCGATCTAAATTGACATATATCGAATTAAACTGGCATATATCGATTGCTCCAGCCGATCTTTCTATTTGGCAATGTGTGTGTTTTTTTTCTTCCCGGTAGCCCTTATGGACATTGGACCCCGGGTATATGGCCCGGGTCTACTTCCCTACCATCTCACCAGGTATAATCAACCCATCCTCACTCCCTCCTTCCCTCCAAGAACAGCAGCAACAACACTTACATAATAGACATTATCCCCCCTTCCCACCAATCCCCCCTCGTCCCCCCTCTCCCTCCCCTTCCCTTCCTCTCCACTTCCCTTCACATCGAACAGTCAAAGATCGACATTAGAGAAAACTTACCAAGAACAGCTGCAACAGCACTAACATAATATACATAATCCCCCCCTTCCCACCAATCCCCTTCCCTCCCTTCCTCTCCCCCTCCCCCTCCCTCCCCTTCCTCTCCACTTCCCTTCACATCGAACAGTCAAAGATCGATATTAGAGAAAACCTACCAAGAACAGCTGCAACAGCACTAACATAATAAACATAATCCCTTCCCTTCCCACCAATCCCTCCCCTTCCCCTCCCCTCCCTTCCTCTCCACCCCCTTCACCTCGAACAGTCAAAGATCGATATTAGAGAAAACTTACCAAGAACAGCTGCAACAGCACTAACATAATAAACATAATCCCTTCCCTTCCCACCAATCCCTCCCTTCCCCTCCCCTCCCCTCCCTTCCCCTTCCACTCCCCTTCACCTCGAACAGTCAAAGATCGATATTAGAGAAAACTTACCAAGAACAGCTGCAACAGCACTAACATAATATACATAATCCCCTCCCTTCCCACCAATCCCTCCCCTTCCCCTCCCCTCCCTTCCTCTCCACCCCCTTCACGTCGAACAGTCAAAGATCGATATTAGAGAAAACTTACCAAGAACAGCTGCAGCAGCAACACCAACAGAAGCAACACGCCTTGGATCCTTTGTTCTGGTTCAGAACAATTGCTGGTGTGGTATTTGTTCTTTCGCTTATGTCATGGTCGTGGTCGTGGTGTACAGGGGATGAGGGAGGAGTCGTTTCGTGTGGCGTTCGCTGTTGGTCCCGCATCTCAGCAATCGGCAGCTTGTACTCGCGAGCTGAAAGAAAACAGCTGATATATAATATTGTCTGATAAATGTCTGATAATTGTTATTAGAGATGTATTGTACGCAATGTACGGTATTGGAGATGAATTATTGAGAATATACTTTAGTGCAAATTTGACGTTTGTTTGGTAATACTATTTCCCAATTTGTTTCCCCTCTCCACCATAACGTCTATAAATTCTTCTATCAGGAAAAGAAGTTTTGTTCTCGGTTTTGTACACATAAACTTGAAAATACGACACAAAGGATAAATGTCCAACATGACAATTACGATATGTATCATTCGAAAAGACTATCAAGATGGCATCTCCTATCAGATTATGGTTTGCTCCTCACAATAATGTCCATCCCGCTTTACTGACAATGATGTCAAAATTAAAAAAAAAAATATATATATATATATATATATATATATATATATATATATATATACATATTTTCGACACAAATAAGGGGTTAATCAACGGTCTAGCGTGCGTTACTCACATGATTAATGCACGATCGGGGGATAATGCAAGCGATGCACGAGGGCGGAGCCCGAGTGCATCCAGCAATAGCATTAACACCCGGAGTGCATTAATCATGTGAGTAACGCACGCTAGACCGTTGATTAACCCCGTTCATTCATACACTACCATTTGTGTGGGGGGAAAATCATAAAACAAAACATTTTTGGTTACATATAACCAAAGATTTATTAAAGTGATGCCCCTTAATTTTACCGTGCGTTACTCACAGGATTAACAACGGTCAGCTGACCTGAATGGACCAATAGGATTTAGGAATCTTTACTAAGTATGAATGAATATACATTAAACACTGAAATTCAACATGCTTTGATAAAGGGTCACTTTTGTGATAATACGTTCTGTCATAGATTAAACTTAACAGTGTTGCCGAATATAATTTTAAATCCCACTCAGTCTACGACAAAGGATTAGGGTTATTTAAGGTTTGACAAGGTTACTATGGGAACAATTTCTAGACTATTGAATATTTAATGATATTTGCAATGTGACCGTATAGAAGTTAGCCGCCTGTGGCAGTTTATAGAACGTCAGCTAGCTTAACGATATAATTGTTGAGAATATATCTAACATGACATAGACAGAAATCTATTGCTTTTCCTACAATAGATTTAACTTATTAGATGGAGTTGTGATTATAATTATTGTACAGATCGACATATACCATTGATCACCGTATAAATTCTTCCATTATGACTATAAATTATTGTTGTTGTTTTTTACTAACTGTTGCAAGCTTTTTCAAATAACACATAGGTGTCCAGTTTTATGCAGCCTCTTAATGTCGAAAAGTTGAAATTCACTCTTTGAGAGTGCCCAGAATAATGAAACGTTGCAAGGGTAGGGGTGAATTTCACTCTTTAAGAAAGATTTATATAAATTTAACAAAAAAATAACTTGCAAGAATTCTCTCTGAAAGAGGCTTAATTCGCTCGTTGAAAGAGCGGTTACTTACGACACTCTCAAAAGTACATTTTCATTTGTTAGTATAATTAAGAGTGTAACCATCAAACTACCTACATGGTGACGCTGGTTAAATTCTCTTTCCATCAGATAAATTTGAACAGAAACTACTCTTTTTTCTTCTTTTTGTGTATATAAACGTCGCAAGAAATACTCATAACATTAACAATGTCTGTTGCTCATCAAATCGAGCATAATCACTAAGCCTACCACACTTTATTGCAGCGGTATGCCTAGCCTATCCCACTTTACATACAATGATCGGGGCTGAAGTCGTTACATG